>NW_004955454.1:10912240-10919485 GCF_000276665.1 Chinchilla lanigera | reverse complement strand
CTTCCCTTCCCTTCTCTTCTTTCTCTTCTTTTCTTTCTCATTTTTCCATGGTTTATTTTCTTTTTTTCTTTTCTTAAACTATGGCTGCACCTGTAACTTGGCCTTTTCCATCTTGTCTACCTGCCTGCTTTACTTACTTCGACTCTTCCCAGCGTGTAAATACACTTCTGTGTTGATGCCTTTCATACATACTCCTTATTCCTGATGTTTCTATGTCGTCCCAACCTTGAATCAAACTGTGCCACTGACACCACTACTTGGATGTTAAATAAGCGTTTCCTCAGAATCCCGATTCAGTCCATCATTAACTCTTATTTGTTCAAAACTTAAAATTCCCCCAGACCTTGACCGTTCCTCACCACACTTACATTTCCGTCTTTAACTGTATAACCATAAAGTGTCAGCTGATTCATTGCATCCTTATTCTTGCACCTTAAAATCAGGTTTTTATGTTCCAATTCTTAGAGAGGTTTTCTTTAGAAAATATGACCATGACACAATGCTCCTTAAAACACTATTATTTTTATCTTGATTATTTTTATCTTGAGCATCTATTATTTCCCAATAGATATGGCAAATGATACGTTCCAATTCTTAGAGAGGTTTTTTTTAGAAAGTATAACCATGACACAATGCTCCTTAAGACACTATTATTTTTATCTTGATTATTTTTATCTTGAGCATCTATCATTTCCCGATAGATATGGCAAATGAGTATATCTCACATTTCCTCCCTTCAATTGCTGTGCTCTGGCCTCACTTTCAGACACCTGAGTACACTGTCTTCATTTACTTGTCATTCTGTCCAGACAGATGTCTTCCTTCAAATTTGCAAAGCTTGCTTGTTTTCTCTTAGGAAAAGGTTTCACCGACGTATCATGCTGAGTTATCACTCAGTTTCTCCTCCATAATGTAACTTAATTCTCTCTCTAAGGCCTTACCAGACACCAGCCCCATTAGCACGTGAGGCCCATGGAAGAACGAGTCCTGTACGTATTGTTTCTACATCAGTACGTAGGACAAAGAGGAGCAAAGGGATCCAACTGCACATTGTGGAAATATGTAGAAATTGTGCTCCCACCTCATAGGAAAAAGAGGAAAAATATTTCACGAAAGAATTTGGCAGTCAATAGATGTGTTGCATTCAGTCAATCAGTGAGGGAATTGAGTTAGAGTATCAAGTCTAAATCAGATGGATCCACAGGTCTTCTAGTCTTTGGAAAAATAAAGAACGCTACTTTTTGTGACCAGAGTGTTTGGTGTTGTCAAGTAGTGTCTCTGATAAGAATGGCACCCTGAACAAATATCTCCATGGGTGATATACAAATATTGAAAAGAAACTCTTGCTTTATTTGGAATCCATAATTCTAGCAGAGAAGCACTGAACATGAATTATAGAATAACCTGAATTAAATATTAAAAGTTATGAAGAAAATCAAACTCATTATCTGAATATTTTATGTTACATTTGAAACAAGTATATACACTTGATTTTATACTTAATGAATTTTGCAGGAGATACCTAACAGATAATCCTTATTTTGCCATTTGAAATGTGTAAAGATCCCCTTACTGGTGTAGTCATGACTGAAAGAAATAAAAGAATTCGCACTAAAATGGCAAGTGATATTTGTTGTAATAATTAAAAGAATTCAAAATGCATCTACTTTATGAGCTTGATTAATTAGCTTTATAAGAATTATTTAATAATTGGGAACAATTTTTTTAGACATTTAGGCACTTATAAAATTTGATATATTAAATTTATGATATGTATAATATATGAGGGATGTTAACATATAAAAACCTTGTTAATGACTTAATTAGATGTAATATATAGAGTTCTAATGTTTATGAACTGAATTTATGACTCCAAATTGTATTCTACTTATGTTTCAGTAAGTTGAATAATAACCAGTAATTTAAAAAGAATATATACCATGAATTGAATCCACCTTAGTGAAAGTAGAAATGCTCAGATTCAGGTATGCAATGTATACTTCAACAATGCAGAATTTGGGGGAGTCATGCCCCCAGGCAGATGAAAATCTGTATATAACATTTGCCTTCCCCACAACTTTACTAAGAGCCTACTGTTGACCAGAAACTTGCTGATAACAGAAATCATCAAATAACACTTAGTTTCTAACGTGTATTTCATATGGTGACAAATCCATGAGTATCATGAGAGATTACATTTTATTAAGATACATTATTATTTTGGAGAGAAAATATGTTCTTGTGGATGACCAGTGTCACACTTCACTTTAAGTACATACACTCAACACTTTGGTTCATCAAAATAGCAACAGCAGGTGTCCAAGAAATCAATGTGCTAGTACAGTATGAAGCTTAATCTTGATTGTCAACTTGATTGGCTGAGCAGACACTTAGAACATTCGTATAGCGCATCTGTGGTTCTCCTGGGTGAGTTATAGGGGTGGGATCTTGGGAACTCTATCTGGTCCCTTACCCCCTTTCTCTTCAGCTCTCTCAGCTCTCTTTGCTTACCAGTGGTAGGAGCTGAGTGGCTTTACACCTCCGTGATCTCTCATGATGTTTCTGGCTTATGTAGCCAGCAGCCAGTAGCCAACTGCTGAAACAGTGAGTCAAAACGAACCCCTCTTCCTTTAAATCTTTTGTGTCAGGGGATTTGTCCCACAGTGGAAAGCTGATTGGTACCTACAATTTGTATGCTACTTAATTTTATGAAGTGATGATTTACCCCTGCATCCTTGCGTTTGTTTGCATTGCTCTACACTGTGAATGGTGTCATGCACGGTCTATGTTTGTGTGTACAAGTTTTGACAAAATTTAGTTCTTTATAGTAGCTTTCTATATATTTTGTGGTAGCAAAGGATAAAACAGATCATTTGCTATGTGCTTTCATGGCATACTTTTTCATATTTTGGATATTTTTAAGCTATGTAATTCATTTGGGTGTTTTTCAAATTGTCACAGATCACCAAAAGTTAAAAAAAAGAAATTGTATGTAAGGGGATCTATGGAATTTAAATGCATGTTGTTCAAGGATCTACTGTACACTATCTAGCATTTTATTTGCTCTTTAGGGATAAATTCCCATGAGGTGACTGTAACAAATATTACACTTCCTGTGTTGAGACAGAATACAGAATTTCACTTTTGTCTCATGGAGAAACTATACTCTGTCATCTGTGGATCTTACTTCTCATGTTCCTCTTAGCTGGAACATATTGGTTAAACTTTGCCTCCCTCCTGTTTTTAGCTGATTTCTACTTCTATTTTATGTTTCTCTGAAAACTTCTTCCTAAGGCACCTAAAATAGGAAAAAAAATGTTCTTTCCATGTGTCCCTTTAGCTTTGTCTAAAGCCTTTTGGCTCTACTTTTGCCTTGGATGTAATTGTTTATTTAGGAGTTTCTAAACTTACTGTTAATAAAGGTTTCATTTTCTCACAATTACAATCCTATTGTTTTGCATTTATTTTTGTCATGCAATACGTGCTAAGGAAACCTAGTGAACTGAGGAAGCTATATGAGTAAGGCTGAGTAGTTAAGGCACAAATCACTGATTTTTACTCAGATGGCTCATTCCAAATTGACCTTCTTTGTATCAGTGGTTATGTTTAAAAAGTCTTTGTAATAGATATATTATGAAAATAGTGCCCATAATGAGAATTGAAAATCTGAACATTAGAATATTCCCCATACTTCATGATTAAGTCAATTAGAATATTCTCTTACAAAGTTCAGATTGATTTTCAGTAGGGAATGATCCAGTTAGTGCAAAGAAGTCACTGGGAAATATAGGCAAAAGATACCGTACATGAGTTTGAAGTCAAAGAACATCCATGTACAAAACGTAGTTTCAAATGCTAAGTTCTCTGCACTCTGCCTAGTGTCCTTGGACCATGTCAGCATCCCCACCCTTCATAGTCCAGCACTGACCATTGGTATGTGTAGAATGGAATCACTGTCTCCACTCTCTGCCTGTGCAAAGGATGGATGGATATCACATAGAGCACACAGTACCTGGCAGTTCAGGTTAAATGACAGCAAGGAGAGAAGGGTGCTAAGAACTTCAGGAATCAAAAAACATTTCCTTTCATAGACCAGAGCTGTAGGGTGGATTTTCTGGAATATATGCGTCTGAAAACTTACTGTACCAAGAAGAGTGGACTGGCCCACAGGAGAAAATGAATATTCATGAAGTAGAATAATGAATGCATGTAGGATTAACTTCCAAACTGTATCAATAAATATTATCCATAAGACCCTTTGAACATTTAAAATTTTGTAAAATGTTGGATTAATCTAATCTTCCCTTGGTTTCTCACTGTATCCCCCACCACACGGATGATGAAGCCATATGTATTTTAACAGGCACATTGCAAGGCCTTAACTTAAATAACAGCTGCTATGAAGGGCTGGAGTGGGCCAGTGAACTGCAAAGGATGGATTGCAGAGACTCTGATAGGTTGACACTGAATGAAGCACTTTTATAAAGAGATGTGAAGAAGTTTGGTGGAGTGAGAACTTGGTTTTACATCAGTACTTCCATGTGGGGAATTGGCTAAGGAAATAAGTAAATAGCAGGGCACAGTGGCATACACCTGTAATCCAGCACTTGGGAGGCTGAGCCAAGAGAATCTCTGTGAGTTTGAGGTCAGCCTGGGCTACAGAGTTGGCTCAAGGCAAGCCTACACAACAAAGCAAGACCCTGTAAAAAACAAACAAACAGGAAATAAATAAGTAAAGGCATTTGTGTATATATTCAATGTGGTTATCAGTGACTGATTTTTGCTACTTTTGCCTTTATATGTATTTGCACTCCAAGACAGCAAACTCATAATTTCTGAACCTATTTTACAAATGAGAGTGTGAAGAAATCCTTCAAGATAATAACACATCTCAGACAAAATTATCATAAGATCAAATGCAGCTCTTGAACTATCAAAGTCATTAAAATGGAAGGCAAAAGCAAGATGAACTTTATCATATTAAATAAACTAATGAATTAATTGAAGTCTTCAAATATATGACAGCTTGAAGGAAAATTAGAATTTTAAAGTTATGTCTTCAGGGATTATTACATTTGAGTAGGTCAAAAGATTTAATCACTTTTAATTCACAAATGCTTTTAATAAGACTTTACAGCAACAATGGAAAGCAAGTCTTAGCAGCATTCACATGTCCTCAACATAACATTTTTCTCATGTCATGAAGCAATTTATTTTGTATGTTTAATCTGTGGGTACTCAGATTTTGCATTAACATTACAAGTATTTTCTGATTGAGCCACGCCAATACAGTCCCACAAAGAGCATTAATTTATATGAGAAGAACAAGTGTAAGAGATAATTTACTTTTTGATTCACTGAATAAGGGTAATACACTGTTTGTAAAAACTCCCAGCTAATTTTTTAAAATGATTGAGTATCATGTAATTAATAGCTTTGTCAAGCCTTTTCCATCTCTAAACCCATGATACTTTGGAAAATGTGTCACTTAATTGGATAGTGTTCCTCAGATGTTTAGAATGTATGTACAAATTTATAAGTAATTGAAATTTACATTTACTCAAAAATATCAGATACAGTATTAAATATCTTATCTATGAAAATTGATAACAAGGAAAATTTTAACCTCTCTTTGGTAGAATAACATTCTCACTACTAGATAATACAAGTTATTTGCAAATATAGATTTAAAATAAATGGCATGGATTAATCATTCAATACATTTAATTATACATTTTGGTCTAAATAGTTAATAGTTTAAATATTTGGGCATCACTTATATTTCTATTGCTTTTACGATTGCTTTGTCAAATGTCAAAACAGGGGAGTCATACAGAACTGGTAATGACACTTTTGCTCAGATACACCAAAGGAAAAACTAAGAAGAGTAAACCTGGATTTATGTTTTTATGTGAATGAATCTGTTTGATTGGGTTTTTTTGAAATTTTTAAAATTTTAAACAGAAAAATGTAAAAATGACAATAATACAGCTTCAACTTAGCTTAGTAGGAGAGTAACAGTACACTGTGTATTGTTATATTCATTGTAGTTGTTTAGAGTACAAGGTAGAGGTATGAAATGTCCAAAAAGTTTTAGCACAAAACTTTCTTTTCTAGGAACTAAGAGAAACTAGATATATAACTGTTTTAACTAACTTGTGTGCATATATATATATATATATATATGTATAGATAGATAGATAGATAGATACATTTCTTTTCCTTTCCCTTCTTTCTTTCCCCCTTTCTCTCATCAAACTTATTTGCCTTTGAGCAGTTTGTTTCTTATTCACAATATCTATTATATATTGTGGATTTTATTTACTCTTTCAGTTTCTCACACTAATGAGACAATATAATGTTTACACTTGTGAATCTGATTTATCTCACTTATGAGTGTGCTCTGAAGTTTCATCCATTTACCTGTAAAAGTCTCAAGTTTATCTTTCTTTATGGCTGAGTAGTACCCCATTATATATATAAAAAAATCTTTTTTTCCATTCCTTGGTTGATGAGCATTTGGGTTGTTACCCAGATTTAGCTATTATAAATTGTTCTGCTATAAACATGGGTGCACATATGTCATTGTGGTATGGTGTTTTTAATAATTCTGAGAAAATACCCAGAAGGAGAATAACTGGGTCAAATGGGACTTCCAATCCCAGTTTTTTTTTTTTTGGAATCCCCACACTGAATTCCAGAGTGGATGTATCCATCTACACTTCCACCAACAGTGGAGAATGGTTCTTTTTCATCCACAGCCCCTCCAGCATTTGTTATAATTTGAGCTTTTTTCATGATCACCATTCTTTATACGGTGAAATGAAATCTGTGTTGTTTTAATTTGCATATATCAAATGATCAATAGTGTTGAATATTTTTTCATATATTTATGCACTGTTTGTATTTCTTCATCTGAGAAGTGTGTATTCATCTCAGATGGCCATTTTTCGATTGGGTCTTTGAATTTTGGGTGTCTCATTTTTTAAAATTCTTTACATGTTCTAGATAGAAGTCCTTTGTCTGAGGGAGTATTGGCTAAATTTTTTCCCCAATTCTTGAGTTTTCTTTTCACTTCGCTGGTAATTTTTTTGTTGTGCAGGAGCTTTTAATAGGGTGAGATCCCATTTTTGATTATTTGTAGTAGTATTTCCCATGTGGTCTGGGTTTGTTCATGAAGTCTCTACCTACACCTGTGTCTTCAAGATTTCTACCTGCTTTCTTTTCCAGTGTATTTAGTGTTTC
>NW_004955454.1:10716252-10910305 GCF_000276665.1 Chinchilla lanigera | reverse complement strand
GCTGATATTTTTTAATTCTTTATATGTTCTAGATAGAAGTCCTTTGTTCGAGGCACAGTCAACTAAAATTTTTTTCCAATTTGTGGGTTTTCTTTTCACTCTGCTGGTGATTTCTTTAGATGTTCAGAAACTTTTCAGTAGGATGAGATCCCAGTTGATGATTCTTTGAAGTATTTCACATGTGGTTTGGTTTTTGTTCATAAACTCTCTGCCTACCCCTATGTCTTCAAGATTTTTACCTACTTTCTCTTCCAATAAACTTAGTGTTTCTGTTTAAATATTGAGATCTGTGGTCCATTTTGACTTGAGTTTGGTGCATGTCGATAGACTTCGTTCTATTTTCAGTCTTTGGCAGGTGGCAAGCCACCTTTTCCAGCACCATTTATTAAAGAGTCTGCCATTATTCCTGTGAAGAGATTTCTAATGGCTTTTGCACTATCTCCAGCTTTCTCAGTAACTCAGATCAATCTTCTGTCATTCTTTTTTGCTTCATCTCATAGCTGTTGGATTGATTCTTCATGGTCCATTACTATTTTTAAGATATCTTTCTTTTCCTGATCACTAGTCACATTCCTGTCTTCTGTGTCTGATAGTCTATTCACACCTTTGTTCAATCTGTTGCATATACTTTTAGTGGAGCTTTTAATCTCCTAGATTTCTGTTTGGATTTGTTTTATTGATTCTGTTTTGTGTCTATGTTGGGCATTCATGGTTTTTACCATTTTTCCTGAGCTCCTTTATTATTTTATCTGTGTCTGCTTTAATGTCTTTCATTTTGATTGCCATTTCTTTTTGCACTTAAGTTTTATTTTTTCTGTGGTCTCTTCCTTTTTTTTTGCTTCTGCTGCTATCATTTCAGAGAGTTCCAGTGGTTCACTTCTGATTTCCTCTAGCTCTTTATGTTCTAGGTTTATCCTGCATTGCCTGGGCAATTTTTAATCTTATTTTGTTTTCTATGTTGCTGTTTGCAGATTTCCTATGTTAGATAGTTTTATCCCTGGTGTCTAGGCTTTCCTAAAAGATTTCTGCTCCTAAGATTTTCTTCTAGATATAGGTGGTTCTTGGTTTTTATGTCTATCTCATGAAACTACAGTCTGTATATATTAAGAATGTGGAGATGCTACCAATTTTTTTGAGCTGCTATCAGTTTGACTCCAGGCCTGTTCCTTTGGTACTAGACTATAGTGATAATTATGACCCCTTGTAATCACAATGTTGTCATATGTGGGAGAAAAACTCATTATAACAAGTGTGGCATCCTGGTTAAAGTAGTAGAGTTAGCAATAACCATAGATTCAAGCACACCCTGGCCACTGACAGACTGTGTGACTATTAGCCTAATTTCATTAACCATAAGAGTAAGTTCCATAGTATAATCCAACTTATACTAGGAACTTGTACGCAACATTGTTACACTTACAGCAATTTTACCCTTCTATGGGGACATTTAAGAGGGGTAAAGGGTAGGATGCAGAGATGGATGAGATCAAATATAGTAGGAGGAAGTCTGGCATGCATATTATTATTACCCAAGCTCTGGGCAATTGTTGGATACAAGAGAGAGGAGTTGGAAGAGAAAGCCTGGGAGTACTGAAGTGAACCAGAAAGAGAAGAGACAGTGTTTACTCACATGAAAGACTCATAAAATCAAGTGAGATAGTTGACAAAAAAAGAGGAAGAGGATCAGTAGAATAATACAAAGAGAAAGTTTAGAGACTTATATCATCAATGAGCAAGAAAAGAAGGTAGAAAAGAGAAATAAACAAAAAAGAGGTGAAAAAGAAATAAAACAGGCAAGAAAAATAACCACTTACCTAAAAAACAACAAATGTACAGAAAGAACCACACAACAAGGCAAAACAGAACAGAAAGAAAAAGAGAAATGAAAAGGCAAAAAGTAAAAACAAACAACAAAACCAAAGGAAAAAAAAACCCAGTCTAACCTATCTGACTACCCAGAGGAAAACCTATCTGAGAGAGAAAAACAAAAATAGGGAGAGTCCTCTGGTGTCTACAGTTCTGTGGTAGGTCCAAGTCTCTAATGGGTACTCTAGCAAAGATTGTAGGTGGATTTGTGCTGGGCTTGGATCTGATCTTTGTCTCTAGATTTGGGGGATGGGATTCTTTTCTGTGGCCAGAGTTCTCCTCAGCCATTTAAAAAAGAAAAATAAAAACTGGAAAAAAAGGGGAAAAGTAAAGAAAGGGGGGCTCTACCCACCTATTTCTATTCTGCATATCTTTGTTATCAAGTACAAGGCTGGTTCACCTAACTTACCACCTGCTGGCTCATATTGTTACTGTTGCTTCAGACTTTTCCATGCTCCTAGTCCTACCTGGCCATCCTCTGTGCTCTAACAGGGTCTCCCTGTGTCACTGGGGTTCCCGCTGGTCTCTGGTCCCGGATTCCATCAATGCAGGGAATGGAAGCCTGTCTCAGACTCTCCTCCAGCACGTTGCCACAGCTCTGGGTCAGTGGCACTAGCAGGAACCAGTTTGGGACCCTGCTTCTGCCAGTCACCACACCTCTGGGTCCGTGGCTTGTTGGGTTGTTTCTACATGGTGATTCAGGAGTGTTTTTCTCAGGAACCACAGGTATAAATGTAATGAAAACACAAGGAAGCCATCCTATCCATTGCCATATCAGATAAATAATGAAACTTTCTGCAATTCTGCCTTCATCTGTAAAATGGAAGAGATAGATTCACTGACCTCTCAGTTGACCATGTATGATTATACAGTTACAGAAAGCAGATCACTGAAGCATCACACACAGAAAAGTTAAAGAAGATGCTTTAGATGCATTTGTTACACTCTACAAATATGTACAAAACTTTCAAATTTTTAAATCCCCACAGCTATTATTATACAAGAAAAGAAATTTTAGATCTAGCAGTTTAGCAAGTGAATTGAAATATTGTACAATACTTAAATTATGTCAACGTACTTAAATAAAATTTTTTGCTACAATAAAACAGAAAAAAGAATTAGGAGATGTAATAATATAGTAATACATTATTTCAAACCCATAGAAAAACAAATAAAAACAATACTTATGTGCATTGAAAACTATATAATTCCTGATATATACCTGGGAAAATCAGTAGTATAAAATGTCCAAGCTTTCCACATATGTGCATACTACATTATTAGCTAGCATCATCATCATGTACAACTAAAGGGTTCCACTCTCTTTCTGTTTGTTCATTTTTGTATGTGTATTTTCTTTTTTTGTTTGTTTGTTTGTTTATTTATTTATTTTAGACAAGGTCTTGCTATGTTGTACGGACTAGCCTTGAATCACTTATGTGACCCAGGCTGGCCTCACACTCATGACAGTCCTCATGTCTCAGCCTCCTGAGTGCTGGGATTACAGGAGTGCACCACTACACCTACCCAGTTCCTTCCTTTTAAGGCAGTACTTATTTTAAAGCAAAGCTGTCTAGATTTACTATTATCATGTCCAAAGTTATACATAGGTCAAATAAATGAGAAATAGAGATATTAAGAAAGAAAACAGCTGAGCACAAGGGCACTTGTCTGTAACTCCAGAATACTGGGAGGTGAGGCAGGACGATTACAAGTTTGAGCCCAGCCTGGGTAATGTAGTGTGGTCCTGTATTAAGAAACAAAAAACAAAATAGAACACAACAGAACAAAACAAAACAAAAGAAAAAAACCCAAAGGCCCTGGGGTCAAACCCCAGCACTGTAAATAAATAAACAAACAAAACATTTTTGTTTGCAAGTGATCTAATTACACACTTCAACTGCCCAAAGCAACAGAAATATTTAAAGCATCATAACCATAGCACTGATCTTAACACTGAATTAGTATTGCGGTGACAATATTCAATGAATGATTTTAGAGCCCAGGATACCGCTTCCGCTTGCAGCTGTTATCCCAGGCATGCGCCGTGGGATGAGTGAGGGCACTAAAGAAGATCTGGAGGTGGCACCTCAGGGTATTCTGCAGCCCTTCCTCCTGCACCAGCATATGTTCTCTGGTTTATGATACAATAATATTGTATATTCTTGTCTCAAAGCAGTCAAAGCTAAGATAAATTCCTTAGCTTCCTCTTCAAAAACCAAAGATTTTACAAGACAGAAGTACAAAGCTATTCTGGGTACACTGGTATGGGTTCCTCAAGTAGAAAATAACAGCCACCTACTTACATTTGATTATGACTGAAAGGGATTTATTTATTTTATAAGAATTATAATGAGCAATAAAGAAGCAAAGATTTCTAGTTCTCAGGCTGACTGTGGCTAAAAATAATTTTATTACTTGTGTTTGTAAAGCATGTATAGCTGCACTGGAAAATGTTTTAATCAACCTACTGATTTTCCTTCAGTTTTGGAGATTTAGGGTAATGATGTGAATTTCGTTAACAAACATTAGAAGTACATAAATTTGAAAAGAAAATAAATTCCATACCTTAATGCCCATCTCCTGGAATTGAATCTATAGTCCTGGAGCCCTTTGATTGGGAATAACTGAAAAAAAGGAAACCAAGAACACATAACTTGAAGCAGGCAGTGGGACTCTTACCAACCTAATGGCCTGTCTGATTCTTTTTATGTAATTTGCTCTGATTGTAGAGAGAAAAGTGAAAGAAACTCTGTCATTTTTTTGTACTAGTGTTTGTGAATTTTTGTAATACAAACAATTTATAGAGGGGATAATGACAATGGTCTAATAAAATGTTAATAATACTACAAGTTTGCTAATTATTTTTCTTTTTAAAAATACTTTCAAGAAGTTTAAAATTCATCAGTTGTAGTCAGTAATATCAACTTGACTCATAGTGTGAAATCCTTACTCAAACCATTCCTATACTTTGCTATCACATCACCAGTGTCTCTGGACTCTACTAATCCAAGCTCATAGCTTCCCGTATTTTCACTTCCTATATTTTTCAATTTATTTACTTTTCTCTCACAATTTATATAAAATAAAAATGTCTTAAAATATGTAAGTTTTAAAATTGGTTCTGGAAAAGAAAAAGATTGAAGCCCAAATGTTTTGTGAAAGATATTCACTTTTAATTTTATGTAAGTTTCACTGAAGAATCAGCTTCAAATAAAAGTATTTCTTCTTAGATACTTTCTCCAAAATAGACCAATTTTATTTTTCTAGAACTTTTTTTAATGTTCTCTGTGAGCTACAGATTGAGAATTTACCAGTATATTTTAAAACATGACAAAATAAAGATGGAAACATTAGCAATTTGATATGCCGTTTAGCATAGCTAATCCCAAGGCAAATCATTTCGTATTGAAATGTTAAGCAAACTTAGTAAAGCAATGTCTAGTGCCAAAATAAAGTTCAGAACTATGGTGGCCCTTGAAATTGAAGACAGACTGCTGTCTAACACAATCTGATAGATTTATAATTTTGCAGATGTGATAGGAAACATTGGATATTTTTATGAGAGATATAGAACAAAGAATACCACCTTGTTTTGAATTAAGTTATGAGCTGCTAGCTATGATACTTATTCTAAAGCTAATTAAATATCTTCAGATAACTATGCTCACTTTGGAAGTCAATGTTTTAGATAATTACAACTTCAGATATTTTATATTATAGTGAGTATAAGTGCTGGCATTCTTTAAACTTAGTAAGTTTTTATATTAAAAATGAACTGGACTAGTGTCAGGGAATACCAGTGGTTGGCTATATATTCAGAGAAAGGATGGAGCCCACGATATTTCCCCCTAAGTGTAAACAATAAGATCATCTGCCTCAACGGGGCATGGAGTAGAAATGTCTCAGCTAACTTATACCCAATGTCATCAGTTGCATAAGTCTGGATTTATGTCAACTGCATGGTCCTGAAATATAATACAAAGTAATGCATCCAGATTTCTCTTAAAATAAATCTCAAAACATCTTTAGATCCAGTATTTCAGTGTAATCCATGAGAACATTCATAAGTAAGTACTGCCAAAGGAGCTCAGAATCAATACTGTATAACACAGTCAGTGGATTCAGGATAAAGGATATCTGATTCCAACTTACTTGATCTAGACTATTAAATATGTTTAAAATGATTAAAGATATTTTAAGAGAATTTAAAAACCATGTGAGAGGATATAAGAAAATTTTTGATTCAATGTTATAAAAACCAAATACACTCTAGAAATAAAGTATATAGCCATTGAAATGAAAACTTCAAAAGACATGTCAAATACATTACACATAGATGAAGAGATGATTTGTACCCTAGAGAATAGATTTGTAGAAATGACAAAGAATAAGAAACAGGTAACAAAAAGGGAGCATTTAAAAGATTATGAAATGGATGATGAAATGAAATTCCCCAAATATAACCTAATTGCATTTATAGCAGTGTAGATAATAAGAAGCAGCATATTTGGAATAGCTGATAGCTGAGAAACTCCCAGAAGAGATGAAAAATATACACTGAATCTTAACATGAGGAAACACAGTGCTACAAGTAAGATAAATTAAAGTGATTATACATTAAGAGCCATGTATATTAAATCTAAATTCTACACACTTTCACATACAATGACAACAACAACTACCAGCACCACAAAATGTAGTGTGAAAATACTAACAGTAGTTGTCTTTGTTATTTTTCTTGTTGCTGAGACAAAATAGCTAACAACCACAAATTAAGGGAAGAAAGGTTGATTTGGCTTTCAATTTATAGAGGTTGTAGTCCATAATTGACTGGTCCCAAGGCAGGGTGGCACATGGCAAAGGGGCAGCAGTTCATGATGGACAGAAAGTAGCAAGGTAACAAAGGACAAAGCAAGTCTCTTTCTGTCTCTTATATTTTATCAAGGATATTAGCATTAGGGCAGTGCCAAACCAGTCAGGAGACTGATTTAGTAATCATTGCTCTTAATTCTAGCATTGCACCATGGATCAATCATAAACTCTAGATCCAGCCACCCATGGAAGAGCCCCATATATCACTGCATGAGGCTTTGGGGGGACATCTAGACACAAGCCAAAATAGTAGTCCCGGAGGAAAAACATAATTTACCTATAAGTAAAGCAATTAAATTGATAATAGTTTTCATTGTTAACAATAGGACATATAATGCAATGGAATATATTCAAGAAGCTAAGGCAAATCTGAGTCCAAGATTTTAACTCTAGCTAAACTATCATTTAACACACACCATAAATATATATTTAAATCAATAAAAATGAAAACCCTAAATCTAAACAGTTTTTTAAAATGGAAATTAAATTTGAAATAAAAATATGAGATCAAAAGAAGTGTGTTTTAGTTACTTTTCTCTCATTGGTGAGACAAAATACTCAACCCCCCAAAATTAAGGAAGAAAAGGTTTATTTAGCTTAGAGTTTGTGGAGGTTTCAGTCCAGATTCACCTGGCTCCAAGGCAGAGTGACACATGGCAGAAGGCTGAACAGTTCATGGAGGCAGAACAGCAAAGCAACAAGAGCACAAGGGAGGAGGGGCAGAGAAGAGCAAGCCTCTTTCCCTCCCTTACATTGTAAACACGCTCCCCCCACCCAGGGGGCATGGAGCACTCACATAATCTCCATGCCCTCCTCTTGCACAGGCTCAGGATGAATACAAAGTAAGCACCCTGGCTCCCTGCTGAGTCACATATTTAACCTTCTAAACTTTTCAAGTTGATACAATAAGCAACATCCTAGAAGGGTAAGGGCACGTCCTTTTCACCCCAGGATGCAGAACTGCTGAGTCACTTAGCCAAACCTCTAGACTACCCAAGTTGACACAGTATATCAACCATAACAAAGTGGTGAACAAAAAAACTTTTAAAAATTTAAAAAATGATGGTAGGAACAAAAAATGTGTAACTTCTGTTAAAGAGTTAAATATTTTCCTACACATCATCCCACAATCCTATTTCTACTTATTTAACTTAAAGAAATAAAAACTTACATAAAAGTAAAAAACTCATTAATATTTATAGGACTATTATTATTAATACCAAAAGTTGGAAATATTACAACTGCCCTTCAGTGGGTCAAAGAATAACTGAGTTGTTGCACATCCATAGAATGGATAATAATCAATAAAAAATAAGCTATTGCTATGTACAACATAAATGAATCTCATTATGTCAAGTGGAAGAAGATCGTCCTGCAGAAACACATTATTATATGAGTTCATATCAGGAACATCCTGGAGTTGGATATGGTGACTCACACCTATAATCCCAGCTACTTAGGAGGCTGAAACAGGAGGGTTGTGAGCTCAAGGCCATCTTGGACAACAACAGAAAAAAAAGAGAGAAGAAAAGAGGAAAACAAAAAACATCCTGGAAGATGCAAAAGTAGAAAACAGCTCAGTATTTGCCAGCATTCCGAGGTAGAGGGAGGGTGTGGCTAGAGAACAAGGCACTTTTTGTGTCGAGGTTGCTGTGTCATGTTCGTGGTTGGGTTACATGAGTCTATAATGTGTTACAAATGCATAGGCTTTTAGAAAAACATTACACGGAATATAAATTTAAATATATTCATATGAGAACCCCAAAGGTCCTACTTCTTCTAGCAGAGAGGATGAATAAATTATTTAGTCATATTTCTTAATTAGGAAAATTTACCTCCTAATCAAGCGGTACTTATTACCTTCATTTAAGGATCATACATTTACAACTGAATAAAGATATAATTATAAATTCAAGTGTCAAAAATAAATTTCTCTATTGTGGTAGAAATACAAAATGACATACTTTATTTTTAAAGTGCACACTTTTTTCTGTGTCTAAACACAACATGGCCAATTGCAACTATTCAAATCACCTACAATTCCACTTTTCATGAGTAAAAAATTAAATAATCACTGGCTATGTGAAACAAGAACATCAATACTAATAATTGAGTGATTCGTCTCAGGAGCTAAAAGGGAAAACTGAAACAATGCGCAATAACTACTTACAAAATTCAAAGGGCCTGGGTGAAGATCTTAAAGTGTTCTCAAGTCCATAATATTATTCAAGAGGTAAATGGAGATGTTGATTATGTTTCAATTTCTGTGAGTTAAGAATCACATTCATAAAGGAAGGCTAAGTACTAGAAAATGCAAAACTCAGAAATTCAGGAGATGAATTTAGAGGAAGTTTATGTCCCAGGACTGGACTTTCTGGAATCCTGGGGCACAGTGGCGGGAGAAACTATAGAGTTTGCTGAGATTCTGTATGTCTAGGTAGAACCACATTTCCCAACCCCTGAGCTACATTTGCGCTGTGCACCAGTGACCTGGTTAGTGATATATCACTGGCACATTTCCTGACAGTTTTAAGAAGTCTGCTGGAAAGATAGATAGTTGTTCTTTTTCATTTCTTCTCTTTTAAAAAAACTGGCTGATAACACAGATCAACAGCCATCTGAACCATGAGGAGCAAATTGTTTGCTGAAGATGGCAAATAAGCCAGTCTTCAAGAGTGCCACTGAGTCAGCTGTGGGGAAGGAGAGCACCTTCAGGTGGAGGAGAATAAAGTCCTACCATGTGACAGTTCCCTGGGCCTGTGTTACAGATGAATCTATTCTTCGTGGGTGTGGCAGCTATACTTTCAAGAGTTCCTTGACCTTAATTCAATTCAATGTAAGACGCATGTGCTTTAAAGTTACTAGTAAGGACATTAAGTTTCATTTATAGTTCTTCAAATTAATATTGCAGCTTGTTTAATTGTATGGTAATCAAAAAGATTCTAATGTATGGAAGGTAGGAATCTGAACTGTGTATTATTTTTAAAGGACATTGTTTTTTACATAGAAAACTCACAATAACCTTTTGACAAATTGGTGGATTTTGTGATGGAGTTCAGTAAGGATACTAAATTATTTGGTTTAAAATCACTTTAGAAAAGTAAATTTCTGCCCCACGCCAGCAAAGAAGTAAGAGAATTAAAGAGAATACAATGTAATAAAAGATAACATGTATGAAGCTACCTTAAATATAGGATTTGGGAAGAAATTTAAAATTACAAGGATTATGTAAAAAGAGCAGTAAAAATACACAATTTATATGTGTAAGGGATGTCTCAATATGGCAAAATGATCTAGTCCTTTTAAATGACTAAGATGATGAAGTTCCAATCAAAATCTCATTAAATATTTTTGTAGACTTGAGAAAGTGTTTTAAAGTTTTACACATGAAAGTTTTAAAGCCCTGCAATTGTATCAACTCAGAAGTAAAGATAGGACATAAAAATTTGACAGACATGAAAATTTTTTCAAATTATAGTTATTAAAAGATACTGATACTAAAGTCATGACAAACAGATCTACCAGTCATGTAGAAAGAATGGCCATTTATTAAAAGCTGATATAAGACACATGACAGTATTTACCCATGAAGTCCACATTATTTATTAAATTGTGGGATTATTAACTCTCTGTATGTAAAAAAATAAATTACACCCTTACCAAAATTCAGAAAATTGAGGGTATTAAAAAAACGCAATGAAAACAAAATGATAATTATACAAAGCATAGATCAATTTTAAAGAAAACTACTATTTCTCCTACATTAAAACAGACTGAGACCTGGAAAAATAAATAAAACCTGAAAGGTAAAATGGATATTATAAAAGGGAAAGAAATTGCTCAAAAGGAAGGGGCAACGGGGATGAGGGAAAGGAGAAAAGAAAGAAAGAAGGAAGGGAAAATGGATACGTATACATAAGGATAGCTGGGATAATGGTACTGCTGCTGTCTATTGGTATATTGAACAGAACAGCTAATGCTTAAACTTTTTTGACCAATTTTGCATGCTAATATATATCAGGTAATCTGAACGACTACTTTGAAGACAACAATATGCAATATAGCAACCATTGTTGAATTCCTACCATCTTGTTTAGTGAAGTTCTGTATCCTTTCTAATTTTTTAAATTACTTTTTATTCTCTTTAATTCTATGATCAGTCTTGCATTCTTACATCTGGTAATCTGAGCAACTTTGTTGAAGATAACAATGTGTAATATAACAATCATTGTTAATTCCTGTCACCTTGTTTTGAAATCCTGTATCGTGTTTACTGTTTTTGTGTTGTTTTGTTTTTGTCTTTCTTGTTGTTATCACTTTTCTCTCTTTAAAACAAAAAAAAAATTTTGAAAAAGGCTGAGAAAATTAAAAAAGGATGAAAAAACAAAAATAAATATCCCAAGAAGTAAGGAAGGAAATTTCCAATAAAGATTCTTTCAAATGATTACTCTGCACATATGTAAAGAAAAACACTGCAATTAACAATAGCCAAATGGATAAATCATATGACAAATGTGTTAGTTTTCTATTACTATAATGAAATACCGGAGTAATTGACTTATATAAAGGAAAAGTTTATTTGGCTCAGAGCTCCAGAGGTGCCAGTCCAAAACTGAGCTCTCCAGACCTATTGCTCTGGGCCTCTGATAACAGTGCCAGATGGCAAGGATGGGGATCCACGGCCAACCAAACTGTTCTCTCCACGACCAGGAAGCAGGAGGACCAAGGGGACCCTGGTTTCACAGTGCTCTTGGTGGGCTGCCTGGACCTCTCGCTGTGCCCACGTCCTGAAGCGCCCATCGCCCCCCAGTAGTGTCATCCTCGTGACATGAATTTGCACATCAATTTTTTTCAGAGACATTCAACATCCAAACTATAGAATGATGATTTTCCCCAATGGTATAAAAGGTCTATAAACATAAAAGCCTATTCAGTTTTACTAGAAATTACGGAAATGCAAGGGAATTCTACAATGATATGCAATGCAAAAGCAATTAATTTTAAAAAATTAATTTCTGGTAGTAACAAGTGGAAAACACAGCTGATACACTCTGCCAATGGGAAAATAATCACTAAAACCCATCACTGGCTAAAAAGTTGAAATTACGTTTATGTCATAACACAAACTTTTCTCTTAGCTATGAAATCCCATTTATGAACATAAGCAAAAGTGCACAAATCATCCATTTGTAAGAATAAAGAGTACATAATCACAAGGTATTAATGCAATGAAATGCCATATGGTGATTAAAATTAATGAAGGTAAGCTTTAGGTATAAATTCAGAGCACAATGTTTACAAAACAAAATAAGTGTCAGAACAGTATCCCTTTTGATTCAGCGTCTTGATGATTCAGCTCCTCAGTTGAAAGTTAGGGTCAGTATCTCAGAAAGTCCCAGAGATTTTCCTATATTCTTCAGCTTTTAAAAATGTGTTTAGCTACATTTTATATCTTATAAAATTTATCCATGTGAAATATAAAATTCAGTGTGTTTTAATACATTGAGTTGTACAAACGATTGAATTTTAAGGTATGTTTAATCACTCAAAGTGAAACTTTGTGTCTCCTACCCTTCTGTTGCACTGTCCACCCATTAATCAACTTTCTGTCCTATAGATTGACTTGTTTAGCATCTTTCCTATGAATGTTATAAAATATGGGATTTTTGACTGGATTATTCCTCTTAACATGTTGACTTAGGTACATTTGTGTTGCAAATCTTTGTTTTTTATTTTGGAATAATTATATATCACTGGAGATTGCAAAGGACCCCTTGGCTTTTATCTCATTCCTCTTGATTAATATTGTATAATTCATGTGTAATTATAGTGTAACATTAAAATGTGAAAATTGATATTGTCTTAATGTGTTTAAATATTGTTTTCTGTCTTTTGTATGATCATGTAATCTAGACACAGATCCATTCCATTCTATTTTCACAAAAGTCTCTTATGTGACTAATTTATAGTCATGCATCCCCAAAGTCGACCACCATGGTTAATCCCTAGTAAACACTACTTTGTTCTCTATTAATGATTATGTCATGTTTAGAATGCCACATAAATACATTCACATAGTATGCAGCATTTTATGTAAACATTTTCACTCAGCACAATGCTCTTGAAATACTTTAAATTTTATGTGTTTTGATAGTTAATTCTTTTAAATTGATGAGCTATATTCCATGAGTATCAGTTTATTTCATCATTCGTCTATTGAGGGACATTTTTGTTGTTTCCATGTATTGTATATAATACTGTTTTAATATGCATGTATTGAAATTGAATCATAGTCTTCATATGCATTTTCATAATGGCTGCTGATTTGAATATATTTTTGGGTGATTATTTGGCATTGTATATGCTCAAGTGAAATGAGTTTTGATGACTTTTGTCTATTTTTGTATTGTTAATTTTTGCTGTTAAGATTTCTTTATATATTCTAGACACAGTAACTGTCTCAGATGGGTGGTTTATGCATATTTTCTCTCAGACTCTAGCTTGTCTGTGTGCCTTATCACGAGGGTCGTTCTCAGAGTAAAAGTTTTTCTATCATGTTTTTGGTGTCATGGCTAAGAACTCCTCATAAAAATTCATTGAATGGGTCTGGACTCTTAGATCTAACTCATATATCTATTTATCTCTTCTTATACCAGTACCATGCTTTCTTACTTCTGGTAGCTTTTGAAATAGGGAAGTATGAATCTTCCAGTTTTGATTTTCTGTTTCAAGGTCTAACTATTCTTGTTTTCTTGCCTTTCCCTCTGAATTTGAGGATCAATTTTCAACTTCTTCAAAAAATCTTACTGGTAGTCTGATAGAATTGCATTGACTATATGTAAAATTTGGAAGATCATGGCAGTTTAGCAATATTTATTTTTTGATCTATGAACCTAAGATGTTTTTTCAATAATTTAAATCTTGTTAATTTCTCTCAACAATGTTTTCTGCTTCAGTTTACAATCATTGTGCTTATTTTGATAAATTATTTCCATTTTCTGATAAATTTATTTCTACTTTTATTATTCTTTTATTGCTATTATTATTAAAGTCATTTTAAAACTTTATTTTTGGATTATTTATTGCTAATGTATAGAAATATAACTGATTATTTTATATTGATCTTGTGTTATTTTGTGTTCTCCAATCTTTCTCAACACATTAGTTAATTCTAGTAGTCTTTTAGTTATATTCATCTACAAATAATCGTTGTTTTAGTTCTTTCAAATCTGGAGTTTTTTTTTTCCTGGCTAGGAACTGTAGCACATGACGGAGTAGCAGTGGTTGGAATAAATACCTTAATCTTCTTCCTGCTTTTAGGAAAAGTATTTATCTGTCATCATTTACTGTGGTATTTGTTGTGGGTTTTTCATATATTCTATCACACTGAGAAAGGTCACCTCTCCTTTGTCTAGAGTTTTGTATAATGAATGAATGTTAGGGTTTAGTATGATTTTTTTCTCTCAGTATATTCATAGGATAATGTGGCTTTTGTCTTTTATTGAAATGGCGTAATAGGTTGATATCTTTTCAAATATTAATCTTGTTTTGTGTTTCCTAAGTATATCTTACTTACCCATGCTATGGAACCCATTTTATATGTTGTTGATCAGGTTGAGTAATAGTTGTTAGAGGGTCTTTTGTGATGTTAATAAGAGACAGTTTTCTTTCTTGAGATGGTTTTATCTCAAGTAGGTATTAGGGTAGCAGACTTACAGAATAAGACCAGTGTATTCCACAAAACTTAATTTTAAAAAATTGTCTGTAATTAGTACTATTTTTCTCCAGATGTCTCATAGAATTCACCAGTGAACCAATGGCCTTAAGAATTTTTTTTTTGGTAGAAAATGTAGAAGTTATAATTTTGAACTATTTGTTTTTTAAGTAATTGAAGAAAGAAAAATTTTATTATGTTGTCATTCTGTCTTTTATGTAAAACATTACCTTTACTGGAGTTCTGTGTGTGTGTGTGTGTGTGTGTGTGTGTGTGTGTGTGTGTTATTCTCTGTTGCCACATTTAGGACTTCATTTAGTATGCTCTTGAGCAAATCTACTAGGAACAATTTTCTGTTTGTTTTAAAAATCTCAGAATATCTTTATTTCTTCATTTATTTCATAATTGTGTTCCTGTATGTAGGATTTTTGGTGGTCTATCTTTTTTCTTTTCAGCAGTTGTTGAGGTATCCCAATGCCTGTTGAAGTTCACTGTTTTTTATGACTGTTCAGATGATAACATTATTTTGGGTACCTTGTTCATGATGTTTTTTTTCTCTTGCTGCTTTAAAAATTTTTCCTCTTATTTTGGCTTTTAGCCTATTGATTATGATTTTCCTATTTATCCTACTTGGGATTTATTTTTTTAAATATGCAGATTAATGTTTTTCAAAAAAATTTGCAGTACCTGCCATCATTTAAAAAATATTTTATTCCTTTCTCTTTTTCTTCTTTTGTACTCTGTTACACATCTGGCATACTTAATGTGTCTTAATTCTCTGAATTCTCTTAACTTCTCTGAATTTCTGTTAATTTTGCTTTATTCTTCTAACCCCTGTTTTACTGGTCATGTACTATCTAGTAATATCTCCTTTTTCAATTTTAACAAAATATTTTATTTAACCCACTATATCCAAACTATCATTTCCAATGTGTTCCTTTTTTTTGTTTTGTTTTTTTTGTTTTTCTCCGGTACTGGGAACCGAACTCACAACCTTGCGCTTGCCAGGCAGGCGCTTTGCCGCTGAGCTAAATCCCCAGCCCCTCAAATGTGTTCCTTTTAAAAGTAATCATTCTTAAAGTTCATGTATGCTGACTTTTATCAACTCATATCTACTGAAGAACCTTTCTAGAAAATTTTTTACTATTGTACTTGTCAGCTGTGATACATTTGACTTTTATCTGTTTTCTATCTCTGTATTGATATCTCTAGTTGATGGAACTTGTCCTTGTATCTTACTTTGTGTCTTTAAATATGATTGACTACATTTTTAAAAACAAATTTATAATATCTATTTTGAAGTTTTTGTCTGCTAAGTCTAAGGTCTGTGCTCTCTCTGAAGTAGTCCATTGTCTATTTTTTTTTTCTTTTTTCTCTTTGTGGCATATATATTCCAGGGTCTTTTTGGTTTTTGCATGTTCCATATTATTATTTCCTCAAATCATACCTGTTCTGTGAGTGTGCATGGGAGAAGGGGTTGACGGCCTTCTTGCCTTGTCTTTCTTGTCTCCGTATGGAACACCTACTTTACCAGGGCCTCTGATAACAGAGATTTGGACTCCAGTATCATCAGTCTTATTTGCACTGAACTTGGCCCTATCAATGTCATCTGAGTACAGAGTAGAGACTTCTGCAACAGGCAGCTGGAGGGTGTTGGACAATAGTGTCTTGGCCCCACCCCATTGGAATGGAACACTAGTCCCATCCTGGTACTGGGGAGAGCGGGAAAAGGAGCACTATTGCTTAGCTTCTTTACCCAGGACAAGGATCCAGGTGAGTAGAATCAGGTTGTAGCACAAATGCTGCAGGCCTGATGTTCTCACAGTCAGTACATGTTTTAAAAATCAGTGTTTCTCCATTGGTTTCTGACCCCTAGAGCAATTTTCAAACATAATTACTTATATAGCAACTCTAGAAACCTTTCCTTTATGCTTGTCAGGTCATTACTATAAAGTGTGTCAGCTAGTTCCAAATACTGCTGCCGCTTTCAAAGCAGAAAGCTTAGCAGCATGTAAGGGAAAGACGGAATGAGCTGAAGATGCTCCTTTCTACCTGGGAAGGTTGAAACGCTCCCTGTAAAGGCTGCATTATGAAAATTCTGTAAATTCCTTTCCGCCAGAATCATGGCAAAGGATATTTATTTTTAACTATTTTGGGGGGAATGATCAGTGAAGAACAGAGCTGGAAGTGTGTCGTTTCATCTATCAGCAGCATCTGAAAAAAACTGGAGAACAAAGCTGGAAGTGCATTGGTTTCATCAATTCTTAGCATCTGAAAAAGAAATTTAGGAATTATACGTGGAATTGCAACTCTGATGCAATTAGTGTTCCACAGGAATGTAGAAATTTTAGGTGCATTAGAATTAAAAGAAATGATTGTATGAAAAACTGCATAGTATATTCATAGGAATGTTGCCAATCGTTTGGAGTTCTTCTACTTGATTCATGTGGAAATCATGAATCACCAAAGTGCAGCGCTGGCACCAGTACCGGTGTCACTAGATGACACCCTATCATGCTGTAGGACAGCGGTGGACAAAGCCAGCTCCGGGTCACTGCGCTGCTGATCAGCACCGTGCGTTGCCAGTGTGTTTTGGACACCACCATAGGTCACATGTACACTGCATCTCTGCTGCTGCTTGTTATCGGCTGCGGGTCTTTAGAGCTCTTTGGCGTTAACGGCTCTGAGTGCTTCTGCATTTTGTCCATAGCACTCAGGAAAAAATTCCTAAGGGGATTTATGGGACTTTGGGTGTCCACACTGCCTGAGAAACAAACCGCGAGCAGGTTTACACAAACACTACACAAGTCTTTATTGTAACAGAGCCTGTGCTGCAGGACAGGGGGGTTATACTTAGGGAGGGGCCCTCCAACAGTAGAACCCGGAAGTGCCTGAGGAATGCTGCTTATGTAGGAGCTCACGGGCCTATTTTAGTGAAAGTGAAGTCTGAAACCAGAGAACCTCCGGGAAGGCTAGCTGTGAATATGCAAGTAAGAGGCCCAGTTCCCTCCCGGCTTGATCTTGCCGCACCAGGGTTTCCTCTCTGTTCTTCAGAAACGCAGAGTATCAGCTGAAGTGGAAGAAGTGGGGGAAGGGCACAACTTTGCTTGTCTGCATACATGTTGGAGAGGCAGGTGGTGGTTTGATGGCCAGAGAGGACACCGCTAGACAGCCAGAGAGGATGCGAAGGAGAACTGTCCCAGCCGCTGCGATACAAGAGAAGGCTAAGGGGAGCAAAGAAAGCTAGGGGAAGGGGCAGACAGCCACAGCTAAGCCACACCCCCCTCCAGCAGGGAGAATAACAAAAATCAGTTATTTCTTGCTTCTTATCTGTTTCAAGAGCACAATACTCGGGGCTATACTGTGGCACAAAATAAGAAGTATCTTTGCATTACATTACTAATTCAGTAACAGTTTCAAGATTACGTATTAATAAGGACTGATGCAGTTGTAAGCTTCTCTTAGCATTAACACAATGACACAAAATTAGGCTTCTAATCCTTGGTGTCTAATATCTTATCTTTTTATTTCCACTCGCAGCGGTAAGAACCTGACAGTTCTGTGAATATTTTCTGCGGCACCTTCTAGAGTCCAACACGAGAGTTATTTTTCTGGCAATATATGGAATGACTCCAATAGCTGGATATTAGCTACGAGTGATCAGTTGCTTGTAATGATTTTAGAGATTATAGAGGTTTCAGATCCTGCATGTGCTGCTTTTATTCCTGCATATCTTTTTTAATTTATCATCATAGTTGCAAATTCTTCTGTTTCACATATACGTAACCTTTCTTGGACTCTGTACTGAAGTTAAGTAAATAAATTGTTAAAACTCTTGACCATTGTCCATCATAGTTTTAGTTTATATATTTTCATTGCACACAAAATATTTGAGCAACTTGTTATAATACAGAAAGAGATTAAGTGATCTGATGACATATAGAATGATAACTTGCAGGTATTCAGCTTATAGGAAGTTAAGGAGAAGAAAATATCTAATCCTCTCTGGGAAAAGATGAAAACGTTCCTACTCTTTTATTAGTAGGCTAGAATATAAGTCCAATGAAATTGTGCTCTGAGAATAAGAAGATTGTCTCACAGATCCTCTGTATCATTTGTTTATGGTTATATCTCTGAATTTGACTGGCATAAGTTTCAGAACTGATTTAGCTCCTGGCTGCTGACAAGTATCTGTCAATCACTTACATCAAAGTAGTTAAGCCAGAAAATTGTGTATGCCTAGACCCTGAGTTCCTAGGATTATATGTCATAGTACTATTGAAGCCATAAACTATCCAGAATGATCAGTACTTTTCCAAAAGCCTGAGATTGAATCTGCTAGCAGGGAAAGAGAGATAATAAAATACGTTCCATATACTCCGGTTTTTCCCAGATTAGGATTCCTAAAGCTGTGAAGGGCATATAAAATATTTTAATAACCAATGTAATTTCTATTTTGCAAAAACGTTGATATTATTGAAATATCACTAGATTTACCTGAGAAAATATTTAGATACATTTGTATATGTCTGTGAATATATCCAGAAACAAATAGTTGATTTATATATACAGGTGTACAATTTGCTCAAATTTTATCCCTTGAACTCTCTTAAAATTAAGAAAATAAAAAGAACCACATGGGAAATTTAAAGTCCTACAAATACATTTAAATGAATTATAACATTTAAAATTACAACCTCTATGAAATATATACATTTTAAAGATAGAAAAAATCAAAATAGATTTTACTTCAATAGACAATTAAAAATCAATACAATTAGCCATCTATATTGAAAAGTTTTCTTTCCATGTATTTAATAACCAGACATGGAAAATATTGTAAACAACTTCCATAATGAATAGGTATACACATTTTGGTGATTATTCCCATAGTAAAACAATGTAACAACTATTCAAGAATTTTTACATTTTATTAGGTGTTATAAGTAAACAAGAGGTGGTTACTAGAGAATTTGTGTAGGTTATTCATAAATATTAACCATTTTATACAGGGTACTAGAGCATTTGTGGATTTGGGTATTCACAGGGTCTTGAGACCACTCCCTGAAACTGTCCAATGCTTTCTCATAGAGGATTTGGGTATTTACAGGGTCTTCAGCTATTCTCCAGAAGAACTGAAAGCAATACCACAGTGATATATGTGCATCCATGTTTATAACAGTGTGATTTGTCATAGCTAAATCTTGGAAACAACCCAAATGTCCAACTGAGGAATGGATAAAAAAATATGTGATATTTTTACACCATGGAGTATTACTCAGTTATATAAAAGATAAATTCAAGGCTTCTATAGGTAAATGGATGCAACTAGAGAGCACAGTCATAAGTGCAATAAATCAGACCCACGTGTGTAAACATCATATTGTCTCCCAAGTGTAAGAACCTGAAAGAGTAAATAAAATCTGAAAGATACAGTAGGTACTGTGCAATAAAAAAAAAAAAAAAAACTGCTCAAAGAGAAGGAACAACTGGGATGAGGGAAAGGAGAAAAAAAAGAAAGAAGGAGGGAAGGAAAAATATATATGCATATACAAGGATAGCTGTGATAATTGTACTGCTGATTTCTATTGGCTTATTGAAAGCAACAGTTAATGCTTAAGTTTTTTTTATTTTTTTACCAATTTTGCATGCTTATATCAGGTAATCTGAAAAACTAATTTGGTTTTTAAAAATTTTTTTAATCTTAATTTTTATTTTAAGAGAGTAGTACATGAGAAACAAACAAACAAATAGAACAGTAGCAGCACACCAGTATCATGAACATAAACAAATCAAAGCTAGAACATTCAGAGAGATACAGGGTCTCAAGACAAATTAATACAAATCAACAGTGGTTGTTACATTGCATGACGCCATCCTCAACTACATTGCGCAGATTACCAGATGTAAGAATGAAAGATTGCTCAAACCATTAAAGAGAATAAGAAAATAATTCTTCAATAAAACATTAGAGATAATACAGAGTTTCACTGTACAAGATAGTAGGAGTTCACTAATGTAATTCCATTCATATTGTTATCTTCAAATCAGTTGCTCAGACCACCAGACACAAGCATGCAAAGTCAGTTAGAACATAAAAAATTGTGAGCATTAACTGTTCATTTCAATACACCATCAGACAACAGCAATACAGTCATTGCAACTATTCATATATATATATATCTATGTTTTACCTTACTTCTTTCTTTTTTCTTCTTTCCCTCATCCCGGTCGTTCCTTCCTTTGAGCAATTTCTTTCCCTTTCCTATCAAATATTGTACATTTTGAGTTTTACCTAGTGTTTCAGATTCCTATACCAAGGAGACAGTATGATGTTTACACATGTAGGTTTGATTCATTTCACTTATGAGTGTGGTCTTTAGTTGCATCCATTTACCTACAAAAGCATTCAGTTTATCTTTTTTTAATAGCTGAGTAAAATATTCCATTGTATAAAAATACCACATTGTTTTTATTCATTCCTCAGTAGATGGGCAGCTAAGTTATTTCCAAGGTTTAGCTATAACAAATTGTGCTCCTATAAACATGGGTGCACATATATTGCTGTGGTGTGATGTCTTTAATTCTTCTAGGAAAATACCCAGAAGGGGAATAGCTGGGTTAGATGGGACTTCTAATCCTAGTTTTGTGAGGAATCTCCAGATTGATTTCCACAGTGGTTTCACCAATCTACACTCCCACCAGCAGTGGAGTGAGGTGCCTTTCTCCCCATAGCCTCTCCAGCATTTGTTATTGGTTGATTTCTTGATGATAGCCATTCTTTCTGGGGTGAGATGGAATCTCAATGTTGTTTTAATTTGCATTTCTCAAATGGTCAGTGATGTTGAACATTTTTTCATGTATTTATTTGCCTTTTGCATTTCTTCATCTAAGAAGTATGTATTCATCTAAGATGCCCACTTTTGCATTGGGTCTTGGAATTTGGGAGGCCTGATTTTTTTTTTAATTCTTTATATGTACCAGATAGAAGTGCTTTCTCTGAGGGGCAGTTAGCTAAAATTTTTTCCCAGTTGGTGGGTTTTCCTTTTACTTTATTGGTGATTTCTTTAGATGTGCAAAAACTTTTCAAAAAGATGAGACCCCAGTTATTGATTCTTTGAAGTATTTTCCTTGCAGTTTGGATTTTGTTAATGAACCCTTTGCCTACCTAAATGTCGTCAAGATTTTTATATACTTTCTCTTCCAATAAATTTAGTGTTTCTGTTTTTATATTTAGATCTTTGATCTAGTTTGACTTTAATTTAGTGCATGGTGAAAGACATGGGTCTAGTTTTACTCTTTGGCATGTGAAAAGCCAGTTTTTCCAGCACCATTTATTAAAGAGGCTATCTTCCTTCCATTGAACATGTTTGGCCCCTTTGTCAAAGATAAGGTAACTGAGTGTGTTTGTAGTTGTATCTATATCTTCTAATCTGTTCCATTGATCTTCAGGTCTATTTTTGTGCCAGTACCATGCTGATTTTCTCACAGTAGCTTTGTATATAATTTTAAGTCAGGAATTGTGATGCCTCCTGCCTTTCCTTTGTTTCTCAAGATTGCTTTTGCTATTCTAGGCCTCTTCTGGTTCCAGAAGAACATTAGGAGTGTTTTCTCTAGATTTGTGAAGTATACTAATTGTGTTTTAGTTGGGATTGCATTAGATCTGTACAACAATTTTGGGAGTATGGCCATTTTCAGAATGTTGGTTCTTCCTACCTATGAGCAAGGAATATCTTTCCATTTTCTGATATCCTCTTTGGTCTCTTTTTTCAGAGTACTATAATTTTCACTGTATAGCTCTTGTACTTCTTTTGTTAGATTGATTCCTAAGTATTTCATCCTTTTAGATGCTGTTGTGAAAGGCGTGGTTTCCCTAATTTCTCTCTCAGTCTGTTTGTTACTTGTGTACAGGAATCCTATTAACTTTTTAGTGTTAACTTTGTATCCAGCTATGCTACTGAATTTGGTTATTAAATCCATGAGCCTTTTGGTGGAGATTTTGTGGGCTTCTATGTAGAGTATCATGTCATCTGCAAATAATGACAATTTCACTTCTTCCTTTCCTATCTTTATTCCTTTTATTTCTCTCTTGTCTAATTGCTCTCTAGCCAATATTTCTAGAACTATATTGAATGGGAGTGGTGACAGTAGATATCCTTGACTTGTTCCTGATTTTAAAGTAAAAGCTTTCAATTTTTGACCATTTACTATGATGTTAGCTGTTGGTTTATCATAGATGGCTTTGATCAGCTTGAGGCAAAGGCCATCTATTCCTGTTTTCTATAGAGTTTTCATCATGAATGAGTGTTGGACTTTATCAAAGGCTTTCTGTGCATCAATGGAGATGATCATGTGATTTTTGTCCTTGGCTCTATTGATGTGGTGTATTACATTGATTGATTTGTATATATTGAACCATCTCTGCATTCCTGGTATGAATCCTACTTGGTCATAGTGTATAATCTTCTTGATGATTTGTTGTATTCTGTTTGTTTGCTAGTATTTTACTGAGAATTTTTGCATTTATATTCATTAGGGAGATTTGTCTGCACTTCTCTTTTTTGGTTGGGTCTTTCTTTGGTTTTGAAATGAGAATAATACTTACCTCCAGGAATGAGTTGGGGAGAATTCCTTCCCTTTCAATTTCATTAAAGAATTTGAGATGAATTGGTGTTATTTATCCCTAAATTGCTTGTAAATTCAGCTGTGAATCCATCAGGACCTGGGCTTTTCTTCATTGGCAAGTTTTTAATTACATTTTAAATTTCACTGGCTGATATTGAGTTATTCAGGATTTTTATATCTTCTTCATTCAGCTTTGGAAACTCATATGTACCTAGAAATCTGTCATTTCCTCTGTGTTTTCCAGCCTATAAGAGTAAAGATTTTCAAAGTCGGTACTGATGATCTTCTGAATCTCTATCAGGATCTATAGTGATTTTACCCCTTTCATTCCTTAGTGCATTTATTTCAGGTTTTCTTTCCTTTTTTGATAAGGTTTTCTAGGGGTTTATCTATTTTATTTGTTCTTTCCAAGAACCAACTCTTTGATTCTTTAATTCTCTGTATTTTTTTTTTAGCCTTCATTGTATTAATTTCTGCTCTGAGCTTTATAACTTCCCGCCTTCTTTAGGCTGTGGATATGACTTCTTTTTCTAGGAACTTGAGATGCAGCATAAGATTGTTTATTTGTGCTTGCTTTGTTTACCTAAGGCAGGAGTCACCACTAAATTTCCCTCTGAGGGAAATTTCCCTCTGCTCTCATTGCATCCCACAGGTTCCTGTAGGTGGTATCTCCATTTTCATTTGATTGTAAATAGTGTTTAATCACTACTTTAATTTCATCTGTGACCCATTGGTTGTTAAGGAGGATGTTATTAAATTTCCAAGTGTTTATGAAGTTTTTGTGCTTTCTTTTGTCATTAATTTCCAATTTCATTGCACTATGGTCTGATAGTATACATGGTATAATTTCAATTCCGTTGAATTACTTAAACATGTTCTGTGTAAAATATGGTCTATTTTAGAGAATGTCCCATGTGAGCTGAGAAGAATGTGTTTTCTGATGCTGTTGTGTAGAACACTCTGCAAAGGTCTACTAACTCCATATGTTCACATGTTTGGTTAATTTCTTTTATTTTTTTTTTTCCCAATTTTTTGTCTAGTTGATCTATCTCTTTGTGACAATGGTGTGTTAAAGTGCCCTGTTATGATTGTATTGCTACTTATTTCTTTTTTTCGTTTGTTTGTTTGTTTGTTTTTTGTTTTTCTCCGGTACCGGGAACCGAACTCACGACCTTGCGCTTGCCAGGCAGGCGCTTTGCCGCTGAGCTAAATCCCCAGCCCCTGTATTGCTACTGATTTCATTTTTCATGTCCATTAGAATTTGTCTTATATAGGTGGGTGCTCCTATATTTGGTGCATAGATGTTTACAATTGTTATGTCTTCCTCTTGAAGCTTCCCTTTCACAAGTATATAGTGACCTTCTTTACCTTTTTTGATCGTTCTTGGTTTGAAATTCATGTTATCTGTAAACAGAACAGCTACACTTACTTTTTTCTGTGTTCCTGTCATGTGGAGTATTATTTTCCATCCTTTAATTTTCTTTCTTAATTTCCTTTTGAGTTAAATGTGTTTCTGGTATACAGCATGTGGTGGGGTTTCGTTCCTAACCCACTCTGCAAGTCTGCTTCTTTTGGTTGGTGTACGGAGACCATTTACATTGATGGTTATAACTGATAGGTGCTGGCTTATCTTTTTCATGCTATTTTCCTGCTGTTGGATCTTCCTTTTTCCCCCTGTTTAATTGCTTGCTCTGCTTGTTGGTTCTTTTTTCTGTTGTTGTTCTTGAAGTTGCAGTCTGTTGCATCTCTTTCTAGTATATCTTTTAGTACTCTTTGTAGGATTGGTTTTACACTCATGAATTTCTTCAGTTGCTTTTTATCATGAAAATATTTTATTTCTCAATTAAATTTGAAAGATAACTTTGCAGGGTACATCAATCTGGGTTGGAAGTTGTTTTGTTTCAGTACCTGAAATACTTCACTCCAAGCTCTTCTTGTCTTGATTGTTTGTGTTGAGAAGTCTGCCATGATTCTGATAGGTTTTGCTTTATCGGTGATCTGCTTCTTTTCTCTAACAGCTTTTAATATTCTGAACTTTTGTTTAGTTTCTGGGATCTTGATCACTATATGTCTAGGGGTAGATTTATTTTGGTTATGATTAACTGGAGTTCTATATGCTTCACTTATCTGGATGTCTGATTCTTTTACCATGCCTGGAAATTTTCTGCTATTATTTCTGCAGATAGTCTTTTTATGTCATTTTTGTTGATACCTGATGTTTCATTAATACCTATTAATCTGATATTGCTTCTCTTTGCTTCATCTTGTAGTAGTTGAATTTTTATTTCCTGTTTCCTTGTTTTTTTTAAGAGATCCCTCCTTTCACATTCATTAGTGGCAATGCTGTCTTCAGGGCTGAAATTCCATCTTCAGCTTTGTTCAGGCGGTTTTACAAGCTTTCAGTGGAATTTTTAAGTTACTGGATATCTGTTTGCATCTGTTTCATACCTTCTAATTCTCTTCTATATTGTTCCCTGAAGGTTTCATTGAGTTGTATATGCTCTTCTATTTTCTTGTTTATGTCATCTTTGGATATGCTGAACATTTCTTTCATTATTGTCATTTCTTTTTTCACCTGAGACATTATTTCTGATTTGATGTCTTCTATGGCCTGATGGAGTTGTTTCTTTACTTCAATTGCTATCATTTCAGAACTTTTAGGTGTGTGACTTCCAAGCTCTTCTGAGTTGAAGCCTCCTGGACTTGTTTTGGGTGGTGTGGAGGTCTGGGATTGCATTTTGCTCCTGTGTTTTGTCATTTTTGAAGAACCAGAGACTTCCTGGAGTGCAGTCTCACTCTCCTGATTGTGTATGAGTGGCAGGGTGAGAGTCTGAAGATCCCCAGTGCTCTGTGTAGCTCCTGTGCTGGTGAGTGGTGGCAAGGTGGGGTCTCAGATGCTCCCGACCTTTCTCCCATTCAGTTGCTCCCAGGAGTGTGTGGGAAGTGTGGGAGAGGCTCTCTGGCTTTCCTGCTTAGCTTCCACAAGAGTAGCGGGGGATGCACGCTGAGTTCACTGAGGCTTCAGATATTGCCCAACACAGAGCCTGCTTCCCACACTGGAAGGGGAGGGGTGAGGGTGACCTCCCCGAGGCCACTGACTATGGTCAGGTTTCATCTGAGCTACCAGGAGGCTGTGAGTTGTTCTGGCAGTGACCACCAAGGCCCCAGAAGTTGTTCAGGGATCCACGTGCCTCACATGCTAGCGGAGGAGGCACCAGAGTAGCTCACCGGGTTGCTAAAGGTGTCTGACATTTGCCCCAGCCCCAGAAGACACGCTATGGTTGTGGCAGGTAGCCACTGAGGCCCCAGAGGGTGCCTGAGGTTTCACTTGCCTTGCACGCTGGTCAGGGAGGCAGAGCCCAGAATCAGCGGGCTTCCTGAAGATGTCCGGGGCACAGCCCAGCCCGGGCCACATGCTGTGGACGTGGCAAGTAGCCACAGAGGCCTGAACAACTAACTTGCAGACAACAGTATGCAGTATAGCAACCATTGGTGGATTCCTACCAGCTTGTTTAATGAAGTTTTGCATTATTTCTAATTCTTTTATTAGTTTTTATTCTCTTTAAAAAACAAAACAAAAAAAACAACAGATGCACAACAGGCCAATAAAAAAGAATTTAGTTGTTTTTTCCTGAAAACACATATATTGTAGGAATCTTGCATATTTACAGCATCTGAACTGAGAAAATATAAAGTGTAATATTGCAAAGACTCTGTATCATTGAAAACTTGCTAGTTAAAGCTAAGCATAGCTTTCTGGACATCAGGTACAGTATATTCTTGGTGCAGCTGTTTTAATTATACCATAGCACATTTAGCATAGTGATCATCATGAAAATCTAATTAGTGAATCAACACACTGACTTAAAATGATTCTGTTAATGTATAGAAATAAGTGACTTTACTTTCTGAAAAAACATTTATGAGTATAGTATGACCAAGTGAACTAGCCCATTCAAATTAACATGGAAATGTGTTATTTTACCTATTTATTGTGTTTAGCAGAAAGGGAGTTAGATCCACTGCCAACTCTCTTATAGGGCTCAACACTTTTGTTCTATTAATTTTCTGGAAAGATATAATTTAGAATCTTAATTCTGATATCTCTCACTCAGTTGTGAGTGTGTTGAGTATCCAAAAAAGACTTGGACAAGTCCAGCTTAGCAAACAAGTGAGTTTATTGGGGGTATTTATAGGTGAGGGGACTATGCAGCAGACTGAAGCACTACCAAAGTCACTAGTACTCATTATAGTAAGTTACATTTTGTATAGCTCGAACTTAAATAACAAAAAGCAGAAACAAAAGACAAGAGTGTTTTGGAAAAGTTATGTGTCCCCTGATCCCACCCTATCCTTATTGGGAACTCACTGTTCTCAGTAAGCCCTGTCAAGCGACAGGAATGGGTGACATTATTCTGCTCCTCCGGAGTCTGGCATACAGCCTCAGCACCTGGGGAGGGCTGCTGAAGAGCTAAACTATGGCCCATTACAAGATAGAGTTATTTTGAGCCCTTCCTGGTCCTCATCGCCATCCAGAAAGTTTATATTTGTAATCCCATGGGAAAGTTATTGGAATTCTAGTGAGTTAATTCCAATCTACCACTTCCATGGCAACCCTTGACATAAATAAAGACACAATAATATACCCAAAATGGTGGGGAATCAAGGCGGTCCTGAATCCGGCCATGATGATGGCTATTTGGAACAGGGCTGAACCTGGATTTTATGAATTCATGAAGAGGGAGTGGCTTGAGGATGAATGACTGTGAGAATGGCAGGAAGTAGGTGAGTGCTGTGAGCTGGGCTAGGTAGGAGGCCTGAAATCACCTTTACAATATGCAGAGGGGTAATGCACCTTTACAATGTGCAGAAATATGCAGAGGGAATGCACTTTTACAATGTGCAGAAAGAGTAATCTGCATAACACAACTGAGATAGTGTCTAATGTTTTGGGATGGGTGCTTCAGCTGTGATGTGTAATCTTTCAAGCCCCAGGAAGTCATAGCCTCTGTCCCGAGGCTCATCCCAGCCGACAGTGTGGAACGCTGGCTCTTTATCCTGCCTCATTCAGGCTCTCACAACGGAACAACAGGGATCCAGGGAAACACATCTGCCGTCTTCAAAGATCACCACCAGCACCTTTGCTGAACTGATATGCATTGCTAAAAGCCAACTGAAGGGATAAGGAAGAGTCCCAGCCAGCTCTGTACATATTAATACATGGAAACAGGGCCAGGCTCAGCCAACACGGAGACAGTTGCTCCTCCTCCAAGGAGAGCTGCCCAGGTGGTCCTCCATAGTTAGGGTCTGGAGGATCATTTTCCTCACAAGTGTGCAGCTCATGGTTTCAGTTTGATTTTTAACAACAGCTGCTTTACTCTTTTATTTTCGTATTCTATGGTTCCAACAGTGACATAGTTAGAGAATCAGAGTGTGAACCTAAAATGTAAATGGTAAAAATTCTTAAAAACGTTCACACCCTAATTTGCTAATAATTTCACTTTTGAAAAAAAAAAACCTAGTTCTTGGCTAATAGGGTTAGGGTGCTATAAACATCTGTGACAGATTTTTGCATAAACATAGTTCGCATTTCTCTGAGATAAATATCCAGGAGTGTAAATACTAAGTGATGCTAGGAAAGCTGCCGAAGGTCTCTCTACCTGGCAGATCACTTTATACTCCCACAAAATGTGAATGGTCCAGGGTCCAGGTGTTCTCATCAGTGTTCAGTGTTCCTGTAACCTTTATTATAGTCATCTTGACAGATGTGTAGTGATGGCACACTATGGATTTAAATTAACTTTAACGATGTTTAATGATGTTAGACATTATACTATGTGTATATTTGCCACTTCTATCGCCTTTTCAGTGGAAAGGTTCATGTTTTTGTTCATTTTATGACTAAATATTAACTTTCACTTTTCAGCTGTGTTTGAGAGTGTACTACATGGACAATCATCAACTGGTATCAGAGTAAATTTAAGGAGAATAGTACGTAGCACATGCCAAAATCAGCTTAAATTTAATGACAAACACAGGATTTAAAAATACTATTATAAATAGGGTCCCACTATGCAATTCAGTCTGGTTTTGAGCTTACTTTGTAGTGCAGGCTGGCCTCGAACTCAAAAGGATCCAACTGACTCAGCCTCTTGATTTCTGTGATTACAGGCATATGTCACCAGCCTGGCTGCGCATGGTCAACAGCCGACACCCAAACAATTTAGAAGGAAAGGGTGCACAGAGTGGAAAATAAGAGAAGATAATTTAGGTATTTTATGCTCCCAATTTTCTAAACATTATTTTTCTTAATTTTGGAACTGTATTCTTTTATTTTGTGAGCACATGTTTGCAGTACATAATAATTACATTCCTCATGGGAAGTCAGTACATATTCAAAATACATCTTAATTCTTTTTTCATCCCTTTGCCCTCCCCTCTCTGTCCCCTCCCTCCATCCCAAGGTCCCCTTCCTTTTGGCCAAAAATAAATAAATAAAAAATCAATAAACAGAAGTTCTATGGCCACATTTCCTATTATCCTTCTTTTATTTTGCTCTTTAATTTATTTGTACTTCGGGTTTCTCATATGAGAGAAACCATGCAACATTTAAGCTCATGTCTGATTTACTCACAGCACTATGATCCAAATGTACATCGGTCTTCTACAAATGAGCAAGGTCTGTCCATCTTTGTGGCAGAGCACAGTCCATTGTGTGTAACGACCACCTTTTCTTTATCCATTCATCTGTTGATGCACATACGGGTTATTTCTAAGAACAAGCTACGATGATTTGTGCAGGTTTAAATATGGTGTTATGGTTAAAACATTGTGTCAACTTGGGGAATCTAGAGGTTTGACTAAGTGACTCAGCAGGAAGCCAAGGTGCTTACTTTGTATACATCCTGAGCCTATGGAAGAGGAGGGCATGGAGATTATGTGAGAGCTACACGCCCCTGAGGTGGGGGTAACCTGTTTACAAAGTAAGGCAGGAAAAAAAGCTGTTTGCTGCCATTCCCCCCTTTACTCTTGTTGCTTTGCTGTCTTCTGCCTCCGAGCCAGCCAAGTATGGACTAAAACCTCCACAAACTGTAAGCTAAATAAACCTTTCCTTCCTTCATTTTAGACGTTGGGTATTTTGTCTCAGCAACGAGAAAAAAGTAACCAAGACATATGGGTATTCCTGAATACTCTAATGTATTTGTTGGCCATTTGTACTTTGTTTTTTAAGAAATGTCTATTCATTTCATTTGCCCATTTTTGATTGGGTCTTTAATTTGTTTTTTGTTTTGTTTTGTTCTTCTGGTACTGGGAATCGAACTCATGACCTTGCGCTTGCCAGGCAGGCACTATGCCACTGAGCTAAATCTCCAGCGAGGATCTAAACTTTTATGTTTGTTATATATTCTGGATGTTAGTGCTCTGTTTGAAAAATAGCCGGAATTTTCTTTCTTTTCCGTGATCTGAGTTTTCTCTTTAGTCTGTTGGGTGTTTAATTTGTTGTACAGAAACTTTTTCAGTTGTTCTAACCCCATTTTTTATTTTTGATGTTACTTCTTGTGTAATTGGGGTTCTGTTCAGAGTGTCCTTGCCTATGATTATGTTTTCAAGAGTTTTACTTATTTTCTCTTTTTGTAGATAAATATTTTTTATTTTAATACTGAGATCTTTAAACCATTTTTATTTTAGGTTAGTACATGGTGAGATATATGGGTTTAGATTCGATCTTCTAAATGTACATTGCCAGTTTCACTAGCACCATTTTCTAAAGAGGCTGTCTTTTCTTTCAGTGTATGTTTTTGGCCTTTTTGTCAAAGATCAGAAGGCTCAGTATATCCAGAGGAGGTTGGTGTTTGTTTCTGCGTCCTTTTTTCTGTCCCACTGATCCGCATGTCCGTTTTTGTACCAACACCATGTTTTTTTCTCTCCATAGTTTTTTTTCTTTTTTTTTGGTTTGGTTTTTTTCCAGTACCGGGAATCAAACTCACAACCTTGCGCTTGCCAGGCAGGCACTGTGCCACTGAGCTAAATCCCCAGCCCCTCCACAGCTTTGTAATACAACATGAAGTTCAGGATTGTGATCCATCTGCTTTGCTTTTGTTTCTGTGGATTATTGTTGCTATTCTGGGTATCTTCTGGCTTCATATGAATTTTAGGACAGATTTTTCTAGTTCAGTGAGGATGCTGTTGGCATTTTGACTGAATTGCCATATATATATATATACATATATATATGAGTTCATATATATGTATATATGGCCATACTTCCAAAACTCTCTCTTTCTCTCTCTCTCTTTCTATATATATATGAGTTTTGGAAGTATGACCATTTTGAAAGATTGGTCCTGCCTGTTAAGGACAGGGGAATATCTTCCCATTTCTGATGTCTTTATCTAGCTTCTTTTTTTCAGAGTACCGTGGTTTTCAATGTAGAGGTCTTCCACTTCATGGGTAGGTTAATTCCTAATATTTAACTTCTATAAAGTATTGTGCATGATGTTGTTATCTTTAATTTCTATCAGAGTGAGTTTATTATTTGTAACAGGAACACTATTGATTTTTATGTATTCAGTTTTTTATCCCGATACATTGCTGAATTTGTCTATAAATTCTAAGAGTCTTTTGGTGGAAGTTTTGGGATCTTCTGTATAAAGAATCATGTCATACACAAATAATAACATTTGATGCTGTCCTTTCCTATACGTATCCATTTTACTTCTTTCTCTTGCCTGAGTTATGGTTAATGTTGCAAGTATTATATTGAACAGTAAAGATGACAGTGGATAGCTTTATCTTGCTCCTGATTTTGTAGGGAAAGCTTTCTGCTTTTTCTCATTCAGTATGAGGTTGGCAGTAAGTTTGTCATAAATTGATTTTATCAGAATGATATAAGGTCCTTCTATACCTACTGTATTTCCCTGAAGAAAAGATCAGTTCTTATATTTATTTTTGCTCCAAAAGACTCCATAGGTCTTATTTTCAGAAAATGTCTTGTTTTTTCAGATATAATAATCTGTATTTATTTATGTAAAACAATCTACATTTATTGATATGTAAAAATTGATATTTACTCATGTATAAAACCTAAATTTACTCAGATATAGTCATGTCGTGTTCTTCTGAAACACCGTTGTCACTCTCCAGACCCCAAATTCCAGCCTGGATTTCTTGTCATGCCATTTCCTGTCACACCATTGGCCCCAGCCTCTCACGTTCAGCAGATGAGTTCTCCTTGAACAAGTACTTTTTGTCCATGTAGCGCTTGTAGTGCCTTGGAAGCACAGCTATCAGTAATTTTTTTCCTATGAATTTTTCACTCAAGTCACAACTTATTGCAGGCTAGGTTTCCCAAAATTTCCATTAAATCAGTTGTAAATTAAAGACTTAGGAGACAACAGTAGCAGCAAAAAACATGACAGCTAAGGAAATGGTCCACACAAAAGCAACAGGAAATTTAAGACACCAAAATTCAAAAAACATTTACATAACTATTTGCTTTACATCTAAGAATCTCAACAATATCATTTATTTATATTTAACTATATATTCACATTATTTTACAATTCAACACATCCACTGAATGTTGCAGTGGATGAACTAAGTGTATCCATCTGGCTGATGATCTTAATTGGGGATTGTTTTGGTGATAGGGCTTATGTTAGGACCATTATAAAAAATCAAGCTAGGGCTTATTTTCTGGTTAGATTTTATTTTCAGAGAAACACAATGGTGTTTTTTTCAAGGTTCTCATCATAAAAGATATTGGATTTGTCAAATGCTTTTTCTCCATCTATTAAGAGGATCATATTTTTGTTCTTATGCTTATGTGAGGCATTACATTTGTTGATATATGTATGTTGAGCCATCTTTGAATTCTTGAGATGAAACCTATTTGCTCATGATTGTTTTGATGAATTTTTGTATTCTGTTTGCCAACGTCTTGTGAATTTTCCCATCTATATTCATTAAATAGATTGGCTTGTAGTTCTTACTTTTTATTTGGGTCTCAGTGTGGTTTTTGAATCAGGTTCATGCTATCTTCTATAAAGGAAGCCGGGGGTAGCCTTTCCTTTCAGTTTCCTTAGGTTTGAGGGGTATTGGTATTAGAACTTCTCTGAAGTTCTTATAGGTTTCAGTGGTGAATCCATTGGATTATGGAATTTTCTTTGTTGCTTTTTTAAAATTATTATTAACATTGCTTCAATTTTATTGCCTGTTACTGGATTATTCAGAGTTTTTATATCTTCTTCATTTAGTTTGGTAATTCGCAGGAATCTATCAATCTATCCATTTATTCTGTATTCTCTAATTTGTAAGAGTACAGGTTTCAAAGTAATTATAATCTTTTGGATTTTGACTGTGTCTGCTATGATTTTGCTGGTTTGGTTTTTAATTTCATTGTTTTGGATCTTTTCTTTCCTTTTTATGATAATATTTACTAATGGTTTGTCTATTTTGTTTATTCTTTTAAAGAACCGACTCATCACGTCATTGATACTTTGTATGCTTTTAGTCTCAATGTCATTGATTTCTGCTCAGATCTTTATAATTTCCTTGTTTTTACTATATTTGGATTTGCATTGTTCTTGTTTTTTAAGACTGTGAGGTGTATCATAAGTTATTTATTTGGGCTTACTCTGTTTCTCTGATGTAGGCATTACCAGTTATAAACTTCCCTCTTAGGACTGCATTCACTGAGTCCCATAGGTTCTGGTATATTGTAATGACATTATCATTTCATTCTAGGAACTAATATCTTCCTTGAGTTCTTCTCAGATCCTTTGATTATTAAAGGATGTAATGTTTAATTTCCATGTGTTTATCTAATTCCATAGTTTCTTTTGTGATTGATTTGTAGTTTCATTGTGCTAGGGTCTGATGTTACGAATGGGGTAATTTCAGTTTTTTGTATTTACTTAACCATGCTTTATGGGGTAATACATGGTCTGTACTGGAGAAAGTTGTATGTGCTACTCAGCAGAATTTGAATTCTATGTTTATTTCATTAAATAATCTATAGATTCCCAATAGGTCCATTTTTTAAAGGATTGATTTAATTCTGATATTTCTTTTTTGATCTTTTTTTGCATAGTTGATTTATTTGTTGTAGTGTGGCATTAAAATTCCCCAGTATAATTATGTTGGGGTTTATATCCTATTTTATGATCAGTAGTATTTGTTTAATGAAGTTGGGGGCACTGACATTTGGTACATATATAATTATTATTTCCTTCTGTTGAATTCTCCTCCCAATAAATATGACATGATTTCCATGCCTCTTTTGATAAATTTTAGCTTGCAGTCTAATTTGTGTGAAGATAGGACAGCTCCTCTTGTTTGTTTTCGTGCCTGTATTGAATGGAATAGTTTTTCATCCTTTTACTTTTAGTCTATGAATTTCTTTTTTAATTAGATCTGTTTCTGCTACACAGTACACATTTGGGTTTTGGTACTTAATCTGATCTGCCAATCTACATCTGTTCACTAAGCAATTGAGACCATTCACATCATTACTGAAAGACTTTTTTTTTCATTTTTTTTCCTGTTGCATATTTTTTTCTCCTTTGTTTAACTGTTCACCTTGTCTGCTCTGTTAATTCCATTAGACCTTTGGGCATTGTTAATTTTATTATCTCTTTCAAGGATATCTTTGGAAATTTTTGCAGTTTTGCTTTGGTGTTCATAAATTTCTTATGGTGATCTTTGGCATAGAAAGACTATTTCTTTATTACATCTGAAAGCTAGATCTGCAGATCTGTGTTGGAAGGGGGAGTTGGTGTTGGAAGTTGTTTTCTGTTAGGGTTTTGATATCTTTGAAGTTTTCTGGCCTTTAAGTTTTGTGTTGATAAGTGTGTTGTAATTCTACTGATTTTATTTTTATACGTGATTTGTTGTTTTTCTCTAACACCTTTTCAGAGTCTGCCCTAGTGTTGGATTCTTGTGATAATGCAAAGTGGTGTGGAGCAGTTCTTTTCTGATTGTGGGTATTTGGGATTCTATACACTTCACTTTGCTGTATGTTTAATTCTTTTATGATATTTGGAAAGTGTGCTGCTATTATTTATGTGTACAGCTCTTCATGTCATTTATGATGTCTTCTGATTTTTCACTAATTCCAATGAATCTTACATTGGTCTTTTTTGTGTCATTTACCAGCTTTTAGATCCATTTTTCATGTTCTTTTGTTTTTAAGATATCTCTGCATATATGTTCACCTGCTTCAGCTCTCTGTGTTCTAGTTCTGACACTTTGTCCTCACATTGGTCACTTCTGTTGCCCATATTTTCAGACTTTTTAATTTCCTGAATTTCTCTTTGCTACTCTTTCATGGGCTACAGTTCTTTGTGAAAGTTGAGATTCACGTTTTGTCATTGTGTTTATCTTAGCTAGCTTTTCATTAGTGTCTTTCATAAACTCACTAACCCATTTGTTTATTAAGTCTATTGCTTGTATCATGTTTGAGCTCATGAAGAACATCATTGATCTGATTTTATGTCTTTTTTATTTTAAAGAGACAAAAGATAAACAATGAAACAAAGTTTTGAAACGTGTAGGACAGTTATGATAGTTAACACGCTGCATACTGTTATCTTCATATTAGTTAATCAGAGTACAAGATATAGGCATGATATCTTGTCTAAACAATATTAGAACACAACATTCTTTTCAAGGAACTAAGACATGGTAGCTGTATAACTATCTTAACTATCTTGGGTATACATATATTTTTTCTTTTCCCCTTTCATCATCACAATTTATCTTTTTTCAACCTTTTTTGTTATACATTTCATATACTTTTTTCTTGTTTGAGTTCTTGCATTAGTGAGACAACACGATGTTTACACATATGAGTGTTTTATGTCTTCTCATTTATCATTTCATACAATTCCAGTGGCTTTTGATTTCCTCCCAATAATTCCCCAGGTTTCAGCTTTGGGGTCGTTGAGAGCTGATGGAGGCATTTTGTTTCCCTGACTTCTCACATTTCTCATGTGTGCGTGTGTGCTGGGGTTTGTGGATCAATTGTAGTGGAAAGAACTTTTGCTAGTAGGAAATTTCTTTAGTTCATGTCTGCTTTTCAGTGATACATTCTGGGTAAGATTTACTAGAGGCCTTTGCCTTCCTCCCAGAATCCAACCACCTCTGTTAATTTTGGAAGGAACAGTGCAGTGTAATATGTTCATCTCCTAGTTCTCCAGAAATGAAGCACAACATTATTCATAGCACAAAAACTAAACAGATATTGGCACACAGTAAAAATAAATTAATGGGTACAACTATACCATCCTGGAAATAGTAACAAGTAATAGAGTTAAGACAAACTGGATACTGACATATTATAAGAATCAAAACCCGAAAGTTTCCACTGTATCACCTTTAAAAATAGAGAAGAGGTCTATAATTATAATATAGATACAATTACAAAGCACACATTGACATATAGCAAATATCTATTTAATGCAATATATATGCCATCATTAATGGCAATAGTTGCACCTCAGGCAAACCTCCTTGGCTACGATACTGCCACCACACAAAGCTAAAAGCTATGCCATCATTAATAGGAAAGAATCTAAAAATAATAGCATAGAATTAACTATTCATCTATAGATTAATGAAATTTAATAATAGTACTTGTAGATATGGAAAATGTGGGGATGGGAGAATGAAAGAAATAAAATTTGAAAAATAAAGAAAAGGAAAATGAGAAGAAGAAGGAAAGCAAAGTGAAATGAAGGATTCTATTAAGGAGTAAAAGAGAATAGAGTTAGATAAAAAATTTTAAAAAGAACAAGAAACTAAAACAGAAAAAACTTAGAGCAAAATAAAGAAAAGGAAAAAAATTAGAATAAGAAGGAAAAAGAAAATACAGAAAAAAGTAGATCCTCCTCAAGAAAAATCAACAGAAATAAAAGAGAAATGAGTCCAGAAATATTTCCCCAGTGTTTTTGCATGAATCGTTTCGTTCTAGTGGCAGCATTATTGGAATCCACCAGATATGAGGGCGGGTAGAGTTAGACACTGCCAAAACTCTGTCTCCATATTCACATATTTGTTGAGAATGCTGAGTCCTGCTCTGCCTTCTCTGTTGAGCATAATTTGTCAGTGTTGTCCACCCTAGACTACATTCATTCAAGCAGCTCCCGGTTTTCCTGTCCTTCTGTGTACCCCAAGTCACAACTTTCTGCACATGGCTTTACAGCCTGTGAGTTTGTGAGGCGCTCCCGCTGCCCCAGAGTCCTTCTGCTCTTATACTCCAGGCTGTGTCAAGCATCCCAGTCAAGGTGTATCCTTACTTACATTGCTATACGGGGGGAACAAATAGATCCTTGAGTTCTGTGCTGAATGCAAGCAGCTGGTGGAGGTTCAAGCAGATTTCCACACTCACTGCCCGCTCTTTCAGAGCTCCAAAAGCCACATATGACTGGAATGGTTTCTCACCACAGAGCAGCGGCCCCTTGGGTCCTTCCCAGGCTGAGTTAAACTTCTGGGGGTGGTCGATTTCTGGCTCTGTGCTTTCTCAAGGACTGTATCTTCTGGACGTGTGGTACCCATTCAGTCACAGAGTGACACCAGAAGCCCTGAAGTAGAATTATTCTGCAGTTCAGTCTGAAACAAATAACATCTTGATTACCTGAAAATGGCTGTACATTACACCCTCTGAAATACGGCAAGCACTGTACTGGACTCCTCTCCAGTTCTGTCTGGCTTTCTGAGCCCAACCCCATGGTATTTTTGCAGTTTACAATAGCTGTGGACTTCTCTTCAGACTTTCTCTGTGGGCCTGGCCCAGTGTTTCTCTCTTGGGTTTCTGAGTCCCTGTGGGCTTACCTTTTCTACTGGGAAAACCTTTTCTACAGGTTCTCCAGTAAATTTTTTTTTTTGTTTTGTTTTAAAAGGAAGAATTTTATATGTTGACACTTCACAGGATTCAGGAATGAGTCTGATTCTCTTGGATAATGTACTAATATGAACTGCCATTTTTCCTGACCTTTTGCAGGCAGGTATAGCTATATCATGTTTTGGTGTCAAAATATCAACTGCAGTGTCACAGTAAATTTATACAAGTTCAAAGTTCAAGGCAGTTTTATAGCTGCAACATAAATTGTTGAATCACGAGCTACATTTAGCTGATATAGTTTTAGAGACTGGAGCTAAAAATGTGTATTTTCCAAAAGAGAAGAAATTTGTTTCCATGTGTAGATTTTATTAAACTGCCACAATCTTCCAGGCCTTGACAAGTGTTCCTAATTAATCAGTAAGTGCTTATAATCTGGGGATTTGAATGGTCTGCTTACAGAAAATAATCTATGGAGATAATTTTATCAAATATTCTATATATTAAGAATGTTTTTGTAAGACTATATATTTAAGTTTTAAATGTGTCTATCTATTGACTAGATTTGGAAGTGAGTCATTTTCACCTGCTGGGATCTGGGAGGGTAGATTTTTACTGGAACTGAACATTCTTAGGGAACTGTAGCAATTTATGCTCTCTCAGCAGGGAGGGTACTCTCCAGTCACACACACACAGCTAATTTCATTTTGGCAAGAAAAATATAATAATAATATTTTTTAAAAATTCAAGAAAATAAGTTATAATGTCAGTGTTTTAATAGAGAAAAGGATAAAGACAAAATAATTAAACTCAAAAAATTTCATAGGCTCCTTATAAAATATAATCTGCTTTTCAAATACATATTTCAAAGTTGATTAATAATTCATCAAATAGGAATAACTGCCTTTTAAAAAAATATTCAGTAAAATACTCACATGGTTTAATAAAAATATGTTTTAGTCACACCATGAAAATATACATGATTTGATTCTCAATGAATGTATAATTCTAATACTATTGAATATTTAGTTAAGAAAACAACTTACCATTAAAATTGGAGAAATAAAAGGATAAGTCAACAATGTAAAACCTACCACATAATCCAGGGACATACATGTCAAAATCCTTAGTTGGCATTAAAAAAATCTGCCTAAAATAGTTGATTCATTTCTAGAATAAGCACAATGGCTAAAAGACAGTGATGATATAAAGCTACCTATGTATACTCCTATCGAAACTTGGTGTAGGTGCAAGAGCTCCTCTGGTCTGGGAGCCAGAATGCCAAACAATTCCCTATAACTTCATAAGCATAGTCTCCAGTTACCCGTGGAGGCTCTGCCCAGTGGAAGGTCACTTTACTCAAAAAAGTCGAAAGGTTGATATCTACAATCACTATTGAGCAGAAGCCCTCTACATACAGGTTGATTGGTTGTTTACCATAAACACCTTGCTGAGTAACACACACCTCTAGTTTCTAGAGAAACAGAGGTGGACAGTCAAGCAAAGCCAAATTATCACAAAGAAGGTTTTGTCAAACTGTATGCAATCTTTCATTCTATATGTGATTCATTCTATCTTTGTGCTGAGTTTTGTTTATGGATTTATTAACATTAAACCAAAATTATAATCCTAACATAACCCTACACTGTAAAAACATAATATTTCTTATAATGATAGCTTTTATTTGTGTTAATTGTTTATCTTTTGTTACTCTGTTGTGATGAATGTTTTGGTCTATAATAACTTTTTTTAAAATGCTATTGTCAATCTCTTTATTATCTTGTCTTCTACAAACATTTATGGATTGTTGATCTTTTCTGTACATTTTGATGGAATTCACAGAAAAACAGTGTCAGCTTTCAGATATTTTTCCTATTGAATGCTTTGAAATACAAATTTGATTTTGCTAAGAGCTAGATGCAATTTTTGCTTTCTTGCATGTATTTAATTTACTTTTCCAAACAGTTTATTTAAGACTTTGAATTTGGTGACAGAAATTGTTCAATATATAAGATCTGTGTTGAAATAGCCAATCATTTTAACCTTAGTAATCTGTATTTAATTTCTTTATTTTCTCTCCCACACTATTCTAAACTTTTAAAAATTTGCTGGCCTAACCAAGCATGTACTTTTGGATTTGTTGATTTTCTCTATTAAAATATTTCTATTTTATTGATTTCTATTCTTAGTTTTATTATGTTCTTTGTAAAAGTGTATTAATAGTCAACAAGTATATGAAAGAATTTCTCAGTCTTTAATTTTAGAAAAATGTATATCAACAACACAGTGAAATATTACTTCACACCCACTAAGATGGTGATAAAAAAGTTAAAAAAAAAACATTTTAGTAAGGTTGTGTCAAAATTGGAATTGTTGCTTATTTATTATGTGGAAATTCATCAATAAAATGAAGGATAAGAAACATATGATTATTTCAGTAAAATAAGAAATAACATTTGATAAAATTCAACATCCTTTAAAGATACAAACTGACAAATTGAAGACAATACCTCAATACAGGAAAGGTTTTATATGACAGAGCTACAACTAGCCTAACACTGAATTAGAAAAAGTTGAAACTTTGTTATTAATAATATTGAAAACAAAACAAATATACTCAATTTCACTCCCTTTTTAAATATAGTAATGGAACTCCTAGCCAGAGCAATTAGGTAAGAGAATGAAATAGAGGGCACCCAAATTACAGAAGAGAAACTCAGTTTGTCTCTATTTGCCAAACACAAATAAATAAATATATATATATATATATATATATATATATATATATATATATATATTCTAGAAGACTTAACCAGAAATTGGTTAGAATTGAATGACCAAGTTCAGTAAAATTTCAGGATACAGAATCAACCTATAAAAATCAGTAGTGCGTTTACATACCAATGATGACCTATCCTTCTTATTTTAAAAATTTAAAAAGTAACAAAACAACAATGAAGACAAAACAACACAAAAACAACAAAAATGGTACACGACATCAAAACAAAATGATAGGAATTAACAATGGTTGCTACATTACATACTGTTCTCTTCAATGAATTTGCTCAGTCCACCAGACATAAGAATGCAAACTGATCCTAATATCTACGAATAAAATATCTATAAATACATTTAGCTAAAAAGGAGGAAGGCCTTTATAATTACAACAATAAAATGTTGATGAAAGTAATTGAAGAAGACACAGATAAAAAGATATTCTGTTTTCATGGTTGGAAGCATTAATATTATTAACATGTCAATACTACCCAAAGCAATCTACAGATTTAATGCATTCTTTATTAGAATGTCAGTATCATACCTCACTGAAATAGAAAAAAAGTCCTTAAAATTTGTATTCTTATATAAATGACCTGAAATAAACAAATTGATCTTGAATAAATAGTCAAAGATGGAGTCCTTGTGCTACTCAACTTCAAAATAGACTATAAAGTCATACTAACTAAAACAGTACAGTATAGGCCAAAAATTAGCACATAGTCCAAAAGACTACAATAGGGAAGACAGAAATGAACTCATCTGCATAACCAAATTATTTTCCACAAATGCTCCAAGAACATACATATGGGCAAGGACAGTGTCTTCAACAAATGGTGCTGGGGATTGTGAATGTACACAGAAGAGAGAAACTAGACTCTACCTTTCACCTTGTATAAAATTAATTCAAAATGAATGAAGAAAAGTAATCAACAGAGTGAAGAGAAAACCTGAAAAATGGGGAAAACTGTAAATTTTTATCTAAGAAGGGATTAATATGGAAAATACAGAAGAAATTCAGAAAATTTAACAGCAAATAACCAAATAAGCCTATTAAAGATTGGATTCACATAAGAGCTCAATGTATATTTAAGATAATACACAAATGGGTTATGTATATTAAAAAATGCTCAACATCACTAATCATCAGAAACATGAAAATCAAAAAAAAAAAAAAAAAAAAAACCGTGATAGGGGCTGGGGATTTAGCATAGCGGCAAAAGCGCCTGCCTGGCAAGCGCAAGGTTGTGAGTTCGGTTCCCGGTACTGGAGAAAAACAAAAGAAAAAAAAAAAAAAAACCGTGATGACATCTCATTGATTATAAGCAAAAGGACAAAGGAGAGCACGTGCTGATGAGAATGTGAAGAAATGAGAAGCCATGCATGCTCTTGGTGGAAATGAAGAGTAGTACAGTCACAATGGAAAAGAGCATGACGGTTTCTCAAAACATTAAAAGTAGAACTTATGACAGTATCTAAGACAGGAGAATCGTAAGTATGAAGCCAGTCTGTGGAATTCAGTCAGACCTTGTTTAAAAAATGTGCTATTTGATCTACCACTGTATATTCACATAAATCCCACCACTGGATCCCACCACTAGACATGTATACCAAGAAAATAAAATCAGCTTATAAAAGAGGTGTTTGTGCATTTGCACATGTGTGATGCAATGTTGTTCACAATAACCAAGATATAATACCAACCAAGATGTCTATCAATGCATAAATGAATAAAGAAAATGTGGTATGCATACACAGTGGGATACTGAAATGTCATATAAATGATAAAATTCTGTCATTTGCAACAACAAGGATGGAGATTATGATGTTGAATGATATCAACCAGCCACTGAAAGACAAATACCACGTGGTTTCACTTATACATGGAATCTACAAAAACATGGAGCTTGTAGAATTACTGAACAGAAGTAGTGACTATGAGAGGTCAGGGAAAGACAAGGGGAAGAAGGTTTTGGGGAGAGATTGCTTGATCAGTACAAAGTTATAGCCAGATAAGAACAGTTGTTGGTGTTCTACCACACAGATGCTGATTACCTTTAATAATATTGTGTCATATAATCCAAAATAGCCACAGGAAGAGGGGATTTTGAATAGTCTTATCACAAGAAAATGAAAAGTGTTTGAGATAGAGAAGCTAAATATCCTGAGTTGATCAATACACACCTCACTGTACCACAATTATTATACAAAAAAATTTTAAAAGATTAGAAATATTGCAGCATTTCTCTATAGAACACCTTCTAGAACTTCTTCAAAATATTAAGCATGGAATTGTCCTGTGATATAGTGTCTCACTACTTGATATCCGCCAGCCAAAATTTTGCAAAGGGTCTCAACTGAACACTACCTCATGTATCTTTCTAGGAGTGTTATGCACAATATTGGAATGGCAGAAGCTCTCAGAGCATCAAGTAGAATAAAGGTGAAATCACATCTCACCCCAGAAAGAATGGCTATCATTAAGAAATCAACCAATAACAAATGTGGGAGAGGCTGTGGGGAAAAGGAAACTTCTCCACTGCTAGTGGAGTTTAGATTGGAGTATTACTCAGTTATAAAAAAAGATAAACTTGAGGCTTTTAGAGGTAAATGGATGCAATTAGAGACCATAAATCAGACCCACATGTATAAACATCATATTGTCTCCCTAATCTAAAAACCTGAAAGAGTAAATAAAACCCAAAACATATCACAGATATTATGAAAGGGAAAGAAATTGTTCAAAGGAAAGAACAACTGGGATGAGGGAAAGGACAAAAAGAAAGGAAGAAGGGAGGGAAAAATATATGTTACTTATGGATAGCTGGGATAACTGTGCTGCTGATGTCTAGTGGTTTGTTGAAAGGAAAAGTTAATGCCTAATGTTTTTCTTTTTGACCAGTTTTGAATGCTCATATCTGGTAATCTGAATAACTAATTTGAAGACAACAATATGCAATGCAACAACCATTGGTGGATTCCTATTATCTTGTTTAGTGAAACTCGGTATCATTTTTTTTTTTTTCCGGTACAGTTAATCAAACTCACGACCTTGCACTTGCCAGGCAAGCGCTGTGCCACTGAGCTAAATCCCCAGCCCTCCGTATCATTTCTAATTTCTTTTTAAATTTCTTTTTCTCTTTAATGGTTTGATCCATCTTGCATCCTTACATCTGGTAATTTGAGCAACTTCATTGAAGATAGCAATATGTAATATAACAACAACTGATAATTCCTAACATTCTGTTCTGAAACCCTGTATCATTATTATTATTTTTTTTTTGCTGTATTGTGTTTTTGTTTATGTTGTTGGTATTTTGCTACCAGATATGAGCATTCAAAACTGGTCAAAAAGAAAAACATTAGGCATTTTTTTATCAGTCTCTTTAAAATAAAAAAAGTTAAATTCCACCAAACAAAAATCCCTTCACCTAGACATATCTTATTCAAATATCAGAAAATAAAACACAGAAATTTTCCAAATGAGCCTGGAGGTGGCTCTCTATAGAGAAGGGAGGATAAAATATACATCAGATTTCTCATTACAACCCCCATGATAAGTAGAAGATTAAAAACTTACCAACCTAAAGTTCTATATCCTGTAAAATTACCTACCAAAAGCAGATGAAAAATAGTTTCTCAGACAAATAAAATGTGCAGAAATTCACAGCCAAGAGTCTTGGTCTGGAAGATACACTAAAATATTTTCTTAGGGAGGAGAGAAAATGATGTAAGATGTAATCTTAGATGGATGTAAAGAAATAGCATCAGAGAAGAGGTGATTGCTGACAGACTGATATATTTTATTTTGATAATTCTTAATAATTTAAAAGGTAATGGTTTATTGAAAGTGATACTAATAGTAATCAAGTACTGGTTGTTCCAACATATAGATAACTAAAATGAATGACAGCAATGTCAGACAGAGTATGAAGCTGGAAATTGGAATGCTGTCATAAGAATGTAACAACATGGAGGAGGATAGTCTTATTTGAGTGTGTACTTCAATTAGTTAAAAATCTACGCAATAAACTACAGGGTAATAACTAAAGTTTTAAAAGGAAATATAATTCATTTGGAAAGGGTGGAAACAGTGCAGTCATAAAAATGCTCATACAAACCATACCCTATTGTCTTGGTTATTTTTTGTTATTGTTGTTGAGATAAAATATTTGATGCCCAAAAGTAAGGAAGAAAAGGTTTATTTAGCTTATAGTTTGGGTAGCTTTTAGTTTATAATTGGCTGGTTCTAAGGTAGAGAGGCACATGGCAGAGGGCAAAATTTATGGTGGTGTAACACAGTAAAGCAACAAGAGCAAAAGGGAGGAGTGGCAGAGAGTATGTCTTTTTTTTTTTTTTTTTTTTTTTATTGTAAGCAGGCTATCTCTACCCGGGGGCATGTAGCACTTATATAATTTTTATGTCTTTTTTTTTTTTGTATAGGCTCAGGGTGAATATAAAGTAAGCACCCTGGCTCCCTGCTGAGTCACAGTTAATCTTTTAAACATTTTAAATTGGCACAGTGAACAACATCACAGAAGGGTAAGGGCAAATCTTTTTTACCCCAAGACGCAGAACTGCTGAGTCACTTAGCCAAACCTCTAGACTAAGTTGACACAATGTCAACCATAACAATTTACCCCTTGTTAACTTGGCAACCAGACGCGTTTATTAAAACCAGTTCTTAGATATAAAGACATTATATTAGAGCCATAACATTTTGCCCCACCGAAGACTCATGTATATCTCTATATGGAAAGGACATTTAGTTTATTTTAAAGGGTTATCAAAGTCTTAACAGTTTTGGCATTGTTGAAAAGTCTAAGGCCTAAGTGTCCTCCGAGTTGTGAGCAAACTCATTAGTTATAAGCCTGTATAAATGAAGTTAAACACTTTTAACATTTAAGGGCACAAAATAAACAGTATTATTTAAAAAGGTATAGACAGGGGGATATATAGTACTGGGACCAAAGCAAGTTTAACATTTAGTAGGGCGAATATTATGTCTTTCAGTTTTATATTTAGTATTTGAAGCAATTTGTGGCACATTGTAAACTCTAAAGGGCTTGTATCAGTTTATTTTTATGGCACTTTTAGTGGTTAAAATTCTCCTGGCTTTTTTGGGGGCCTACTTTGTGGGGTTTTTTTGCAGCATTTTTAGACAATGTATGATTTGGCTTTTTTAAAATTTTGAGGCCTCTATTTTATCTCTTGCTTTATATTTATAGCTTTATGTATTGCTCTCTCAGGGGCACTTCCTGGCATCTCAGGCCCTTTGAAACTGAGGTGGAAGTTTTTCTAACCTCAGAACTCTTGTATTTTGTATGCACCTAAAACCAGCGCCCGGTGGATGATGTCAAGGTTTGTTGTCACCTGGAGCAGTGTTTAAGCTTTTTTCTTTTTTTCTTTTTGGCCATAGGGGTTGAGTGTCTGGATCCCTGGGCACTCTGAATTTAATTTTGAGGGGCAAATTTTTTATGCCCCCACTGCCATTTTGGAACCTGGTGCAGCCGCAGCCGCCATTCTGGAACAAACATGGCTCTCTACAGCTTTTTGTTTTTTTCAAAGCAAAGTCTTTTACCTTTGCAATTTTGTTTTTTTTTTGGTTTTTCTCCGGTACCGGGAACCGAACTCACGACCTTGCACTTGCCAGGCAGGCGCTTTGCCACTGAGCTAAATTCCCAGCCCCATACCTTTGCAATTTTGAAAAGGCAAAGGGTGGAGACTTGCTGTTCTTAGTAATGTCTTTCAACCATCTTTTTAAATTTTTCGTTTTTTTTTTTTTTTTTTTAGCAATGGAGATCTCTTTAGCTCTGTCTTTATAATCTACAGCTTTATTGGAGCTTTATTTATTTATTTATTTTTGGCTAAACTCACAACATTTTAAATCATCTTGCTGGATTTTTTGTTTCTGATTTTTAACATAAATCTGGCTGAAAGCCCCCAACAACAGCGATGCCTCTGCCCCACTGTTTGACTGCCTTGAAATTTTTTAGGCAGATTAATCAGTCTGCCACCCTTAACATCAGTTTTAGGCAAAGTCTTTGGACGTATGTAAAATGCAGACAAACTTTCTGCCAACCCATAACACACATCATCTGGCGTCCAGCAGCCAATGCAGTCCTTCTTTCCAGCAGAAACCTCCCAAACCTGGTCTTTACCAGCAGGATTTCTATCAGCCTTCTGGTCTTTTGAACTCTAACCAGAATCTCCCAAACAGAACAGCCGAAGGCGTTCGAGCTGCAGTGTTTCAGGTGACATCTCTTAACCTTTTAAAACTCTTTTTATAAACCATTTTTAAAGGCTCTTGAACCACATGGTCAGGATAGTAATAGCAACGACCCCACTCCCCTGGTACCAAATTTTGTCTTGGTTATTTTTTGTTGTTGCTCAGATAAAATATTTGACGCCCAAAATTAGGGAAGGAAGGGTTAATTTAGCTTATAGTTTGTGTAGGGTTTAGTTTATTTTTGGCTGGCTCTAAGGCAGAGCAGCACGTGGCAGAGGGCAAACGTTTGTGGTGGCAGAACACAGTAGAGCAATAAGAGCACAAGGGAGGAGCGGCAAAGAGCAAGCCTCTTTCCCTCCATTATGTTGTAACCTAGGGGGCGTGTAGCACTCAGATTCTCCATGCCCTCCTCTTGCACAGGCTCAGGATGAATGCAGAGTAAGCACCCTGGCTCCCTGCTGAGTCACAGTTAACCTTCTAAGCTTCTCAAATTGTCACAATAAACAACATCCCAGTAGGGTAAGGGTGTGTCCTTTTCACCCCAAGAGGCAGAACTGCTGAGTCACTTAGCTAAACCTCTAGACTCCCCAAGTTGACACAATGTATCAACCATAACACCTATATAAAAGAAAGCCTCAGACAGTTAAGTATGAAGGAGTGACAAACACAGTCAACATTGATCCAAAAATACCAATAATCCCCTTAAATTTGAATAGTTTAGATACATTGATGAAATTGTAGAATATTCTTGTGTTGAAAGCAATATCAAACATTTGCTACAATTAACAAACCATTAAAATAAAGACATCTTAAAAGTAAAAAAGCTTAGAAAGGCATGGCATACTAATTTAACACATGATACTAACATAATAGAAATAAAATTGTTGTAATTATAGCAATTTTAGACAAGGAAGAATTTAGAATAAGAAACATCTGAAGAAAGAAAGATAACAAAAAGTTATAAAAGGGTCAGTTTTCCAGGAAAACTTCTAAATCCTAAGTGTGTATGTACCAAACAAAAAAAGTTGAAAATACATCAAGCAAAATCTGATAGAATTCAAAGGAAAAATACACCAGTCCAGTATTCCCTTTGTGGTGATAGCATAGCTCACCAGTAATTTACAGATCTAGCACAATGCAAAGTAGTAAAGGTCAACTTTAGCTGGATAGCACTATCAATTAGTGTCCTGATTGATATTTAGAAAAGACTATATGGAACAACTGAAGAATACATATTTGACTCAGTCTTGCATGGAATATTTACCAAGAGAGCCCACAATATGGACAATAAGACATACCTTTAAACATTTAGAGGAAATTGAATTCACATTAACCCTCCTTAAATTCTTTCCAAAAAATGAAAAAGAGGGAATACATCCAAATTCATTCTGTGAAGCCAGCATTATCTTGACATCAATGCCAGAAAGGGTACTAACGAGAAATAAACAGTGCAATATAATAGTGACAAAATCTGCAGACCAATGTTCCTGTTGAATATTTCTGCAAGTACCCTCAACAAAATACTAATGAGCATAATGCAGTGGTGTTTTAAAAGGATTATACCCCATTACAAAGAGTGTGCTCTTTGAAGATGCAGTGTAATAACTGGTGTTATTTTCCTTTAGTTTGTCATGAAATTCTGTTTTACCTTTTTTCAATAAAATAAAATTTAAAAATGTGCTCAAGTTTATTCCTGGAATATTAGGATAGCTCAACATATGAAAATCAGTTAGTGTGATACTCTATATGAGTAGGATGAAGAAATATTCAAAAAATAGGAAAAAATATATTTTCCCTTTCTTCTTTCTTTTCTCCTTTCCCTCACCCCAGTTGTAGCTTGGATAATTGTACTGCTGGTGTTACTGGTTTATTGAAAGGAACAGTTCATGCTTAAATATTATTACACTTGATCTTAGCCAAAATGTGAAGAAGCAATTAATGCTTAAATATTATTTAACCAATTTTACATGCTTACATCTGGTACTCTGAACAACTAATTTGAAGACAACAATATATACTATGACAACTGCTGTTAATTTCCTATCATGTTGTGAAATTCTCTATCGTTTTCATTGTTTTGTATTGTTTTTCTTTGTCATTGTTATTTTGTTATTTTTTCTCTTTAAAGTAAAAAATAGAAAATATATGCAAAGAGACATAAAAAATCCAAACATTAGGAAATTAAATACTTACATATAAATAACATATAGGCCAAATAAAATGTTTTAAGAGTAACTTAGAAATATTTTGAACTAAAAAAATAAAAATACAGTTTATGAAAATATAAGGCAGCAAAAACAAACACTGAAAGAAAAATTTACAGCATTTAAAACACATTTAGAGAAAAAGATAAATCTTGAAAAGGTAGTCTTTATTACTTGTTTAAATAAGAGAAAAGAGGAATTCAAGCTTAAAGGAAGTAAGAGGAGAGAAATAATAGAAAGTAAAGGGAAAGGAAAAATTAAATGAAATTTAAGGTCAGAAATTGCATGATAATTACTAAAACAAAAGATTGTGTCTTTAAAAAGATCAGTGAATGTTATACTTCATGCCAGGTGTGTGTGTGGGAGAAAAGTAATGATGAGACAAATGACCCATATCAATATCAGAAATAAAAATCCTACCAATATTATTGTTACATTACAATTCAGTGACTTTAAAAAGAAAAATATGAAATACTCTCTGCTAGTGTCAGAGGATGAGGTCCGACCCTTTAACATTCAGACCTTTGAGTGACATTTATAGTGCCCTAGTACAATAACAATAATACTAATACAATGAGACAAAAAGAATGAAATAAATAGCTATAGGCCACACAGAAAAAATGACCTGTTTCTCATTGTAGATTATTTTCTACATAGAGATACATTTTTTTTGGTACCAGGCATCAAAATCAGGACCTCACGCTTGCCAAGCAGGTGCTTGTACCACTGAGCTATATCCCTGGGCCCTATTTTCTATATAGAGAATAGTAGACTTTAGTAAAAAAAAAAAATCTGTAAATAATAAGTAAGAATAACAAAGTTGGAGAATACACTGTTAATATTAACATTAAAAGATTAGTAGTTTTCTTATTTGCAAAAAATGACTGAATTTGAAATTAAAAATAAAATACTGTTTAAGAAGCACACTAATAAAAGAGTTCAAAATAGTAGAAAACCCATATGTGAAAAAAAATGATTAAAAAGAAAATATAGTTAAATAAAAAAATACTTTACATTCGTACTTTGTTAGTTCTAAAATTGATTCATAGCACCCACAAGGATAAAATCCCAGAAAGATACTCTGTAGACATTGATTATTACAGGCTGAACTTTTGCCCCATCCATTCACATTATGCACTGAAGCACGAAACCACATTTACAGGGTATTTGTAGATGAGGCCTTTGAGAGACAATTAGGTTAGAGGACGTTGTGAAAATGAAGTTCTTATGATAGGATTAGTGGCCTCATGAGAAGAGGAAAAGGGTGCTCTTTTTTGATATTTCTCACTCTTCCGAGAGTGCACTGCAAGAAGGCAGATGTTGGCAAGTCAAGAATAGAACCATCAGCTTACAAAGAATTGCTTGGTCCCTTGATATTACGCTCCTTACCCTCTGGAGTTGTAAGAACTACATTTCTGTTACTGAAGCTACCCCACTACCGTATTTTGTTATAGCAGCTCAGAACAGATTGTTGCTGTTTTGGTTTGGGGGATATTTTGCAAGGCAGAAGAATAATAATACAGAACACATACTTTGTGATTATTTATAATAGTCACCCAAAGAATGATATACAAGAGTGTGCAGGAAATCTGTCCACACACTAAGATTAAGGAATCCAGCTGAGGGCCTGGATCCCGTGGAAATGTCCTGCATGTGTCCAGCTGAAGACCTAGAGCTCATAACAGTGCCTCCCACGAGTTCAACTGGAGGTCTAAAGCCCATGACAGTGTCCCATGCAGGCTTGTTTAATGTATCTGTGCTAGAAAGGCCCAAAGGTCAGTGGTGGAATCTAGGAAGTCTGTGCCAGCAGGATGAAGGAGCTGTGCCAGCAGGCTAAGGGATCTGCCCTGGAGCCAGGAAGTGATGCTCAGAAGAACCAGAGCTCCCCTGAAAGGTACCTCAGCCATCCTCAGCAACAGTGGGGTCCTAAGCTCCTCCAGGGATAAAGACAGCCAAATTCCCATCCAGGAAGCCAATGCAGCAAGTTTCTCTAGGAGACTGGCAGTGCACCATCTTCCCCCTCAGAGCCAGAAAAAGATGCTCACAGTGAGGGCCACAGCTCCCCCAAAGTGAACCGAAGCCATTCTCAGTGCCAACAAGACCCTGAGCTCCTGGGAGGATGAAAACAACCACGTTCATCAGGAAAGCCAGAATGACAAGCTCCTCCAAAACAACCAACAGCTCCATACAGCTGCTACCAGCTCCCAACAGCCTCACTTCTCCAGTTCTACCTCTTATGCTGCTGGCAACAATCTTCAGGTGAGTCTCCCACATCCACCACCATGTTTACTCAGTTCAGCTGGGGTTATAAGTTGACCACTAGCTGTCAATCCACTACAGGCACATTAACAATTGTATTCTGAAGCTTATGTAGAAAAGATCAACCTAGAAGAACTGACACAAACTGAAGGGAAAGTGGAGAACTCAGGCTAGCTGACATCAAGAGTTACCATAAGGTAATGGTAGCAGCCTCGTGTTGGGAGAAATGATATATCAGTGCATGAGAACAGAGAGCCCAAAACTAGAAGCACAGAAAATAGTAAATTGATTTTTGACAAAGAATTCAATCTCGTGAAGGACAGTCTTTCATTCAAATGGTGATGGAAAAATTAAACATCTATGTGGAAAAAAAAGCAAATGCAAACCTAGACACAAATGTTACCTCAAAGTTTATCATAGACATAAATGTAAAATAGAAAACGATATAATTTTTAGATGAAAAATCACATGATTATGTTTTAATGATACATTTATACACATAGCACTAGAGATGATCCAAGAAAGAAAACACTAGTAATTTGGACTTTATTGAAATTTACCATTTCATCATCAAAAAAGATATTATTAAGAGGATGTAAAGACAAACAGGAAATTGCAAGAAAATATTCTGAAATCACTTAACTAATCCATTCTCCTATCAAAAATATGAAGAACCCTTAAAACTCATTAACAAGAACGTAACATCCCAATTAAAACTAATCAATATTTCATACTAAAGATGACAGACAGTGAATAAACTTATGAAGAAGTACTGAACATCATTTGTCATTAAAGACTGCAAATTGAAACCACACCTAGCTATGACGACAAATCTATGAGGTTGTTGAAAATTCAAAACATTGTCAATATCAACTATGATGGGCGTGCTGAGCAGCAGTGTCACCCGCTGACAACAGGAGTGTAGAAGGATACAGCCACTTTGGAAAGCTGTACATTAGCTTTCACAAACCTAAACAGTCTGGTAATATGAAGTTGTAATTGCACTCCTAGGTAATTACTTAGTTCTTCTGAAAATTTCTGTCCATGGAAAATTCTATGTACTTGTACTTAGAATAAATTTACTTATAATTGCTCAAAACCAGAATCAACCCAGCTGTCTTTATAGAGGAGAATAAGTAGACAAATACTGAGGTATCCACACCTTGGAATATCATTCAGTGATAAAATGAAATGAGCTATAAAATCATGAAGGCACACATAAATCTTAAATTGATATTGCTGTGTGCAAGAGGTCATTCTGAGAAAAGTTATACACTCTACAACTTGAATTTTACGCCATTCTTCCAAAAGAAATCTATGGAGATAATAAAAAATAGAGAACTTCTTCAGGGAGTGGGTGAGGGAGGGTTGAACAAGTGGCACATGAGACTTTTATAGGGCAGTGTAGATGTTAGATATGACATTTTAATGGTGAATAAATGCCGCACATTTGTCAAAATTCAAGGAATTTCTAGTATGGAGTGTGCTGTAATATATGCAAATTTTAAAACATAAATTCAGAAGGTTGGATGGTAGCAGCATGGGATATAGATTTTGAGAAAAAATTTGCTAGTATTGAAAATGTAAAAATAACATTACTGATGGAGATGGGGAATACATTGGTTACCTAAATAACTGAAAATGTATGTGGAGTTAGCACAGGAGGAATTGTACAAAAGAAAGTGTGTAACGAATTGTAATGTAGTTGATAATGTTGTTTGCCATGGGAAATGAGTTAATGATTTTGAAAACACGTACACTGAGATTGACCAAGTGAGTCAGCAGAACAATAGTGAGCTAGGTTTCTCACTGTTGAATTAGGAGATGACAGAGAAGCTATCTTGCTTGTTTCTGTGTTCTTTGCTATAAGCTGAGTTTAATCATGAGTAAAACATCAAACAAATCCTGCTTGATTAACATGTGACAAAATGCTTTATCAGGAATCCTCAAAATTGATATGTTATGTATGGTATTTAATTGATTGTGTCAACTTGAGTAAGAAACGCCCAACTAGAGTGGTACCTCTATTCGTGAACCTAATTCTCTGCTCCTTATAGTGATGGACCCATCATTACGCTCAAATATTTATTTTAATATGTATAAAGAAATTTATACAGAGAACATTGATAGGTATGTGTGTGCACACAGGTATATACACACATGGATATGACTTGTTCTGCAAGGTGAGAAAGCTAGAAATAAGCACACATCAGATCTTGGTCCTTAGCACCATTCACAAACAGAAGGATGAAAGTTCCTTGAAGAAATGGTTGATTTTAGGACTGAGGCAGGAAACAAGCAAGATCAGCCTTCAACATTTGGTAGTCAGAAAATAGGAAAGTTCTCAAACAGACTCCACCCTACTCCCAAAAGTGATGGTGATTTATCCAAGGAACATAAGAGAACTGATGGCTCTTAGTGTGCAGAGCTGGAAAAATTTGAAACACAAAACAAATACGACTGTATTGGACTATAAACCAAAGTATAAAATAAATGTGTATGTTTCCATATTGATGTAAAAATATGATTGATAAATTAAACAGGGGAGATTTGATAAATAACTGTTGAGAATTCAAAATAATGCAGATAGCATATGAATATTTATGCAAATATTTCATCCTGGAGACATGGAGCATAACAAGTCATTCCCTAAGTGTGCTGCACATGGTGACTTTGAAGTGATTTTCAAACAGTATGCTATGAGAAGGGAGGAATAAAAGAACAGAGCTTTGGGGTGGACAACATTGTAAAAAAACACATCCCCCAACAAAGAATTAAGGTTAATTTCAATGATGATAAAGTCATTTTAATGATAGGTACCTTGCTTGAGATCTGATGAGAAGACATTGCATTTCTGTGTTCTTTGCTATCACCCCAGTTTAATCATGAGTAAAACATCAAACAAATCCTGCTTGATTAAATGTGACAAAATGCTTTATCAGTAATCCTCAAAATTGATATGTTATGTATGGTATTTAATTGATTGTGTCAACTTGAGTAAGAAACGCCCAACTAGAGTGGTACCTCTATTCGTGAACCTAATTCTCTCCATGATTCTGGTCACACATGGAATTGGATGAGAACCGAAGCAAATTCCTCTGTAAGGTCAACATTAAACCTAACCATTGGATTTGACTCAGTTCTCATCCAATTCCAAATGTGACCAGAATCATAGACAGAATTAAGTTCATGAACCAAGGTACCACTGTAAACTGGATCAGCATAGTTTTAGGTGTGACTGAAGGGATTTACTGAAGATTTGCTTGGATTTACTGGGTGTAAGTGACAGCAACCACTAGGCTTACTGTGTGAATGGAATAAAGGAAATTAAGAAGAAAGGCTCACTACTGTTTCTGTGGAGAAGCCCCATTCTTCACGTGAAGCTTGGGTGTTTTATGGATCCTGGTGCAGACCCTTAAGCCTCCTAATATGAACTTGCACAGGACACTACAGTGGGCTGCAGGCCTTTGACTGGGTCCTTCAGATCCTCAGCATGCAGGCAACCCTTTTGCACTTTTCCACTCCTGAATCTACAGATGACCATTGTCCGCCAATCTTGTAAAGTCTTAAGTATTTATAAATGTTGGGTTAAGTCTGTTTCTCCAGTAAGCAGTAACTGATTCAACATCCAAAACCAAACAAAGTAGGAGAAGCTATTACAGTCAAGAGACTCCTAAGGAAGCATGATGACTAAGTGTCCCGGGTGGGATTCTGGAACAGAAAAAGGAAATTAGAGAAAAACTGATGAAATTTGAACACTGCAAAGATTTTAGTTTATAATAATGTAGGAACATTTGTGTCTTAATTGGACAAGTGAACCATACCAATGCTAAGTGTTCACAACAGGGGGAACAAGGTATTAAAATATTTGAGAGCTCTGCTCTACTTTTCTACTTATTCTCTAAATCTTAAACTTTTCTAAAATAAAATATAAATGTATTCCAAGTTATTATTTCTCTAATAAAATACAAATGCATTCATTTCCAATGTTTTGTAAAGAAATTGATTTAACTTAAATATTTCTGCACAGATATATACAATTTTAAATTTAATGATGTAGGCAACAGTATAGCACTGTCATGCGACGTGACTGTTATATGCTGCTATTTTTCTAAATACCCTTGTCGCTGGAAGGGGAGGTGGTAACTTTCCCTAAGGTGAAGAGACAGGTGTATCACATTTGCATTTCATTCCCTGTTGGCAAAAATATCAATCTTCTTTTCTCTTCACTTATATGTCCACTTTTGTGGATTCAAGGCCATTTTTGAAAACTACCTTCCATCTATTTTGATGGAACAGTGTATGAATGAATCACAATATATATTGCTTATTCTAGTCATTTCACTCTTTTAAAAAAATGTTTTATTTTTGGCTTTCTTTTTCCTGCATACAGGGTTATTTTGTTATCTTATGCTTTTGTTATCTCTTAGGGCATTTGTCATAAAGTTTTCCATAGGCAAGAAAAAATAAAAAGCAAAACAACTCAAAGGAATTCACTTTAAGGACATTCTTTTTCAGTCTAAGAAAAAAATCAAAAAAGAATGCTTAAGTATTTTTAAAAAAAATTATTTATCTCTTCCATAACCCTAGAGAAATTCCCTAACACAACTGTATAAGGTAAGGATAAAAGTTCCTCGTTTTCTTCAGTGAAGTACCAGTAGGTTCCACGAATCTAAAGTTAAAGGTTATCCTGACACAGTTTGATAAGTTTCATGTGCATTTGTTAAGCTTTAAATAACCGTTGTCAATTGATGAGATGACACAAGTCTTAAAAGCAACCAAACTACCAAAGAGCCTCTCCTGTGCTCCTTTCTCAGCATACCTCCTATTCCTCATCTCTCTGCACATCAGAGAGTGACATGAGTGTTTGCATGAGCTTCACATTTCCTGGGTGTCCAAGTTGCTGTGATAGTTGTTTGTGTGGAGAGTATCCAAGAGCCAGAGCCGAAGGACCACCGCATTCAACACATCCGGGGAGTTGTTAGAATTCTGAAGTCCATATACATCACATGTTTAGTTCAAACAACCAATCACAGACCATCCCCATGGAGTAGGTAGGACATCAGGGCTTAAAAATGAAGTGAAAGGAGCAAGTTGCATCAGTGAATTAAGTAGTAGGAGAAGGGCCTTGTCTAACTCCAGTGCTCATGCTGTTTGCAATTATGTTTTCCTTCAGGAACTTTGTTCAGAAAAGGTTTGTTATCAGTATATACACACATACATGGGTGAACCAACACACAATCATGGTACAAATTTTTTAAAAATGCAAGAGTCCCTCTAAGCCTTCCCCTGGCCTCTCACTGGTTCCCCATAACCAAGTATCACTGTGGTATCTTTTCCTCAAATCTCAGAAGTCTATCTACACATGTTCTATTCCACGTCTTTTTCAAAAAGAAGATAGCTTTTTTCTCTAACCTCCATTCACATTTGTTTTTGAAAACCAATCCAATAATATTTATTATGGTTTGGATCTGAAATGCCTTTCTGAGGGTCATGTGTATTTGGAAGATGGCTGAATCGTGGGGTCATTATTCTCACAAGTGTTTTGCTCCACTAATGGCTTCAGAGCTGACTTGCTCTGAAGAGGCGGGGCCTGGTCAGAGGAGGTGGGCCACTGAGGACCAGGACTGGAAGGGTGTGTCTCTCTCCCTAGCTTTCCCTTCACTCTCAGTTTTCTGGCTGCCACGATACACGCAGCTTTCCTTTGTAGGGGTCCTTTCACCCCATGGTTTCTGTCTTGGAGCCAGCTTGCCATGCACTGAAAATCTGAACCAAAAGAAATCTCTCCTTCTTTAAATGTGGGCGCTGGGTATCTTGTCCCAGGGAAGAGAAAGTAACGAAGACAAGGCTCTGGGTGGTTTTATTTTCCTCACACAGGGAACTCGGTCGTGCATCAGGGGCCCCTTTGGTTGTGTGTTCCTTGAGCTACATAACTCTTCCCAGCTTTGCCTCTCAGGACTGTGGCGGTGGATAGGGGTGGACTACACCCTTGCTGGATATTCTTGTTCATTTGCTTGTTCTGTATTTCTAATATTTTAAAGATTTTGGTGTTTTTTGCTTTCTGAAATTGTAGTCTTGTATAGATTTATTTGTTGTCCTTAGTGATATTAAGACATATTTGTTGGGAGAAGGGGAAATTTGGAAAAAAGCAATGTAGCCATTGCTTCTTTTTATATGTGCTATTTTTAATAAACTTGCATATTTCACTTTTTAGCTTTTTGGGGTTGACACCTAATAATTATGCATATTTATGAATTTTGAGGGGAATCAATTTTTCTGTACAATGTGAATTTTTACTTGTTTTTCCTGTTTCATCTTATTCATTTAATTTCTGATGTTCATGTTGTTTGGATTGGATTTCACTGACTATTGGAGAAATCTTCTCTATGATGCATAATCAGTGTTTTATTGAATATTATATTTATCAAAGTAACTAATTATGGTTGTGAAAAGTATTCCAGATACTGGACATTCTGAGATCAGGATGGTGTGGCCATAGACTGGACACTCCATCTACTCCTAGTGTATATGTTCTGAATCCCTCATTTGCTGTACTGAGATTGGTTAATCTCTTGGATTATCTTTCTTTTCAGTATCCTTTTACTTCTGCATGTATTGCAAAATATTTATCTGAGGGACCACTCCTTTCATATTGACATCAAACAAAAATTGCATACCCTCAATGTTGTACATAGCATGGATTTCTGAGGTCAACTGATTGCTCTTTACTATGTGCTAGGGATTGTTTTATTAAAGTTTGCATACATTATCTCACTCAGCTCTCATGCATTTTATTCTTACCAGATGAATGTTAGCCGTAGGAGTTTAGATAGAAGTATTAGATTCAAGTATACTTCCAAAGTTCAAGCTTTAACCACTTTGCATAAATTCCTCTTTCTTATAAAGACTGTACTTTCACACTGATATATTGACATTCTGTTGACCTAATTAATCATGATCTTTTATCAGAAGAGAATCAGAAGACTGAAATAAGGAGTTATAGTCTTCATGAAAGGTGATTTTAAACTTTCTCTGGAAATTATTATCTCAAAATTTTGAAATTTAAATAATATTGACAAGTACTTTCACATCTCGTTTCTTCCTTTACCCCCTTCATTTCTGTCTGAAGAGGTTGAGTTGCATAGTCAGCATCAGCAGACTCCATGGCCCTGTTGCATAACACTGGGTGCTGATAAAGCAAGCAATATTGTGGAGGAAGGGAGGTCAGGGTAGGGGTTGATCTTCCTGGATTCTTCTCTGGAATGTGATCCCAGCTTGGCTGTATTCCTTCCCCAAAATGTACAACATCTCTCTAAGAATGCATGAATGTGTGGTTTAAACTAGAACAATGAACAAAGGTTAAACAGACTTTTCATTCCTAAAACAAGATCATAAACATTTATTTTTTAAATGAAAATATATTTTAAAACGTCTATGAAAATCCCGAAGTACACTACTAGAAACAGAGATAGGAGTATGACATTGGGCCTAATGTTATATACAGAAAATATAGGAGACATATGTTATGTTTTATTTGCAATTGTATAACTATAAATTGCACAAATACGTGAATGTCAGAAAGTTTTAAAACTTTGATTTTCTTTCAGGAGTTAATCTCTTGATGCTGTAACGATTTGGGCGTTATGTAATATCACTAATATATGACACAGTGTGCCTGGCTCTACACTTTGTTTGCAAATATTGGTCTAGTAAAACTAAATATTGAAAAAGGATCACGTTTGAAAATACAGAATTAATTTTTTTGTGTTAAATTTTGGTCAATATGGGGCTTGTGTGTCAGTACTTTTTATAGAGAATAACAAATACTGCTGATTTTTATCCATTACATTTATGTAGTAGAGCCTTCTCTTTAAATACTTGAAATACTATTCTCAATTCAGATATCAATTCATCAAGGATATAAATAAGTAAGTCTAATACATTTAACTCTGTAAATATTATATTGCTCCAAAAGCAGTGATTACTTTATAAACTCATGAAGGATTTTGACATATAATTTAAAGTTTATTCTCTACAAGGAAGCCTTATCACTTTCTTCAGCAAGTAGCATGACCCATTTAATAGATGAGTTCATTGTTAACATTTGCAATCTAAATTCATTAATGTAATGTCTTTCATTTAGGAATGCACAAGAAAATATCTAAATTTTCTGATTTTAGAAGTTCTTTATATATTCTGGAGATAGATCCTCTACTGAATGTGATTTGAAACTCTTTCCTTCCAATCTGTATTTTTTGTTCACTTTTCCTAGAATCTTGTTGACTTGCTGGGTTCCTTATTTTAATGAGGTCACATTACTAATCTTTTCTTTTGTGGTTAACTCTTTATGTGCTCTGGTTAATAATTGCCCTGCATTATAGCAACTTCTTGTGAGAAATAATTGGGTCACATAAGACCTTGCACACTCCTACCAGGAGTCATTAATCCTTTCATGAGAGTTTAGGCCACCTGGTTTCGTTATTGCCCAATGGGCCCCAATTCTTAAAGGTCTACTATCTTGACTCTACAACACTGATACCAGATCTTTAGGACATTAAATCTTGGGGAACAAATCATATTCAAACTATAAAGTGTTCTTCCTTTTATCACACAGATATAATTTTTTTTCTTTAACATTTAACCCATTTCTGTGTTGCCCTCAGGTCATGGAAGGAACTCCCCTCAGGTGCATGTTGGTGCAGGAGAATCTGTCTTCCTACCAAAAATAAACTCGTGTAGGATGACTTCTTTTATTTCCATAGCCCGTAAGATATTATCTGTCACTACGCAGCTGGAAGGAGAATTCATCTAAGCAAATGAAGAGAAATTGTGCAATTTTCTTAACTCAAATTGCCTTATGCAGTAGGAATTAGTAATGGAAAAGTCTATGACTCATAAATCTTGTGCATCCATTAAAATAGTTTCCACCAACTGTGCTAACAAAACAGGTCTTAGAGAAGTTTGCAATATTTCTAATCACAGAAAGGGTAGTCTTTGTTGACTCTAATTTACTTATACTAGGTTTTCTACAGACTCAAGGTGAGAGAAGTCTTCAAATACATATTTCATATTGATCATTAATTTATTTTCTACCCTATTTATTTGAAATTTTGTTGAGAGTACTTGCATGCTATGAAGACCACAAAGCTACAGTAGAAGACACTATTAATTCTGTAAGGGGTGACTACATTGCAAACAACTGCTAGAGATCTTCAAAAGAATCTAGAGAAATACTTTCTAGAGATTTCTGGTTAGAGATTGAGTCATGGATTATTTCTGTGAGTAGAAAAGTGAGAATATAAACTAAACTAGTGATGTGAGACTTAGAAGCTCTGTTTGTTCTTTTTGGGATCCACCTGTATCAACATGAAGCTATTCTTTTTTATTTCAAATTTTGACTCAGGACATCCATAAAGTTAAAATGAAGGGGTCCATAGGACAGCAATGAGCAAATAAGTGCTACTTATAGGATGTCCTCACATGCTGAAAAAAGCTGAAATTTAATACCTCTTCTCTAAGCTTCATTAAAATTTTAAGTTAAAAACAACACATCTACGGTGCTTAGCCTGCCTCTTCTGTTTACCATTAAAGAGACAAAAATAGTTTACCCCAAGTAATATATTAATGATGCGATCCACCAGGCTTAGGAGATGAGAAATGTATTTAGTGGAAATTGCTCTTATTTATAAGTAAAACAAGGACTAGCAGCTTGTGTGGGAAAAGCCAGAATTAAAGACAAGTTGAATGCTGGGCACTGAGAGAACCTCACTCATCACCTATGAAAAGGTCTACAAGGGTTCTTGAAAACCTCCATTTCCCTCTGCTGCATAGAATAATAAAGTCACAGTCTACTTAGGTGAATCAATAAAGGCAAAGAAAGACCCCTAAATATCACCTCCCACTTTGATAGAAGGCTAGACAATAGTAGGAGTAAAAAAGAAAAAGGTCTTTTGCATTTGCTGTGTTACTCTACTACATCTGTGATTTTTCTGAACTAGGACGTTATGGGCATCCTTGTCGGTCTGATTTATTTTTCATAGAATAAAATGAAATTCCATGAAATATCAGAGCATGAGAAAGCTAAAGATTCTAATTGCTCTGTTAAGACGTTCCTTAGGATACAGGTTATAAACTATGAGATGGATCCTTGAGATAAATTAGTATGCACCAAAATGATACATTCATATCGAACCAATTTATTATCTTTTTTTTGGTTCCAGGAGTTGGACTCAGGATCTTGCACTTGCCAGGCAGGCACTTGTGCCACTGAGCTATACCCTTGGCCCCAATTTATTATCCTTAACTTTAAAGGATGAGAAGTTTTCTAGTATCAATAGAATCACTAAAAAGGAATGCATTGTCTAAATTCATACAGCCTGCTATGTAATTCTAATTATGAGTGAGATTAAGATTTTGCACAGGGGGCTGGGGATTTAGCTCAGCGGCAAAAGCGCCTGCCTGGCATGCGCAAGGTCGTGAGTTCGGTTCCCGGTACCGGAGAAAAACCAAAAAAAAAAAAAAAGATTTTGCACAAAAAGCTAAATGGAAGTGATCAATGGGAAATGAAATTTCTACCTTAGTACCTGAAAAGCAGCACACACTCACTAGATGTGATTTTCATTCATTCTTACCCTTTAAAATTGAAGTCAGTAAGTTACCAGAAGAGTAGTTTAGTTTCTAAAGCTGAAGACCTAACTTCAAAGGAATTGTACCTCTGTGCAAATGTAAAATGCATAGCTTGTCAATTTGATATCATGTATTAAATTAGCGATACACTGACTTTGAAATCTGGCCTATGTAGATGTGAATGTGCATCACATATTTATTAACTGATTGGCCCGGGATAGTTTTGCGCATATATGATGGTTTTTCTTAGTTTTCATTTCTCCATATACATCACATGCTTAGTAAGGGATTAGCCTGGAAAGTTGTTTCATTTTGCTTTTGTTTTGCTTGGTCATAATTCCTTCATGTGCAAAATTGGAAACATTTTCACCCTTGTAGAGAAACTAGGGGAATAACGATTTGGCTGAGTTCCTGTTTTACTCATTTTTGTTAGTTTAGCTGAGAGCAGTGAGGGTATTAACAGGAACACAGCTGGAGCAGATCAAAATGAGGTAGGCAGAGTCCAAAAAATGGACAGGCTAAACTAAAAAAATACTAAGGTAAGAAAAAGCAGTTTCTAACCACTGTGTAGAGACTGATTTAAGATAGAGGTATTTCACTCTTTTGGAAAGTGCTGGGCTTCATGTACAACATTAGAATTATCAAATTCGAGTGATACATTCTAGTCAACCAAAACAGCAATATCCCCCTCCGTGCAAAAGGCACTGAGCTGGCCAAAATTCCCATAGATCGTTTTTGCTGAAAGTGTCACAGCCCCCAAGGTAAAAAGAGAGATCATTCTTTCGGATTGTAGTGTCTTGAGCAGAGTGATAGATAACACCTGTGCTCTGTACAGAAAGGTCATTGGTATTCTAGGTGGCAACCTTACCAGAAAAGTCATCTTTCATATGAAAAGGATGACATATGCACTGCAATTCCACTACTAGAGAAAATGTAACTGCAAAAATCCTTGAGAACAAATGTCCTCTGAGGTCTAGTAGTTCTACTAAAATGTATGAAAAAGGTTATCATAACATAAATCAATACATAAAATTTATGATGTGGTCTCCATTTAAAACTTGTCCTTTAGGACATAGTTTATGATTCCATAAAACTTTCTCTGCACAAATGAATGTAAATAGGGTGACTATTTATAGTATAACTTGAAGACTTGGAGTGCAGATTGAGCATTCTAACGCAAAAATCTGAAGTCCAAAATGGAAAACTTTTTCAGGGCCAACGTGACACCATAAGTGGAAAATTCCACCACTGACCTAACATGACAAGTCACAGTCAAAACACATGCACAATAGAAGTATTGTCAAAATTGTCTTTATGCTACGTGAATGGAACATAGATAAATTTCATGTTTGGACATATTACTTTGAGTATATTCAGATATTCCAAAATTTAAAAATAGTCAACCAAAATTAGAAACAATGCTGATACCAGGCATTTTGGATGAGGAATGTTCAATCTGCATTTGGTACCGCTAGCATCTTGTGTAATCAAACAAAAGCAGTGAATTATTTTATGTAATACTTTCCCACTTGAATGCGACCCAAATTATGTAACTGCCAATATTGCTTTACTTGGTAAAGTACACCGAGAAGTTACAGCAATTGGCACCTTTCTAAGCTTGAGCTATGTTCATAGAATGAACGTAAATGTCAAACCGAGGAGTAAATACTGCACACTAAGCAGAAGGCCTCCAACTATTTACTCGAGGTAAGTAACACAGTTGCAATAAGCATGTGCAGCAAATATTTGAGCTCAGTGCAGCCTTCCTTACTTGATGTTTTTGTGGACTATTGCGATCATTCAGTACTCAGTGGAACCAAAAGTAGGAAAAGCTGTAGGGATTAAGTCACCGGGTAAGGAAGGACAGGCAGGATATTTCTAAGTACAAGAGGTGGATTGTTTCCTAATCCTATCATAAGCCAAAGAGTACCTGTGCAGCAAAACCTTAATCCTTGGTCCAAAATTTCACCTTGTAGCCTCTAAAGCGTGATGAACAAGGGTCTGGTGCAACAAATTAGAGTTTATTGCCATCAGAGATTTGTCCGGGTGCCTCACTGAACGAACGAAAGTGAGGAGTGACAAAATCAGGAAGTCTCTGTGGAATACAGAGATGTAGCCCCGTTAGTGAGAGAAAGAGGCCCCACTGGGCTGTCCCGCCCGCCTTGGGGAGGGTGGTTAGAGGACAGCGCTGTGGTATCAGCTCGGCCAGGATACACTTCCTCTCCCTACCCAGGATATTCCCATCCTGCTCTGCGTGTGGGACACTCTGCCCCAGGCATTTCTGCCCAGCGCCTAGGTAAGCCACCCATCAAGTCCTGTCAGTTTGATTTCCAGGGTGTGTCCTGAATCTTTTCATTTTGTCCATCTTCATACTATAGTAAGTCATATTCTGACCAACACAACTCAGGATGAACAAAATTTCATGATAATACTTGATTGTTTTTCACCAGCAGAAAAAAGCACTTCAAATGATTCACATACATACTAGTACTCTCCTAGCTAGGCTTGCTGCTGCCATAGTCATGCATTGCTTAGTGTTGGAGCATTTCTGATAGATGTACTCTTAAGAAATTTAGACTTTTGCACGCACCCTTCAGAGGGTGTTTATGCAAACCTGTAGATAGTCCACATTAACTGTTCAAAGTGGCCTCTTGATGCAAGCAAGAGATGTGGTGAATGGAAGCAATAGGACACAGTATAGTAAACTTGTAATAGATGTTTATTATTACTATGAACACATATTATGTACTGTACATAATAGTAATTATGCTTTTATAGGACTGGCACTGCAATAGGTTTAACTAGTATCACCCCAAAATGCATGTAATGCATTCAGTTAGGGCGCTGGGATGAGAGTGAGGTCACCAAGCAGGGGGAATTTCTCTGCTTGGTGACATTCTTATGGCACCACTATCACGCAGGGAGTGTGCCTTTGAGCAATGTCAGGTTACTCATGATTTATTATCTAATATTATTTTTGGTTAGCTAAAGCTGTGCACTGCAGACTATTCGAGACTTTAATGGCTCATTTTCTTTCATAAAACAAGAGGTCAAAGATGGACTATACAAGGTGGATGTGGTGTGGTTATTAGGGAACTGGGCTCGTTTATCCTTCCACTCTCTCATCCTCCATGCAATGCCCTCAAGACCAACACGTATTTCAAGTGGCTGCCAGAGCTCCTTCTATCAGATCATTCTCGCAGGCTTCACAAAGGAGTGGTGGATGAGAATTTGCCACCCAGCTGAAACACCTGCTCTATGCAGACTTTCCAGAGGTTCCATATAATCTGGTTTGCACCTTATTAGCAAGTAGATAGAGACTTGGTCACACAGAGGACTTTGAGAATGTAGAGTTTTAGCTAAATACGCATACAGACATTTAGGTTAGTAATGGTTTGGATTCACGGATCTATTACTTTTGATGGTCATTCAATATTATTCTATTTATTTTGCCAGCCAATTGCTTCTCACTTTGGCAATTGGAAGCTCTTTTCCTGGGCTCCTGTGCCCCTTTCACCCATTCCTGTTCTTCTGGTTTTAGCATTTCCACGCTTGCTGGAACTCCAAGACACTCCTGCCTCATCCTGTACAACTCCTGCCCTTCTCGACAATTAGCCACTTTTCCAAGGAGTTCCTGTTCCTTTCCTTGGGGAATGGCATGAAAATCTAAAAAGGGAAGGGAGATGTGCTTGTATGCTGGGATATTGTGGTTTCTAGGTCCTTTAAATGCACAAAACTAGGAAATACACACATACAAACATATCCATTAGCTTCTATATTAAGCTAAGTGCTGCACACTGATGTCATTGACTTGAACTGAATTTAGTAGCTCATGATTTATTCTAGCCTTTCCCCTTGCTTGTTTTTATACCCTAGTGATGGAGAACTGGTGAGTTGAACGTGCAAAACCCACTTATTCCTCACAAAGCACCAATCTTGAAATTAAACTTGAATACTGAGGTTTTAGTTTAGATCAAACAGCCCTACATTACCAGCTTTTGCCCTATATGAAAAACATCATGCTTGCCCTAGGTTCACCACCACTGCTATAGACTGATCTAAACACATAGTTTGGAAGATTCTCTCCTTAAAATCTACAAATTTTCTCACCTTAGGATAAAATCTAAAATCTGAACTTCAAGTTCTTATGGAGAAATAAATTTATTATTTTCTTAGCAATCAAGAACAATTCATGAAAGAGCAAGGAAATTATCTTAACTAATTCTCCCTTCATGCACATAAGAAGAAAACAATTCATAAATAAAATAAATTCTGTACTCACTTGTTTGAACTGTTCATTCTAAAATCAAATATGTCTTCATTTAATAAAGTTATAATAATGAGCACTTAATTATTAATAGCATAATGCTGCAATAAATAGAAATCAAATTATGCTAAATGTGGAGTAATATTTCTCAAATATTTTGTTGCTATAAAACATTTAATCAGATTTGCTTCACATAGGAAATAGAAAATGTGTCTATGGCCATACTACCCTCAATGCACCCGATCTCATCTGATCTCAGAAGCTAAGCAGGGTCGGGCCTGATTAGCACTTGGATGGGAGGAAATAGAAAATATAAGGAAAAAATAAAAATAAGTGGTAGCTCCATAGTGTGTGTGTAAGACAGACAGAAAAAGAGAGAGGGCGAGGGAGAGAGAAAGAGAAACAGAATGAGAGAGAAAGGAGAGGTTAAACATAAAATAAGGTTTAACATGAAATTAAATTTTCTACCTCACTTTTATTTAAACCAGACTTTTTTCTAATTCACAGTCATACTCTAAAAAAAGAAAAGTGTTGGAGAGTTGTTAAATGGTACTGGAAACTAATACTGACTGTGACAACTTCAGAAAAGTTGGAAGCAGTTTTCATGGTGGATGAGTAAATATATATTCAAAAGTTTAAAGTTTAATTTTTTTTTTTTTTTTTTTTGGTGTTGGTTTTTTTCCAGTACCGGGAATCAAACTCACAACCTAGTGCTTGCCAGGCAGGTGCTGTGCTGCTGAGCTAAATCCCCAGCCCCTAAAGGTTAAAATTTTTAGCTTGAAGGAAAACAAGGACTTCCTGTCACGTCTGTTTACATTTATGTCTGGCCTATGTCTCTTAACATTTTGAATTGAAACAGGTTTTTAAAAAGATTCCATTATTTAATTACTGTTTTTCTACAATTTGTTCTTTTAAGAAATGATAGCTTTTTCTCAACAGTGAAAAAAAATGTGATCTCAGCATTGAAGAGAGTGCTATCTTGTATCAAATATACAAAAAGATACCTTTCAGAAGCATTGCAAAACCTTGATAAGTTAAATGTGATATGCCTCCTGGTTAAAGAAAAGGTGAGAATAATGCAGTCTTGACCTATTGCCCGTTGCTTTCCTTGCATAATGTTGAGCTGGACATCATGCTGAGGATGGGTCAGCGTCATGCTTCCCAACATGTCTCCTGACTGTCAAATGCACCGTCCCTCATCATTGGTTGTGTGTGGGTAAAACAGTATGCCGACTGGCACAGACACACTTTCCTGCCCACTGGAAAAGGAGCCCAAATCCAAAATATAATTTCAGTGTCTGCCATGGTGCACAAAAATATTGCTCAAGAAATCTAAAACCTTTTGTGCTTATTGGAAAACATTGAGTAAGGAGTTTCTCTTAAATTACTACAACATGTATTTTTGCTCAGAGCTGATTTGTGTTCTCACATGATGTCACCAATAGGCATGAAAATGATCATTCTCCCACTTCATGCAGTTTCCACAGTGTCATGTGCTAAGCATGTTGACCAGCATTTCTTCTGTTTTGGCCTCAGTGGTATGATTTTTTGTTAACTTTAGTACAGGTTATTAAGCTTCTCAGTAATAGGATTAGTTGGAAAATTTTTTTTTTTTTTTTTGGTTTTTTCTCCGGTACCGGGAACCAAACTCACGACCTTGCGCTTGCCAGGCAGGCGCTTTTGCCGCTGAGCTAAATCCCCAGCCCCAGTTGGAAAAATTTTTGTATGACTAATTGTTATAGTTTGTGTCTCGATGTCCCCCCAAGACTCACATGGTCAAGGAGGGCAAGCTTTTGTGGGAGGCTAAGTCTAGAGTTTGTGATTTGTTCATTGTCTGGTGCTGGAATTGGGTCCATGAGTGCTGCACCTGCCCTAGGGCAGGTAGCCTGTGTACAGTATAAGGGAGGAAAAGAAGCTTGCCCTCTTTTCCCTTTTGCTCTTGTTGCTTTTGCTCTCTTCTACTGCCATGAACTGTTGCTCCTCTCCCATGTGCCACTCTGCCTTGGAGCCAGTGGATTATGGGCTGAAACCTCCATAAACTGTGAGCTAAATCACATTTCCTTCCTTAATTTTGGGCAATGGGTATCTTCTCTCATCAACAAGTAACCAGGACACTAACCATCTTCTAAGATCTCAGAGCAACATTAATGCACTGCTTATTATAAAACATACTTCTGAGTTATAAAGGACCAGAGTTTTCCAAAAGGAAAGGTAAGACAAGGTTTGATGACCTTATGTCATTTTCTGACAAAATTTACAAAATTAATATAAAGGGAACTAAGGTTTTCAGCCCATAAGATAAATTTTAGATAATTATTATTGTGCTTCTCTTCAAAGTTTATTTTCTCAGACCTTGTGTGCAGTCATAAAATTTGTCTGTATTTTTTTCTTATATTCCAAATAGAATTCAATGAGTCATATTCTCCATTTATGTTTCCACTGTGATTCTCGGATTTGTTTATTTTTTACATTATATGTTGGCTTTTTCTTTGATACTAATTAGTATTCTGTGCTATAATGAACACTTTTCATTTTTTTAACCCATGAATATTTTTAATCAGTGATCTATGATAGTGAATTTGTGGTACAAAGAATAATATGTTAATACTGTTCAAAGATGTGTACATGTAAAAATAGTTCCCCAAAGCTAAAAAGTTTGGGATGACAAATTTAGTTACTAGACATACTTATTACTACCTTTAGTAATAACTGTCTTCCCCCAAAACTCAACAATGCAAATAAATATGCTTTGATAATTTTTTAAAAATCAGAATTAATACAAAATCTATGATAAATAATAATGCAATAATTTCAGAAATCAAAATTACTACAAAAATCTATGATTTACAAAATACCAACCTGTTAATTTAAGATAAACATTACTAATTCTATTTTGTTTTGATGCCCCAATCATTGTCTATAAGGTAATGAGAAATGTCATCAAATCTGTAGATAAAACAATTCATAGGATACATCTGCAAACTGAGGAATACTTATAAGCTAAATTGCTTTTCATATGTATAATATTGCCAGAGGAACTATGAATCATTTGATAGACATTACCTAAATATTATAAAATTCATTAAGAAAAACTGACCCATTTCACATTTATTTTCTCTAATAGGAAAACATGTGCTTTGTATGAATATGATTTTTAAATTTTTCATAAAAATTTCATTATCTATAAAACTGAATCTACATATAAGCTAAGGTCGTTATACTTAACAAAAGATTCTCTGATTCTCTGCACTCTATTTTCTTCCATTCATAAAGAAAATAGTTTCCAAACTTATATTATACAAGGTCCATCACAGTATAAGCCGACTATTTCATTTGCATTTCTGTACAAAACCATGTGAAATAGAGAATTAAATGTCTTAGTTATATTTCAGTTCTCTTTTACTTGACCTCGTTCAATGAAGCCTAGAGCAGTTTTAATGATGATGATTTCATCCCAGTAACTTGTAAGAGCAAGTTAATTTTACATATTCTGGTCTCAGATAATTTATTTTCAGTAGCTTGGGTCAAAATATGTTTTGGTACATTAAAAATATGCAGCAATGGAGCATATGTTTTAAATTGAGCTCTAAGTTTGTGACATCAAAGTCTAAATTTCTTTCAAAAGCATATAAAATATTTGTGATTCCTGAACAAAGAAATAAATTCAGAGATTATGTACACAGCAGAATTAATGCACCAAGAAGAGATTAAATAAAAATACAATGTAGTTTAAAATTCTCACAGTATAAGAAGCACAAGACCAATTTTCCATCATCCTATCCATTTCGTGAAGAGCTTCAGGAGTTGCTTTAGCAAGGCAAGAGACTGGGGCAAGTGATCAAATCACTACCTCAACTTTCCTTAGAAGGAGCTCTCTGAGCCCTCTGGGGTGCCTGGGGACTTAGGTTTCAAAGTCCCTGGGGACTATGAGATGAATATGAGGTACAGAGAGCTCTCGCTGTAGTTACTTGCCTTCTCATGGCTGAGACAAAAACCTGACACCCGAAGTTAAAGGGGGGAAGTGTTTATTTAGCTCACAGTTTGTAGTGGTTTCAGTCTATAATTGTCTGGCTCCAAGGTAGGGTAGTACATGGCAGAGAGGAAAGAATTTATGCTGGTGGAAGACAGCAAGAGCTACAAGGGAGAGAGGGAGAGACAGAACGAGACAGAGAGAGAGAGGGAGAGGGAGGGAGAGGGAGAGAGACAGACAGAGAGGAAGAGAGAGAGAAAGAAGCTTCTTTCCATTCCTTATATTGTATCTAGTCAATCACTGCACTGATCCAGCAATCACCCACCCTTAATCCCCGCCATGCACAACCAGTCAATCATGCGCTCTAGGTTCAGGCCCCTCCGAAAAAGTCCTATGACCACATGAGGCTTTGGGGGACATCTAGACACAAATCATAACGTTCCCTTAAACGAAGCTTTCTCAGCAGCAAAATAAGGCAGTGAGTCTGAGACTGTCAAGGCCCGCTTACCAGCAATGTACTTTTCTGACTAAAGGGTGATATTTTGTACAGACTAAATTTAAGCAGTTGGCATGATGACAGTAATAAAAATTTCTTCGGAGTAATTTGGCATGTTCTTTTCTTTGTTCAATTGGTTTCCTGTCTCAAAAACACCTCAATTCAAGATGTAACTGAAAAAGCAAGTAATATCATTGGCCACACTGAAAAAGATCTCAAGGTAAGAAACGTCATTAATAATGTTTATTGAAGAGAAAACATGAAGTCCTGGACATATTCTGTATATTGATATTTTGACAGAAGACTGATCTTAATGCTTTGTTTTCTGCCAGCAGTGTTAATAAACTACTTCAAAAGAGATATGTGTCACTGCAAAAACAAACAAACAAACAAACACACCAGCCTCTCAAAAAGTCAGTGAAAAAGAACGGCTGACTCTGCCTTTTATTATAGCGGTTTAATTTCAAAACTATTTGATTTGTGAATGATGACTGGGAAACATGAGTTTAGATTCATTTTTATAGGCAAAGAAAACAGTACTAAGCGGGTCATGTTTGTCTTTGTGCAGAAAGGTATCAGTGACCTGGAAGTCAGTTAAGAGTGCATGCAAATCTTAAAAGAGGTTATTTAGACAATATGTCTGGGAGATCTGGAAGAGGATATAAAAGAAGTCTGTCCCTAATTAGTAAACCAATGTTATGGCAAAAAAGAATACTTAAAAATGGATGGGACATCAATTATTAATATGACTTTTGGGGAAGATTTCGCACGAGATGAATCCTAAGTGGGTTTCTGTTTAAAAAGCTGCAAAGGCTGCTTTGCAGTGGAACAAAATTCCAAGTGAAAGTGCAAGTGATGGATCAGTTTAGAATGGTTTTTGACAAAACGTGGTTTTTGACAATCTATTAGAAGAGAACCAATCTTTGATCCATTATTTTGCTGCAATTTAATTACCAAAAAATCATGAAAAGTCCAGGCTTCAGAGTGTAACCGATTACTGATGAGGACAAATATCAATTTTGTTGCAGACTTTAACTTTTTATTCATAACTAAGACATGGACTTGGTCTTAGTGATTCACTTACATTTTTTATGTAACTGTATGTCCACATGCAATTGAAACAAATAATACAGATAGAGTGTATGCGCTTTTCACCAAGTCATCTGACCTTTCTTAACAAAAGTAAACATTTTTTTCTATTAATTCTATTAGTGCATTAGGAAGTTGATATTACTATACTCTATTGACCATAAAAAATACCACCAGGTGTTTTTGTTTGTTTCTCTTTTCATTTCTTTAAGCCTTGTGATTGAACCCAAGGTCTGCTTTCTTTGATTTCTTCTTCTGAATTTGATAATTTCAGCATCCAGATTCTATAATTTTTTATTAGATTTATACCTAAATATTTCAATGCTGTGAACAACTATAAATGGTATTGTTATTAATTTTAACCTCCATATATTTGTTATTTTTGGCTGGAAATGCAACTGAAATTTTAATAAACATTTTATTGTGAGCCGTTCTAGTTTACCAAAAAGTGTAGAAGACTATGCAGAGATTTCACATACATTGTATATACAATCAACATCTCACATTAATATGGTGCAGCTATCACAATCCAAGAACCCAAGTTGTTACGTTATTACCAAAAAAGTCTACACTCATTCAGACTTCCTTCATTTCGACCCCATGTTTTTCCTATGTTTGTGTAATTTTCACATCTCAGACTTTTCTCGGCCAGGACAGTGTAAGGAATGTCTTACTTTCAATGATTATTATAGTTCTGAGGAACAGCGGTCCACAGAGAGGTAAACAAATGATTGACTAAGTAAATAATAAATGCATCGATGAGGAAAATAGACAGTATGTTACATGGAAGAATTGCAAATAATCTATGGAAATGTTTTCACTGATCATTGTCTATTTAATTTTCTATGTTTTATGTTGCTTTGACATTCAGTTTTTTGTTCATCCTAGAGAGACTGTCCCTTTCAGGGTGAGCTGGACCCCAGCTACATTAAAGGTGTTCCAGAGAGCACACCTTTCATATGCACACCAATCCAGAGCCCTAACGCAACACACCAAGCCAGTATTTCCCCTGATCAAATAGTCCAAGGACCAGTGACTGGACAACAAAATATCACCCTGTAATCAAACTGGACAATTAAAATGTCATCCTTTTACAGGCAGAGAGCCTGTAAAAATTATATAAAGTAGCCAGTGTTTTTTCTTACCTACCTTGTTTCTTTTTTCTTTCTTATGGGACATTTGATGACTTTTTCTCATGCTTTCCCCTTGTTCTCTTTTTTTATTAGTACATGTTTGCAGAACAGTGATTAATTTCTTTGGGGGGAGTAGGTGCACGTACCTAGCACAACTTAATTCTTGTTTCATCCACTTCCTTCCAATTTATTCCTTTTTCTGTCATTTCTTGGCCCCCTTTTCCTTTGTAAATGGTCCATTTCCCTGTTTTCTATTATGTCTTTTATTTTGCTCTTTGACTTATTTATACTTTGAGCTTCTCCTATAAGAGAAAACGTGCCATATTTAAGCTCAAGGGTCTGATTTAGTTTTGCCTCCTGAACAGCGCAGGTGCTCCATCTGCGGCTCTGCACAGCGAGACCCGGCCCTCGTGAAACTGTCCTCAAAAGCTGCTTTCTCTTTAGTTTACTTTTGTATTTTTACCATAGCTGATTGAAACAAATTCTGGATGCATTTTCAAACAGTAATGTATCCTCAGGGTAAGTAGATATCAAAACATAAAGTTGAGCAATGTAAATATGTATAATTTATAGTTGTCAATTATACATCAATAATGTGAGAAAAATTGTAAAGTAAAAACAAGAAATTAAACATACAAAATATTTTTAATATTTTCAAGACATATTTTAATACTGATGATTTTCTAAGTCTTAAAATGAATTCTAAACTCAAAAGATCTACAAAATACATTTGATATCGTGACAATGAATATATTGAATTACAATTAAACTGTAGTTTATTTATCCACATACAAGCCTAAATTTTCACCTTTATATAACTGATAAATTAAAATACCCAAAAAGAAATTAAAATTTTACTTAGAATTTTATAAATGTGAAACTTCTTATAAAACCTTATGAAATTCAGTAACAAACATTGCAGGAAAACCTAGAGCCTTAAGTGCTTGTATTTTATTATTTATTTATTTATTGAGACAAGGTCTCATTTTATAGTTTAGGTTGGCCTTAAACTCACTATGTGGCTCAGGCTGGCCTCAAACTCCTGCTGATCCTCCTGCCTCAGCCTCTTGAGTACTAGGATTACAGGTGTACACCACTATACCTAGCTTGTATTTGTTTTATAAAGACAATAATTAATAAAATATATATCTGAGTAACATAGAAAAAATTTTATAACCATAACCCCTCAATAGAAAAAAGAATATATAATCTAAATAAGAACAATATTTATGTAATAAAACACACTCAATAGAGTATCAGATATTATTTAAAAATAAAATAGAAAATATCTGTTAAGATTTAGCAATAAAAGAGAAAGAATAAATTATCACTTAGTTTGTATTAGAAACTCCAAGTATAATTGAAGAGCAAAGTAAAAGATAGATAATAAGGGGTAGGCTAGAAATCTAGAAAAAAAAAAATGTTTCACTTGAAAAACTGTCAGATTAAAGGGATTCTCTTTACCAGAGGAGACTCAGGCTTATGTTCTAGCCTAAATTATTCTCCCACACTAGGAAGAATAATCTCCTTCACTCTGTCCACTGCCTTAAGTGTTACACTCATCTGGAAACATGTCCAGAGGTCACAGACACAACCAGAATAATGTTTGCTATAATTTGAATATGAACATTTCTCCCCAAGGCACATGTGCTAAAGGTTTGGTCTCCAGTCTGTGGCACTGTTGGGACATAGTGGACCCTTTAATGGGCGGAGAATGGAAGATGGAAGACAGGTCCCTGAGGGTGTACCCTTGAAGGTGAGAGTGGAATCCGTGTCCTTCAGCTCATCCTCTTTCTCTCTCCTTCCTTGCCTTTCACCAAGAAGTGGGCAGCTCCTCCTCCACATTCTCAGGCGTGATGTAGTATACAGCACCCTCAGCCCAAAGCAGCAGGGCCAAGAAACTACTGGCTGAAATTTCTGAAACCGTGAGTCAGAGGTGTTTTGTCTCTGCAGTGGCAAGCTAACTGAAACAATGTTTGACCAAACATCTGGGCACTCATGGCCCAGTCAAGTTACACGTGAAATTAACCGTCATAGCTAGTGAGAATAATGTGAAGATTTACTTGCTTTTTAATAGTCTGTGGTGATTTAGTTGACATCAGTTTCCATTCTTTGTGGATCTGAATGATTGCATGATGTGATGAGGAATGTTATGCAATGTATAAAAACATAGGACCTATGTCCACTTAAAGGCGTTCAAATTCAAGTATTTTTACCATACTGCATTATACAAGCCAAGAAACATTTCAGCAGGTTGCATCAAGTTTACTGATTTCATTGTGGAGTAAGGAGAAGTAAAGCTTCTATTACTGTCTTTTTATTCTTCTTATATCTGAAGTCTTTCTGTTAAATACTTAGATGCTAAATTATTTAATGCATTCAAATTTATAACAGTAACATTTATTAATATCCTTATTAAAATAAAGCCATAATCTAATTTTTGTTGTATAAACAAGAGATTGTCTTAATTCTGATGTTCAGTGCTTTATCATTTCTTTGTTTGTGTTTACAAAATGTGCCTACTTATCTATTTATTTCAAATGCTTTTGAGCCAGTACGTGTCTGCATTTACTTCTGTTGTGTGAATTTTCTGTTTTAAAAACCAATCTGAGAGATATTTTTCAAGTCTAAAATTTTATGGTATTATTATGGTATGTTAATCCTGATTGTATCTTTCTTTATATTATAATCAGTGGTATCCATTCATTATATTCTCCTCTTAGATCTGTGTATTTCTTTGTGTCTTCAATTTCCTCTTATGGATACTTTAATAACTCTTGAAGATACAGTGAAACTTATATTGTTTTTCTTTTGATTAGACTGGCAATTTAATTGCTGCTGTAAAATCTGAGGTTGGCAGCTGGCTTGCTATCTGTGTATATCATATTTTTAAAAAATTATATAAATATAAACTCTATACTGGTGCGTAGTCACAAACTGAATGTGAACATTGAAACAACTGCAGAATTTTATCTTGCTTTCCCCAAAGGCAACTGTTATCCTAACATCTAAATCTGAAGATTATATTTGTGAATTGCTGAAGTTAACATAAATGCAATTATATAACTTTCCCTCTTTTGCATCTTGCTTCTTCCCTTTTACACTTTTTTTTTAAGCTCTGGGGGTGCAACACAGTCTTCCACATGCCAACTGAGCTATCACGTGCTATCACTGAGCTGTACTCCAGCGATCAGTCAGTATTTTGCTTGAGAGATTAATCCATACTGTTGTTTCTAACAGTCAAAATTTTATTTTGATTGCTCTATCGTTTCTCTTCTTTGCTTTCTCTAAATGGTATCTACTGAATAACAGAAATTATTAACTTAAATTTTAATGAGGCTTTTTATCAATCTTCTTTACGGTTAGAGTGCTTTAATTTCTGTTATGAAATAGTTTTCCAAGCCACCATTTTGTGAGTATTACTATCATAGTTATTTTTAAGTGTCAGCTTGACTGGGCCACAGAGTGTTCAGATATTTGCTCAAGCGTTATTTTGTGTATATCTGTAAGTCTGCTTTTGGATGAGACCAACATTAATTCAGCAGACTGACAAAAAAGTAGCTTGTCCTCTGTACTCTGGGTGGGCCACCACCAATCAGTGGAAGCCCTGCAAGGAAATTTGCCTGATCTCCCTGAAGTAAAAGAGAAGCCTTTTGCCCTATGATGTTCAAACTTCACCATCAGCTCTTCCTGTTTCTGCAGTAGCTCCGCTTTGGAAGTTCATCCTGAACACTGACCCTGTTGAGTTTGAACTACCATCCTCCATTACAACATGAGCGATTTCCTTATAATGTATTTCTTATCAATTCTGCTTCTCTGGAGAATCCTGACAAGTATTACTCTTGTTCTAATCTGTGAAACTTTGTCATTATATCTTTCCCAATTTACCTGTAGCCAAACATTTCTGTCTCATATGGAAACAAGATTCAGGAGGTTAGATTATTTTGTATAAATTAATGCTAATTAAAACAGCATAAACTACAGCACACATATTCTTAAAATTTTAGAAAATTTCTAAAAGGAAATACTAGGAACTATTAAAAGTGGTTATTTATGAAAAAATAAAGGTGATTATTTCAGGGAAGTAAAACTATATAAGGTGTATGGAGCATGAGTTTTTAATGTATATGGTGGGAGCAAAACACACCAGTACAGTTAAATCATGCTTAACATTTGTTTCTTGCCAAATTGATCTTAAAAATCATTATTTTATAGGCGGTCAGAAAAGATTGAGATGAAAAATGCAACAGAAGGAGCCTTTTTGAAAACAAATACAGTCTTTGTTTTGTTCCCATTGTGGCAAAGATCAAAATTATAAAACATTTCTTCTTGCTGAGAGTTATTACGACTCCTGTAAAATGCTACTTGGATGCCCTGAAAAACAGCATGATTCTAAGTAGTTACACTGGCTTTTTTTTTAATAACTCAATACAGGAAATACATGCTGTGAATAGGCCAAATAATAAAGCCTGGAGGAATTAAGAGACACTTTGTCAGCCCCCTGTGACTTCCAATAGGCAAAGCTAATTAAATCACGTCGAACTCAGGTTCTGTTTGCTTATTTTATGGTATGACCTGGCATTGAGGGAGTCTTTGGAACAAACCTATAAACACTTACTGTGCCCGATGGACTTTCAAAGTCAATATCTTAATGATGCAACATATGAAAGAGAAGATTTTTACAAAATGATCTGAGAATACAAAGGCACTTTAGTGTGATACAAGTCAGTGTTTCTGTTCATCACTCTGTCATGTAAGAAAAGAATGGAATTATACAGTGACCTAAAAGTGGTGACTGCATCCTTGGGTCTAGCTTAGTCATAATCTAAATTTTATGAAGAAAGTTTACAGTGATCAGGAAAATGGACAATAAATACAAATAATGCTGACTGGCTCATATGAACATATATTATCCTGTTAATATTATGCAGTTTGTCAGTTTGAGTATTAGTCTTAATATGAATTTTGTCAAAGCTGAAAGATATGATTTATACCTTCTACTGTATTTGGGCAAAATCTTGGGCAAAACTTTAAATGGAATTGCGATTAATTATTTCATGTAATTCTGCAATTTGGGGTTCATAATTGTGCATGATTCACAGCCATGTCTGTGATGTTCTGAAACAAGCCAACAATGTTGACACCTGTAAGTGAGCTGGGTGAGGAGTGCTAAACTCACACTGATGTGAAGGAAAACAAAAATTCATCTCCAGGCTAGGTCCTCATTTGAAGAAGGGTTCCTCTCGATAATAACTCATTAGTGTTGTGTTAGCAACGTGTACTTCTTTTTTATTTTTCGGATTATGGACTCAACAAGTCACTGCCATCAGAAGGACCTGGAATCAGTAGGTGTGATGTTTGTGTGTTATTACTGCTATGTGGTTTTTTGATGTAAATTAGGAATGTAATGCTGGCTGTAGAATAGACAGCACTTGTCTACCATACATGAGATCCTGGGTTTGATCCCCAGAAGAAAGAAATGAAAGAATGAAAGGAAAGAAAAAAGAATGAAAGAAAGAAGCAAAGAAGCAAAGAAAGAAAGAAAAAAGAAAGAAAGAAAGAAAGAAAGAAAGAGAAAGAAAGAGAGAGAGAAAGGGGGAGAGACAGAGGGAGGGAAGGAGGGAAGGAAGAAATAGATTAAAAATAGCTTATTCTGAGGTTGACCAGATAGTATTATCCCATTCCTCTATATACTTCTTTTAAACATAAACCAAAGGAGCAATTCTCTAGAAAATAAGTGATTATCATACCTTTCATATTTGGTAAGTTGGATTAGCAAAGAAAATTTCTGGTAACCTGGTGGGTGGACTCATTTTGTTTGAGGACCAAGCAGACTCTTGAAGAAAGAATTGCCATAAACTGATCTGATAGCAGATGCTTAGGCACCTGGTAGTGTCTGTCATTTGGAATTATTTTCCTACTTTGACAGTAGAGATAAAAGTATCAATGAGCTTTTTAAATGTATTTTGAGAAGAAATTTTAAAAGCTAAAGAAATTGGATAAGTGAAGTGTCAGCCACACAAGAGTGAGTCAAATAATTAGCATACACAAGGGGGGTATTTTCCTACTTCAGGCTGTATAGAAGATCCTCATCAGATCACAGTCTAAGTCAGTGATAGTGAACCTTTTAGATACAGGTAGCCAAACTACAACCCAAACACTACTTATTTACCACAAAGTGCCAGCATTGCAATTATGCTCAGCTGCTGGAGTGACTTGTTCACATGCTCACAGAAAGTGCTTTGAGTGCCTGGTGTGACACTCATGCCATAGGTATGCACCGCTGGCCTAAGCCTTTTATATCACTACCTGTAGAAAGGTCACAGTCCTGGCCTGAAGGCCAAGCAGGATCTTGCCCCTGAGCTGTGGCCACTGGAAGGTCTTGTAAGGTACCTTGGTGGTTCCTAGAATCTCAACAGCGGGCATTTTGGAAGTGATCTAGAAAAAGGAAGATTGAAAACAGTTGATAGATAACACCTGGAACTTCAGAGGCATGTTGGAGGGTGTACGTGTATCTTTCTTTACAACATAACAGAGTTCCAGCAAGTGACACCAGAGAAAAGGATGCCAGGGCTCAGCATCCTGAGCGCTCATGCACAAGCAATGGCCAGTGAGTCATGAGTAAAGAGAAACAGCCCGTCCACGTTTGCTCTTTGGGATGAGGACTTGAGAAAAGCAAGTGTCCAATTTTAGAGTATTAGTCTAATGTTATTATAGTCTACAGCTATTTGGAATGAGCCTTATACATGCTTGATTTATTTCAGTATAGATGTTTAACTCATATAATAGTCTCTGTCTTAAAAATACTTCATATAAAATCTAAGACTTCCTTTGTTTTCTTTTTTTTTGGTTTTTGTTTTTTGGTACCAGGAATCAAACTCATGACTTCGCGCTTGCCAGGCAGGTGCTGTGCCCCTGAGCTAAACCCCCAGCCCCTTAAGTCTTCCTTTGTTGGTGAAATTTCTACCCACTTACTTCAGTAGCCTCTTATAGAAGGGCAGTTTACTCCATTTCAGACCTATGTTAAATCAGACTATCTTATCTATCATCTATCTATCTATCTATCTATCTATCTATCTCTTATCTATCTACCTACCTATCTATCTATCTACCTACCTACCTACCAACCATCTGTATCTATCTATGCATTTATCTGTCCATCCATCCATCCATTCATCTATCTATATATCATCTATCTATATATCATCTATTCATCTATCTATCATCATCTATCAATGTAATCTACCCATCTATCCCATTGTTTTATGTGTAAATACTGAAAGATGCAGCATTTTGAAGTATCATCTTATCTGAAAAGGCAGTTGCTAGTTATAAAATATATTGAAATATACCTCTAGGAAAGTAAGAAGTTGTGGGAGAAATCTTCCAGAAAGTGTTATTTTGTGACCATAAGAATGAGTTGGATGACAAAGATCAATATATGAACTTAGAATTCTGTCAGGTATATCTATGGGAACGAACACTATGTGAATGTTAATTTGTTTTGTCATATGAAGTCGATTTGCCTTTCTTTGGAAATTGTGAACTAGCACTAAAGCCAGCACATGTATAAATCCTCCACTCATGAACATTTGAGTTGCAAACTTCCACGGGTGTGAACCTCATACTGTGAACATTGTAGATGTGAACAGACCGTGGAAGTAGCTCACATGTCTGCTTGCCATTGTCCCAGTTGTGTTGCTGTGTGGGCTGTATAGCACAATGGTCAGTCAGAGTCCAGGATGTCCAGAAACAAGAGGGAAGTAGTGGTGACATGGAGGGAACTTCCAGGAAGTGCAAAGCGATAACCACGGAAACAAAGGGAAAACACTTCACTGTGCTGTGCCGCCATTTTAAGGTAACTGTGACAGTAAAAATAACATATTTATAGCATTTCTTGTTTTATGCTTTACATTGACAATTTGTGTCAAAGGTGTATAAGACTCACTTTTCTGGATTTAAGAAAAAATCTGACTTATGAACATTCTCCTGCAATGAAATTTATAAGTTGGGCACTTACCGTAATTACTTCTATACCTGTTTCGCCTAATAGCATTCAAGAATCTCACAGAAGTTTTGAAAGGATATGCACTACCTCTTTCATTGATGAAAGAGAAAGCATATATCCAAAAATAAAAATGACTTAATTTGTTCATTATGAATCAGCATTACAAGTGAAAAATAAGTAAGTTAAAATGTTACATTTGGAAATCAATGACTTTATTTTTTTTTTAGAATTATGATGTTCTTTTCCTTTAATAAAGTACTTTCTCACAAAACAGTTTTAGCAGTTTTCCTATTTAATGTCAGAAATAAATAGTGCTTACTTGAAAAGGTATGCTAACGAAACTTTCCTTTTTTGGGAATTAATTATAACTTAGTCTCAAGTAACTGTGTGTTGGTGTGTGTGTGTGTGTGTGTGTGTGTGTGTGTGTATGCATCTAGATTAATTCATTAAGAGAGACAGAGAGACAGACAATAAGCATTGTTAATTCCCTACCACTCTGTTTGTAACTCTGTAATGTCTGTACTGATCCTTTGCTATTTTGTAAAATGTTGTCGATCTGTTAGTATTTTCCTCCTTTTATTTCTAAAATAAGAAAAAAAAAAAAAAAAAAAAGGCCAAAGATGAAACTTAGGGTAAAATTTTGGAATATCAATCTAACGCTAGTTTTTCATACATTAAGAATAAAAAGATGAAAATTATTTTCTTTTATGTACTTCAACTGACCAAGATTTATAGTAATTCTACTAAAGGAATGCCTATAATGCACATGAGATATTTTCAGAGAATCAGACACTGTATCTCATGCAATCATCCTCTTATTCACTTTTTCTCCAAAATTTCTGCCAGCTGAGATTCAGTTTTTAAAATATTGGCAAACTCATCTGACAGAGTAGATACTGAATTAGTATTATTTCCCTTTACTTTTGTTATGTCTAGTCATATTGAAGAGGGTTACAGAAACTCATTCTCTTTTAATTATTTTTTTTATTTTAAAGAGAAAAAAAGTAATAAAATAATGACAACATAGACAAAAAGAAAACAAAGCAATAACAATAGAAATGATTCAGGATTTCAAACAAAATGATAGGAATTAATAGTACTTGTTACGTTACATGTTATCTTCAATGAAGTTGCTCAAATTAACAGATGTAAGAATGAATGATTGATCAATAATCAGCCATAATCAGGTCTTTTAATCTTTTAATTATAGCTATTTGATCTTTTAATTATTTAAGGCTCAAATTGCATACATTTGCCATGACGAAGTTTGTCCTACGTCTATGTTGGAAGGCACTCGCATACCTGCTCTCTCCTTTCTTTTCTGTTTTGGTACCGGGAATCGAACTCAGGACCTTGCGCTTGCCAGGCAGGCACTTGTGTCACTAAGCTACATCCGCAGCCTGATTGGTCAAGATTTTTAAGTCTTCTTATTTCAGTATTGGCAATTCATATGTATCTAGGAATCTCTCCATTTCTTCAGAGTTCTCCAATTGCTTTGCATATGTGCTTGTGAAGTAGTTTTCTGGATTTCAGAAGTCCATTGTGATTTTACCTTTTTCTTTGCTAATTGCATTAATTTATGTATTTTCTCATCTTTTTTTTTTCTTTTGGTAAGATTGCCTAAGTGTTTGTCTATTTTATTTATTCTTTCAAAGAACTGGATATTCAATCGATTGGTTCTTTCTATTTTCTTTCTTATTTTCAGTCTCCATTTCATTAATTTTTGTTCTGATTTTTTAATAATTTCCTTCCTTGTATGAACTCTGGGTTTGGGTTATTATTGTTTTATTAAGACCTTCAGGTACATCACTAGGTTATTTACTTGGGCTCATTCTATTTTTTTGATGTGGGCTTTCACCCATTAGCTTCCCTATAGGACAGATTTCACTGTGTCTCACAAGTTCTGGTACATTGTCCTGGCATTGGTAAGCTGTAATTCTAGAAACTGTTTCCTTATTCCTTAATTTCTTCAGTAATTAAATAATTATCCAAGAGTGTTGTGTTTACTTCCCGTATGTTTGCAAAGTTCCTGTCATTTCTTTTACTGTTGATTTCTAGTTTCACTGCACTGTGATGCGATAATGTGCACGATAAAATTTCAATTCTACTGTATTTAATTAGACATGCTTTATTAACTAGTATGTGATCTATTTTGCAGAAAGTACCTGCATGGCTAAAATGAATGAATATTCCATTGTTTGATGGAATACTGTATATATCTATTAAATATAATTGTTTGAAACGTTGATTCAACTGCAATATTTCTTTGTTGATTTTTTATTTGCTTGATCTATTTGTGATAGTAGAGTAATGAGGTCCCCCATTATAATTAAGTAATATTCATTTGTTCTTTTATGCCCATAATATTTGTTTTGTGATGTTAGGTGCATATATGTTTGTAATTTTTATCTCTTCCTGTGGAATAGTTCCATTAGCCCTTATGCAATGTTCTTTTTTGTCTCTTTTGATAAACTTTGGCTTGAAATCCACTTTCTCTGAAAGTGGGATAGCTACTTCTGCTTGATTTGAGGTTCCCATTGCTTAAAATATGGTTTTCCATCCCTTGAGTTTTAGTCTATGAATTTCTTTTTGTGTTTAATGGGTTTCTTCTATACAACAGGTCCCTGGATTTTGTATCTTGGTCCACGTCTTTTGATTGACAAGTTAACCCATTTACATTAATAGTTATAAGTGATATGTATTGATTCATGCCTATCATTTCATTATTTTTCTGTTGTTCTTTTCCTTTCTTTCCCTTCTACCTAATTATTTCCTCTACCTGATATATTCACTTTATTGGACCTTTTAGTGTTGTTAGATGCATTGTCTCATTTTAGAATATTTTCAGACTTTTTGGAGTATTTGTTTGGTGGTTATGAATTTTTTAAGTTTTCTTTATCGTGGAGGTATCTTATTTCTCTATCAATTTTGACAAATACTTTTATAGGCTTTAACACTTTGGATTGGAAGTTATTGTCTTTAAGAGTTTGAAACACTTCATTCTATGGTCTGCTTGCCTTTAAGTTTTGTTTTGAGAAATGTAATTCTGACGGATTTTCCTTCATAGATGATTTCTTATTTTTTTCTAGTAGTCTTAAAGATTTTGTTCTTGTGTTGTATTTCTGGCATTGTAATTATTATGTGGTATGGAGTTTTTTTCTGATTATGGCTGTTCAGGGTTCTATATATTTTATTTATCTGTATGATAAATTCTTTTTATGTCTGGAAAGATTTCTATGATTACTTGAATAAGCAATTTTCTTTAAAATGCCCTTTATACTGTCCTTTGATTTTTTTTAGCTAATCCTATTACTGTTATATTAGACCTCTTTGAGTCATTTAGGAGTTTTAGATCCATTTTTTAAAATGTGTTCTTGCTGTTTTTAAGGCATCTTTCATTTATTGTCCGTGTTCCATAGGTCTTTGCATTGATCACTTCTGCTTCTTATACTTTGAGTCATGATATCAATTTCCTGAATTTTTTTTTGGAATTTTCTTATGGAATCCTAATCTTTTATAAGCTGGGTACTCATGTTTTGTACCTCTTTATCTCTATTACCTGTCTATTAGTGTCTTCTCTAGATGCTGATCATTTATTTCATTATGGTCATTATGTCATTAGCTGTATCTTTAAATTTGCCAAGCACCTTGTAGAACTGTTTTACCTCCATTCATATCCTTCAGTGGAGGTAAAACGATGTAGCTTTTGATCTACCCCCTAATCATTTCCCCCTGTACTGATTTGGGGACACTCTGTAGGTTTTGGAAGTATTTTGTTGCCTTGCCCTTTTGTTTTTCTGGTTTTTTGTTTGTTTGTTTTTGAGCTGGGGTTTGCAAAGTCTTTGGTTCAGTTTCCTATTCTTACGGAGCTAGTCACAGTTTATGGTGCCCCCATGCAACCCAGACATTGGCTTAGACAGAAAAACAACTGCCAGCCACTACTGTCGCCTTGTCAGTGTTTGGAAATTCAGTGACAAAAATGGCATCAACTGTCAAGTGGGTATTGATGAACCCTAGGAGGCACTCATGACCAGCGCTTCACCAAAGCAACTAGGATTCTGATTTTAGTGAAGACAGTTAGCTTCCCCATATATACTTACTTCCCTGTAGTAATTCAGAGTAATGGTTTCTGCTGGATGTTGGCAATAGTGCCAGAGCTCAAATATGTCACTAGGTTAAATGCCTTATTTTTCAGGACCACCTACTCTGACAGTTATTCCCACTGCTCCTGGCCTCCCCCAATGGAATACAGGCCCTGTGATCTTCCTAGTATGAGCCTAGGCCTTCCAGGGGATCCCCAGACATCCCCATTTAGCTCTTACTCTCTCCAAAGTTATCTCCCACAGCTCTCTCTCACCCAGGCTCTGTGAAAGTTCATCAGTTCAGTCCTGAAGGGACACTTGCCTCCTGGGTGCTGGTCTCTTCCTCTGTCAAGCTGGTCTGCTGGGTGTTAACTCTGCTGCCCTGTGCTTTGGAGAACCCAGAGCCTGGAGCCAGCGTGCTTGGTTCCTCAGCTGGGGACCGGCAAGTGTTTCTTGCTTCTTTTGTGCGCAGACATAGGTCCACGCAGGCCATGGCCTCTGAGAATGCTTTTGTATGCTGATTTTGTTTATTACAACTTCGCTGAATTTGTTTGTTCTGTTAGTTTCGGTGGAGTCATTAGCGTTTTCTGTATATAAGATCGCGTCATCTGTAAACAGTGACAATCTCACTTCTTCCTTTCCTATCTTTATTCCTTTTATTTCTCTCTCTTGTCTAATTGCTCTGGCTAAAGTTTCTAGATCAATACTGAATAAAAGTGGTGAAAGTGAACATCTGTGTCTTGCTTCAGATTTGAAGATAAAGTCTTCAGCTTTGGCTTAAATAGCGTGATGTTAGCTGTGCTATACAAGGCCTCTATTATGTGGTGCGTACTTCTTTCATGCCTAATTTCTTTCAAGTTTTCTTCATGAATGGATATTAAATTTTACAAAATGGCTTTTCTCTATCTATTTAAAATCAAATGATCGTATTTTGGATGCTTCATTCTGTGAAGTGGTGTTCCATTTCTACTGAGTTGCATATATTGAATCATCTTTGCCTCTCTGGGATGAATGGTATTTGATTATAGTGAATAATTTTTCCAGTCTATTCTTTTCAATTGTACTTAATTTGTAAATATTTTGTTGAGGATATTTACATTTATGTTCATCGAGGATATTTGCATATAGCTTCCCTTTTTATGTATGTTCTTGTCTGGTGTTAGTTTCAGGGTAATGTTGGCTACAGAGAATAAATATGAAAAAATTTTGTTCTCTCCCCTTGCTTGGAATAATTTAGGAAGAATTGGTGTGTTAGTTCTTCCTTGACTATTTGATAAAATTTAGCAGTAGAATTTAGTTTAAATATAAAATTTTAATTAATAAGAATTATAAGACTAATCTATTTGATTTTGTAGAGTAATATTTTACTTAAAATTGAAAATATATGTTCCAATCCCAACGTTGCCCTTTGTTCACACAGGCAATTCTGATAGAGTCTATGAATGTTCCACATGAGAAAAGTGGCAGTGCAGCTGGCCAGAGATAAGAGGAAGTTGTTCACCAAGGGATTCATCTGGCCCCTGATCTGGTTTTTCAGGGTAATAGTTTGCCTGTGGGAGTGGCATATTGCACTGCCTGGTCCTCACATTTAGGTTTTAAGAAACAAAACTGCCAATTGCTCCAAATTTGTTGATCTCTTTGTAACTCTTGATAATAAAATTTATGATTATAAATTAAATTATAATTTAAAAATATAATATATAAAGAAGAAAACAAAACCTTTAAATACACTAAAATTTCCAGAAAATATTCTTGGAGAGACAGTATATTCAGAAGGTACATTCTGGGCATGGACTCAGAGCAAGACAAAAGACTGATAATGTAACATAAACTATTTCTCATTTTTTAGGTTCTAATATAAATTTTATAAAAACATTTTACAAAGTAAAACTAATTCAATTACTCTTGATCAAATGATAGCTGAAAAGTGAAATTTTTGAGAGCCATTTAAATAATAGTGAATCAGTGCTTAGTCCTATAATTTGAAGTGATTCAGAAATATTTATTATACAGTAGTTATGATTATACAACTGATTTTGCCAGCAGTATTTATTCTTTGACATCTGCCATAGTAATATCTGTTTTTCATTTGCCACTTTGCTTTTAGGAAGATGCAAATAAATATAAAACAAAATTCCCTAAAATGTTTTTACATCATCACTCAGAATTTAGAAGTGGTTTGTAGTGAAACCATAAACATTATTCTAAAGTCAGTACTTACTGGCTAAATGATTTGTGGCATGTTACTTAAACACTGTGTGTCTAAATACTCCTTTTTTTTTTTTTTTTTTTTTTTTTTTTTTTTAGTATCAGGAATCGAACTCAGGACCTTGTGCTTGCCAGGCAGGTGCTTATGCTACTGAGCTATATCCCCATCCTAAATACTCCTGTGTAAAATTTACAGATACTAAGAGTACAGAACAAGCCAGGCATAGTGGTGCACACATGTAATCCCAGCACTAGGGAGGCTGAGACAGGAAGAGTAATGTGAGTTCAAGGCCAGCCTGGGCTACAGAGTGAGTTCAAGACCATACTGGAGTACATAGTGAGATCGTATCTCAAAGACAAATAAACAGACAAACAAACAAAGAATTCTGAACAAGTTCACCCATTTTGTGGGTATATATGATAGCAGCAGAACAGTACTTTGGAAATAATAGCTATAGTATGGTTTTCACGAATAATAGAAATAAGACACAGCAATTACTGATCAAGATGAACTTTTCCATTTCTGTAGGCCCTCCTTCTTCCATAGGCATGGAGGAGGTGCCTGGTGACCTTGCAAACTGAGGAAGCAGACAGTAGAGTTGCATGTGATTTTCAATGATTCTGATATGTCCTGGAGAGATCACTGCTGATCTTCCAGGTCAGGGCTACCAACAGGCACAAGGAAAAAGCCAAATAAAAGCCAATAGCCAAACAACAAAAAAATTGCCTAAAAATAAGAAAAGGTTTTGGCAATTCTAATGCCAATCCACCCAATATTAGTAGACAAACTACAAGCTCACTCTTCCCCGGATCTCCATAACCGGTGGGTTCAGCTCAAAATGAACTTTCCATCTGCAATTTGAAAGAAGCAAGTAACACATTAATCTGCCACTAAAATAATAGTTATTGGTTTTTTTTTATTAACTTTCTTGTATTTTTAATAATTCTGTCCCAAATTATATCAGTCTTCTCCAATTTAGTACTAGTAGTGCTCAATTCACTGATTTTTCCATTTTTTCCCCTTATATCATTAAACAAAATTACAGCTACTTTATAATTTGACCATGGACATGGATCCTGGTGACATATCATGATTTGTTTATTTTTTGGGGGGGCGGGGACCCGGAGTTGAACTCAGGACTTTGTGCTTGCCAGGCAGGCGTTATGCCACTGAGGTATGTCCCCAGCCCCAGCATACCATAATTTGATGTATATTGAGGTCTAGTGGCTTTGAACATTTAATACTTAAAGAACCCTCATGTACTTCTGTACCTTGAGGGAGAGAAGCACAGCCTCCGTCCTCAAGGCAGATCTGAGAGGAAGGAATACTGCACCTGACGTGGCCATCCAGTGATGTGGGGAGGGTGGGAGTCCAAGGGGCATTGAAATATCCCAAGTCATCAGCATTGCATATGGCAGGGGCTCATCTTTGATCCCATCTTACATTTTACATGAGACAAGACAAACATCATTCAGGAACTAACTCTGTGCCTGACTTTTAAAAATTTATTAGTATGTATTTGCTGTACCCAGCAATTACATCCATTGTGAAGGAGTTGTCAAATATACATAATACACCTCAGTTCTTTATTTTCCCTATTCCCTTCCACCCCTATTTTCAAAAAAATTTGCCAGCATCAGGTGTGTTTGATTTGATATGTTTTTATCAATTTAATTATCATAAACACAGACCAATAGCCAGACTAAAGGGGAAAAATATAAAACACAAAAGTCACTTATACTAAATCAACTAAAGATACATTGGTCATGATGGCTTAAAATGAATTTTTTTGTCCTTTTTTCTCTTTGCATTTTATTTGTCATTTTCTTTATATACTGGCTTTCTCATGTAAAAGAATTCATGCAATATTTAAGCTTATGTGTTTGGTTTACTTCACTTAATATTATGGTTTCAAGGTGTACCTATTTGCATATAAATGACTCAAGTTTGTGTAGTAATCCATTGTGTATAAAATACCACATTTTCTTTATTCATTCATCTGTTGATGGACATATAGTCTGCTTCTAAGATTTAGCTATTATGAATTTGCTGCTGTAAACATGGGTATGCATGCATCACTCTAATATGATATATTTAATTCTTCTGGGAAGATATCAGAAGGAGAATAGCTGGGTCAAATGGAATTTCTATTTTTAACTTTTTGAGCAATCTCCATACTGATTTTCACAGTGAATCCATAGATACTTTACTCTCCCACCAGTAATGAAGAAGATTATTTCCCAGATTTTGCTGTTACAAATTGTTCTGCTATAAATTTGGGTGCACATATACCACCATGGTGTTATGTTTTTAATTCTTTTGGGAAGATCCCCCAAAAGAGAATAGCTGGATCAAATGGCACCTCTAGTCCTAGTGTTTTTTTAAAGGGATGTCATGAAATCTCTGATTTCCACAGAGCTGCACCAGTCTACATTCCCTTCAACAGTGGAGAAGAGTTCCTTTTCCACAAAGCACTGCCAAAATTTGTCATTGGTAGGTTTCTTGATGATAGCCATTTTTTCTGGAGTGAAAGGGATTCTCAGTGTTGTTTTAATTTACATCTCTTGAATGATCAATGATGTCAAACATTTTTTCATATATTTATTTGTTATTTGAGGAATGGGTAAAAAAAGGGTTTTTTATATCATGGAGTACTACTCAGCCATAAAGAAGGATAAACATGAGACTCTTATGGGTAAACGGATGCAACTTAAGAGCATACACATAAGTGAAATAAATCAGACCTGCATGTGTAAACACTGTACTGTCTCACTAGTGTGAGAAGATGAATGAGTAAATATCCAAAATGGACAATAAGATACTGAGATTTAGGAAGAAATTATTCAAAAGAAAATGAAGTGATGCAAGAAATGGGAAAGGAAAAGAAAAAAAAAATATATATATATATATATAAGATAGTTAAGATAGTTATACAGCTAGTTTCTCCTTGTTCAATGAAAGAAAGGTTTATGCTAATACTGTTTGGCAATATTTCATGCCTATATTTTGTACTATGAATAACTACTCAAAAGACAACAATATGAAATGTATCAATTACTGTTACTCTCCTATTAGCCTGTTTTGAACTTGTTTTATTTTTATTTTTTCTTTTTAAAATAAAAAAATTAAAAAGTAAAAAAACATAGTGAAGAAGAGCTCCTTTTGCCCTACCTCCTGTTTAGCCCTTTTTATTATTTTATTTTTAATTATGGCCATTCTTTCTAAGTGAGATGGAGTCTCAGTGTTATTTAATTTGAATTCTTGAATGGACAGCAATATTGAACATTTTTCATGTATTTATTGGCTAATTATACTTCTTTTTCTGAGAAGTGCCTATTCATTTCAGATGCCCATTTTTGATTGGGTCTTTAAATTTGGAGGAGGTCTGATTTTTTTGAATTCTTAATATAGTCCAGATATTTATCCTTGGTCTGGGAAGTAGCTGGAAGAATCTTTTTCTGTTCTGTAGGCTGTCTCTTCACTCTGTTGGTACTTTCCTTTGCTGTGCAGAAGCTTTTTAATTTGATGTGATCTCATTTGTTGATTCTTGGTGTTATTTCTTGTGCAGCTGCAGTTCTGATGAGAAAGCCTTTGTCTGTAACTATGACTTCAAAGCTTTCACCTATCTGTCTTCCAGCTGACTTTTTCTCCTTTAATATTGTCTTTTTTACTTTTCTCATTGCTGAGACAAGCTATCCCATACCCAAAGCTAAAGGTGGGAAGACTTATTTCAGTTCATAGTTCACAGAGGTTTCATTCCATATTCAGCTGGATCCAAGGCAGGATGGTATGGCTGAGTGACATCACGGAGGAGAAACAGTTCATGGTGGGAAAAAAGCAGTGAAGTAGTGAAGAAGCAGCCAGCAGCAATAGCAGCAACCCTCTTTCTGTTCCTTTTATTCTATCCAGGCTACACACTCTTAGGCCAGGTAGTACTGGAACCCAGGGTGGGTCTTTCCATCATCCACACTTGGAACTACACCAAACCAATCAGTGGATTAATTTAGCATCACACATTTAATCCCAGCATCATAAACTCTAGATCCTTCCAACTCTGAAAAGCCACACCTATGACCACATGAGGCTTTGGAGGGACATCTAGACATAAGGCATAAGAGATGTTTAAATCTCTGATCCATTTTGATTTTAGTTTAGTGCATAGTGAAAGATATGGGTCTAATCTCAGTCTTCACACATGTGCAAAGTCCATTTTCCCAGCACCTTTGGTTAAAAAGGCTATCTTTCCACCAGTGAAAGGGTTGACCCCTTTGTCAAGATAGCTGAATGTGCCTGAAGTTGTGTCTGCATCCTGTATTCTGTTCCAATGAGCAGATTGATCATAATAGTTTGGGGAGCCACATAAACCTCACCTTTTGGAACTCATTCTAGGTAACTGTTTCCCTAATGGCATCCAGGCATGCACAACAGTATAAACTGATGCTAATTCTCACCTGTTTCCTAGGAAATCAACTAGATACAGGGTAAACATCATTAACTGAGAAACCAAAAAGCTGAAAACTTGCAGACCAGACATTATGCCACATATGGAAAATTCCACATATCACTTCATATACTGAATCATCATCAGAACCCAAGTTCATTAAAAATATTGTTGTTAAGGTTTGTGTCTGGATGTCCCCTCAAAGCCTCATGCAGTCATAGGGTGGGCTTCTGGAGTTTATGATTGATTCATAGTCCAGTGTTGGAATTATGGATGTGAGTGCTATACCCGCCCTAGGGTGGATAGCTTACATACAGTGTAAGGGAGGGAAACAGGCTGCTTGCTGCCACTCCTCCCATTTGCTTTTTGTTGATTTTGCTGTTTTTCACCACCATGAACAGTTGCCCTGTGCCATGTGCCACTCTGCCTTGGAGGCAGCCAGGTGTGGACTGAAACCTTCAAAAACTGTGAGCTAAGTAAATCTTTCTTTTCTTAATATTGGACATTAAGTATTTGATCTCAGCAATGAGAGTAAAGTAACCAAGACAGAATTTGGTACCAGGAGTGGGTCCGTTGTTGTGTCTTTATCTGAGCATGTGGTTCAAGAGCCTTTGGAAATGGATTCTGGGAAGAGTTTGGAAAAGTTCAGGGATGTCACCTGAAAAGGTAGAGCTGGAACGCCTTCAGTGATTCTGTTTGGGAGATTCTGGTCAGAGCTCAGAAGGCCAGAAGGCTGATAGAAATCCTACCAGTAAAAGACTGGGCTCAGGAGGTTTCTCCTGGGAAGGACTACATTGGTTGTTGGACTCCAGGTGATGTATGTTATGGCTTGGCTGAAAGTTTGTGTGCATTTTGCTTGTGTTCAGAGACTTTGCCTGAGACTTCAATTAAGGGAGCTCAGAGCAGCAAAAGAAATTTCAAGGCAGTCGAATGTTGAAGTTGTGGTATGGCTATTGTTGGGGGCTTTTAGCCAGATTTATATTGAGAATCAAGAGCAAAGAGCCCAGCGGGATGATTTAAAATGTTGTGAGTTTGGCCAGAAAGGAAGGTCCAGTAAAGCTGTGCACTACAAAGACAGAGCTAAGGAGAGTTCCACTGCTGAGAAGAAACAAGAGAATGGAAAAGGTGGCCCGAAGGCATCACAAGAAGCAGCAAGTCTCCACCCTTTGCAGCCTCAAAACTGCAGAGATGAAAGATTTTGCTTTGGGAAGAAAGTCCAGTAAAGCTGTTCACTACAAAGATAGAGCTAAGGAGAGTTCCACTGCTGAGAAGAAACAAGAGAATGGAAAAGGTGGCCCGAAGGCATCACAAGAAGCAGCAAGTCTCCACCCTTTGCAGCCTCAAAACTGCAGAGATGAAAGATTTTGCTTTGGGAAGAAAGCCACAGAGCACCATGTTCTAGAATGGTGGTGGTGGCTGCACCAGGTTCCAAAATGGTGGCAGCATAGAGAATTTACTCCTCAGAATTGGATTCAGAATGCCCAGCAATCCAGGCACTGAACCCTTATGACCAAGAGAAGGGGAAGTTTGGCTACACGAGGCAGCAGACACATGGCATTGGATTTAGGCTCATGGAGAATTCAAGAGTTCTGAGGTTAAAATGGCTTCCACTGTTACAGCAGAATTTGGGTTGTATTCCACAAGAAACTGACTCTATTAAGAACAAGACAGAGTTTATTAATTTGAGGCTAGCTACTCTCTTCCATTTGCCAATCTAGGAAGTGGGCATGGGCCTGCCTTTGTTTCCAGCTTATATACATTTTTGGTTTCCACGGTAACAGGTTGGAATGTTGTAGCCCTGGCAACATGTTGTTTTCCTTGTGCCATATAACCAGATCAGGCTCCAGTCATGAGTCCAACCACAATGATATATACTTTCTGTACTCTGTTCTATATGTCCCCTTTAGATAACCATACATTTCCTTTATGGTTACAATGCTTATCTAGGGCCAGGGAAGGGATGAAACAACCCAGGCAGGGTCATAAGTGGTTATCTGGGCCCTGGTGTTCTTTGTCTTTGGAGAAGCATTCCAGGGCTAAGTCAGGATTGCAAAGTTAACTCTTTACAACCCCTCCGGGATGTTTCTCAAGGCACATCTTGAGGCTTGCATTAAGACTACAGTTATTCTATCTTAAAATGGTATGCTAAGAGTCACCATCCCCCACACCACCTTGATTTCAAAAGGCCTGGGAGGCCAGGCAGTGCGCCCTTCAGAGGGCAGTGAGTGAAGCTGTGAGTGTGAAGCGAAAGGTGCAGTGGAGACCTCAGAAGTTTGGAAAAGCCAGAAATGTGGATTTTTAAGGAAAGCTGCAAGAAGGGAGCAAAGCAGGCCTAAGAGAGACGCCATGGGGGCTGGAACCACTGGGAGTGCCATAGGAATGGAGTCACTCAAGGCCTTTGGAACTCACAATTTAACACAGATTGCTTGAGATGTTCCACCTGGGGCTACAGAACTTAATGTTAGCCTTGCTGGGTGTTGGACTTGCTTTGGTCCCAGTGCTCTGTATCTCCCTGTTTGTACCTTTTGAAATAGTAATGTTTATCTTGTATCACTAAATGTTGGAAATGTTTAACTTTTCATTTGCACAGGGGCTAGCAACTAAGATTTTGCCTTACAACTGGGAAAAGACTTGATACTTGAACTTTTCAGCAATGCTGAAACTGTTAGGACTTTGGCAACTCTTGCAGATGGACTAATTGCTGTTTGTATAAAAGGGTGTGCATGAGTCTTTGGGGGCCAGGGGTGGAATGTTATGATTTGTGACTACATGTTGCCCCAAATCCTCATGCAGTCATGGGGCAGGCTTTGAGAGTTTATGATTGATTTGTGGTCCTGTGTTGCAACTAAAGATGTAAGTGCTACACCCACCCTTGGGAAGATAGTTTGCATACAGTGTAAGGGAGGGAAAGAGGCTGTTTGCCACTGCTCCTCACTTTTGCTCTTTATGTCTTTTTGCTGTCTTCCACTGCCATGTACTTTTGCCCTTTGCCATGTGTCACTCTGCCTTGGAGCCAGCCATGTCTGGACTGAAACCTCCACAAACTGTGAGCTAAATAAATCTTTCCTTCCTTAAAACTGGGTGTCAGTTATTTTGTCTCAGCAGTGAGAGAAAAGTAACCAAGACAACTGTGTAGAAATACCTTTAGTTTAGAGGCACATGGGCCGGGGATATAGCTCAGCGGCACAAACACCTGGCTGCAAGTGCAAGGTCCTGAGTTTGATTCCCAGTACCAAAAAAAGAAAAAAGGTAGAGGCACAAAATATATATATGAAACAAATGAACTTTGTGTTTAGACTTTGTCCCCATTTTCAAGATTTCATTATATATATGCAAATGTTATACCAAACCCTTAAAAAAATCTGAAACATGTCATGTTCTAAATATTCTTGACAACACATTCAGTCTTCATTAAGTTATTCATTCACCAATTAATTTATTTCATTAATTTATTGACTGTCAAATCATATTTTTATTTATCTGAAGCATAAAGGGACTTATTAAGTAATGGTAGCACAACAAACCTAAATGCATTTCAAAGTAATATTTGGGGGTGGGGATTTAGCTCAGCTGCACAGTGCCTGCCTGGCAAGAGTGAGGTCATGAGTTCAATTCCCGGTACCAGAAAAAAACAAAAAACAAACAAACAAAAAAAAAGTAATATTAATTCAGAGATGTTAAAGAGATAGTGCATGCAGGTATAAGAATTTTATGTAATCAAAAAGACAGACTACATATTTAAATGACACAGTGAGTGCACATAATGTTACTACCTTGTAAGGAGGAATCTGTCATTTATAAGAAGTAAATCCTATAGAATATTTTTTTACTGCATTTATGTTCTACATGTTTACACACTGTTTTACCACAGTCATTTACAAGATTCTATGGTAGTTTGGTAGAATAGCTGAGCACTTGAAAAATCATACAAAGATATTTTTGGACAGCATCACTATTATTCTGAAATTTCTTAGGATTGCTGGATGTAGTAGGCACATCGAAGTTTCTAAAGCTTGATATTTGTATCAAAGTTATTCTCTCCTTGTCTCAGTCACTGGCAAGATAATGTTTAATGTTGTCAAACAAACTTGTCACATTCAGTGTGAGTAGGTTTTCATTTCTTCTCTCCCTGCTCACTCAGATCTGTGGATCGTGACCTGGCATCAGACATCCTCTCACATCCTCTTGTCATATGAACTGATAAAATCATCACACATATGTAGGAGAATGCTCTAAAAGCTAAAGGAAATGTTTGTTGTTTAGGCTAAGGAGAGAATATCATTATCCTTCCAAACAGAAGATGTCAGAAATGCCTTAATAAAAGCCCTAGGGTGGCCACCTCTATGTTAAGAGAAGTACGGGCTAACTCGAAACCTTCTGTGTCTTTGCAAGCCTCAAAGACTGTGAAGAACAATAGTTACATTTTAAAGAATTTGAAAGTGTAATAGAAATGTGGCAGGCAAAGCTCTGGTGGAAGCACTTAAACTACAAATGTCATCACTAAATAACAGACAAGAGGTGTAAAAATGTGAAACACATGGCCTTGTCAAGGGAAAACTGACAACCTCTGTGTTTCTAACTGAATAATTCAAGAAAATTAGATAAGCTGGGGATGCTGAAAATAGTGGTGAATGTCTGAAAAGCTGTGGGCTGTCACCTGGGTAAGTTCAAATGTTAATATGGGTGGGTGTGGCGTGGTTTGATGTAGGTCCAAAGTATTTCCTGTCTTTGATGCTCAGAAATAGCTTTACAGAAATGCCATGGGTCTAGGAAACCGTATCATTGTCAGTGGCAGCCAAAGGTTGCTGACCTCAGCTGGACCCCAGCTGCTGCAGTCCAGCCCAAAATAGAACTGCTGTCCTTCCAAGATGGGCTTCACAAGTTTTGACCAAATGATTGGCTCCCTGGGGACTAGAAAGATGTTCATATGGGAGAAGTTCAAATTTCAGGTTGACCTAAGTGTGTCATTTGAGCTTCCTGTCCCTAAGGGAGTAAGGAGGGTCTCCAAACCTATGGGCTCCGCGTCTGCAGGTTCAATCAAAATATTCACAGGATAGTGAATCTGTACCAAACTTTGTTATAGCAATTATTCCTTAAAAGATGAGCATAACAACAGTTTATGTGGCATTTACATTGCCATGGGTATTATAAGCCATCTGGAGATGATTTCAAGTATGTAGGAAGAGGTATGTGGGTTATATGCAAACACTGCACCATTTTATGTAAGGGACCTGAGCACCCATGGAATTAGGCATTTTTGGAGTCCTGGAAAGAGGCCCCTACAATTCTGAAGGATGACTAGATGTGTTAGACTTATTGAACAGCTATGCAACTAGGATGTTCAGCTAGAAAGAAATGTTTGTCACCCAGGTTTCAGGTCAAGTTTCCATTCTTATTACTTGAACTAAAAAAGTAAGGCTAAGAAGAGGTATTCTGCCCAAATGTAATGTTAAATACATGCAATGTTAAAAAATATTATTGCTTGGTTATGTACTTTATTTTCCTTAAAATATATTAAATTCGTATTTAGCATTCAAAAAATGCAAGATAATTTACAAGGTGGAAACCAGCATGTTAGAGAATCCATAGAAGTCTTGGGTGTGAGTTGTGCTCTTCACATTGATATTATGGGCTGTTTCTCAATGATAATTATCTTATTCAGTTAATAACATTAACAGCAATGACAATATTCATCAGTACAGTTATAAAAGCCAAATGTAGTAACAGATATGAAATTTTTAAGTGATAATCTCTAAGTAAATGCTGTCTAACATTAAATATCTGCTTGCTTTAAATTTATGAGCATATTTTACTTTTTCTGTGCTGAGATGTTACACAGAAACTGTCAAGATGGTATGAACTGCTCCTCCATGATGAAAAACTAGGCTGGCTCACATACCGTGCATCAGAATAACACATGTAACATAAGAATGTGTTCATCACCTACTTTTTAAGTCTTTTAGCGTATGCATTATGTAACTATTTATTGACTTTTCCAGTCCTAGTCAGAAAACAATTTACTCCTTTATAGTGAGAAAAGTTCAGCAATTAATATCAATTTTGATATTCCTGGTTGAAATGAAAGTTAAAATTTTCCTTAGCAGAGTGCTCAGAATTTTTCCTTAATCTTTAAATATATTTTTAACTTTTTTGGAGTCATGTAAGTACATAAATTCAAGAAAAACTGGATGACTTGTGAACTCCACTTTCTCCTTCAGTTAAAATGTTTGCCTGCTTTTAATTATTTTAGGTGACTTTAGAATCAAAAATACAATCTCACCAAATGTAAAGATGAACATTATCAAAGTGCAGTAGATATGAGGCATGGTGTTGATGTTATTATCCAGAAACATCAACATTTTTGAAGAGTGCAAAGCCAAGGAGAGTTCTACCTATTAATATTATAGAATAGTCATCATAGTTTGGAAAGAAAAGAGGCAAAAATATTGGCTTGATAAAAAAATTAGAGAATTTTTCTTTTATTTTATAGAATAAAAAATAATAAAAAACCCTGAAATGATATAGAATTTAAAAAAACAAGATGATAGGAATTCAACAATGATTGTTATATTTCATATTGTTGACTTTAAAGTAGTTATCCAGATTACCAGATATAAGCATGTAAAATTGGTCCAAAAATTAATCATTAACTGTTCCTTTCAATAAACCAATAGAAATTAGTAGTACAACTACCTTAGTTAATACATATATATTTCCTGTCCTTCTTTCTTTCTTTTTTCCCAATTGGTCTTTCCTTTTGAGCAGTTTCTTTCCCTTTCACAATACCTATTTAAAGGTAAATGAATGCAACTAGAGACCATACTCATAAGTGAAATAAATCAGACCAGCATGTGTAAACATAGTATTGTTTCCCTAGCATAAGAACGTAAAAGAGTAAATAAAACCCAAAAGACAGATGTTTTATAGAATGACATGGCTCTACTGTATATGCAAATGTTTTTAAAAATGAAATCATTATTTGTCACTATAGTTTTAACATAAAGTAAAAATAAACAAAAAGTTCTTGTGTTGACCAAAGCCTTTCTTTTAACCCCTCAAATACTTCTTATATCCATTTGCATCCTTATAATAATTGTCTTTGTCAGCAAGGGCTAGAGGTTGCTTGAGTATTTATTTTATGATCATTTTTAAATAACCGGACTATCTCATCCTGCGCTTCATGTGAGCACACGACTTAGATCTGAGCAATCACCCATTTTTGTGGAACATCTCATGGCAGAGATGGACAGGTGGCTCTCTTGTCTACTTGAATGAAAAAGTGTAAGCATTTTGGTCTGGGGTTTTGGAGCCATTCTCCACATCGTGCAAAGAGGACTGGAGTTGAGAAACAGAATAGGAGAGAGAGGGAGAGAGATGGATTTTGGTCACCCCATTGTGCCTACTCCCAGCCTTCTCGGTTTACAAATGATCTTTCTGCTTCACAGCAAAAACTTACCTAATAATACCCTTTCACAACTGACAGACAAAACATGAGGCACATGTGACATTTGAAAGAAAATTTAAGTTTATGATACATTTATTATTAGGACAGAAATTGATAAGAATGGAAAGATGCTATCAGCCTTTAAGAAAATCAGCTGACACTGAGGAAGGGGTTGATGCTATAAAAACCTGAACCAGGGATGGTATACAGTGTACAACTTAGTTGCTCTTGGTCTCACCAATTTGTTTTACTAACATAATAGCAACAAACATAAAAATACTAAGTTTAATCAAAATATTGTGTATTGAATGTTTAAATTTTAAAAATTTGCAGAAAAATCCACAGTATTATTTTTTTTTTCAGGTACCTGGAATCGAACTCACGACTTCGCGTTTGCCAGGCAGGCGCTGTGCTGCTGAGCTAAATCCCCAGCCCCCACAGTATCATTAATCCCTTTAAAAATAAGACTCACTTTGAACATACTTATCCCATCCTTGTGCCAATTTCTGAAGCAGTTCTGGAAGTCGCTCATGTCTTTATGAGGTATGGTTAAAATGCTTGTGGTGGCCACCTGCAGGAAAGGCAGCTCATAAAAACGTCCCGATGTGTCTTTATCTGTCTTATTCACCAGATGTAGCCCCATGTGCCTTCTGGCTCTTCCCCAGAGTAAACCTTAATCGTGAAATAAAAATAACAATGGAACTACAGAGACTGAGGACAGAGGACTTCCAGAATTGCTTCAGGAAGTGACAAGAGCAATTGAGATAAATGTGTTCAAAGGAGGATTAATAACAATATATCTTTTAACAACTTTAAAAAAATAAGCATTCACATTTTCAATCACAGTTTGTATAATTCTGTCAGTTTTTTCATCTATATCCTTGAATAAAATCAAATTCCAAGTATCAGTGATGATTGTTCACGGGGTTCTTCACAGGAGTTCATGAAAATGTTCCTTTTGTGTCTTCCCGGTCATCCCGAGGACAGATGTTTCTCATCAGATGATCGAGTGTGACCAGTGTCCACCAGACCCCTCTTCTCTTTGTGAAATACGTGCAGTTTCAGCGTGGCAAACTTTGGAGTGTTCTGGTGAAGGTTTCTAAGAAAGCTGTCTTTCTATCAGATTACATTCTGATAGAAATGGTCCTGAGGAGTTTTCCTGGAATCTCAGTGTCATAGTAAGTCTTTATGAGATCAGTCTTTCCTTTGTATATTTACAGTCCTTTCACTCAGACAGGGCTGCAGGGAGCCCTGGGAAAGAGTCCAACAACAAAGCAGGATGCGGTGCCACGGCCTCCCCTTGCTCTCCTGGGTCCAGCTTCTCCCGGTGAGTGAAGCTTGTCCGGTCTTACTCCTTTCTACCTTAGATGCGCTCTCTTCCAAGAGGACTCTTGGATCCTTTGAAAAGAAGTATAAAGTGGAAGTCTGTCCCCTAAGCTTACCAGACATAGTGTTTGAATTCATTTTAGATTCAGGTTAGATACTTTGAGAGGGGGTAGGAGAGAGAGAGAAAGTACATTAATAAGCCATCTGGAAATACATAATCTTTTACAAACAAAAATTTCGCTTCGATTCTTCTCAAAGGCAATGAATGCTGTTTGAAATAATCATCCTCTGCACTGTCAGCTACAGAATTTCAGTGTGCTATCACATGATAGTGCTCTACTATGGCTTCTAATGCAACGTGAACCTCTTGTTAGGTATGACTGTTACTTTCAACTGAGTTACGATGTCATGCTTCGTAGCTTTTCAATGCCAGTATTACTTACAGGAGCATTATAAAAAAGATGAAGAAAAACTATTACCATAATTTTATAGCAAACAATCAATTTTTTTTGTTTTGTACAGACAAGGGTCACTTCATTTTATATTTTGTTCGCTTTCATCTGCACAATGTTCCTTTGCAAAGAAAATCAGAGACTAATAGTAACATGAATGGTCCCTTTTGCTAAGAGATATTTGTAATGAACTATTAGAGACAGGTTTGTTTTTCAGTAGTTAATTTGCAGTCCTTTTAGTGATATGCAAAATATGCCTCTCCTAAAAAAAAGCACTTTCTGCATTTGTACAGTCATTTACCGCTGATGTTATCTCCACAATGCAGAAACAATCCTTGTGGGGTTTAATAACATATTTTATCTTGGTCTGAGGTCCATTTTTTCCTCGAATCTCCATTACTAGTGTAATTTGGTACATGTTCTGCTCATTCATACGGCTAATAGATGCTGCTATATTCTCCAGTACTGAGCGTGCAGTTAGTCTCATTTCAGTGGTTACAGATTTCCATTTGTGAGGTCGTTAAAATAATATCCCTGCTCTCCAAAATCCCCAGTCAGGTCACAGTTAAGCACTAATGTGAAATCATTGAATGGGAATCCATTGTAATCCTTGATTTTTAAAAACACGGGTTTCAGGCTTTTTAATTTTTTTTTTTTGGCATTGCTTATCATGATTGACAAAAACACTGAGGGCACAAATGCACTGTTATTACTTCGGTGGTCCTGGCAGAAGTCTCGCTTTCATGAAAGCACCCAACAAGTGAGAGAGATCTGTAGTAAGCTTGCATCTCCCTGTCAGTCTTAATCATGGGTGTTCATATTCTTTATTGCTGAGAGACTTGGGCAGGCAGAGGTAGCTGTAAATCCACACAGCGCTTCAAGCCACTCACATTATTGAGCTCATGAGCCAATTGAATAGGAGGTTGGCAATTGGCTTATCAGTCCACACACCAGTGAACTTGGATTGGAGGTTAACTCCCATTAATTAACACTGAACAGATCCAAAGGAACAGCCAATAGAAGCGGCTCAGGCTGGCAGGACACTACTCTGATTTCCCTTTAATGTCCTGTAACCACCTCACAACAGTAGGACTGGGTAGAATTCGCCTTGTAAGGTTTGCAGCATAGTCGTGAGTAGCATGTTTTTACTGCACAGAGAGAGAATACCTCCCAAATTCGTGGTAACTGAAAGTCTCACAAGCATGTGTCTTGCTTTCGGAGTCAATTTCATGTAAAGTCGGGGCTTCCTTTGTTCCTGAAATGCTGAGCAGGATTTTCATATAAGTAGAACCAGCCACTTTACAGAGCAAAAATAGGAATTTATATAATGTACATACTAAGTTAGATAATTTTTAAAAATCACTTATACCACTTTCTTCATTTTGGTTTTTTTTTTCCAGTACTGGGACCTGAACTCACGACCTTGTGCTTGCCAGGCAGGCACTTTGCTGTTGAGCTAAATCCCCAGCCCCACTTTCTTCATTTTGTATGTTGTCTAATAATTAAAAAGAGACAGAGTTCAGCTTTACAGATGATTATTACAGCAATATTTAATAATTGCCAGAAATAGCCATAGAGAATTATAGTATTTTTGCAATAGTCTATAAATTCCCCTTCAGTATAAATATATATTTTATGATGTACTATTCCTATCTTTCATGTGTCCTTAATGATGCAACTGCTTCAAAGGAAGTGGAAAATTCTAAAGAGTCAGCTTCCCGTGAAAGTAATAGAATATATAACATTCCCTCCCATTTCTCTGTAAAGGGGAACACTCAAATGTGTTAAAACACATATACATCCCCTTGTGTCTGGAGTAAATGTAATGGGATACCTTTTCCAGGGAGCGAATCAAAATGATGCAATAAGCAGAGAAACATATGTATGCCTAGAAAAAAATAGCAAAAGAGAAATATTTACAGTTTGTTAATGAAATGTGTTTTAAAAAGACAATTAATTGGCCATCATGAGAAGAGTGCTTTTTCTCATATTTCATTGCTTTATACTTAATTTAAGTAGCATTATCTTTGTCTTAAACTACCTGTGAGCTTGCCAGAATATTTTCTGCAGCTGTTGGTCTCGGTCTGCTTTTGTCAAGGAGAAAGATTCATGATAATGGAGTTGCCTTCTCTTACAAACACCACTCAAAAGACCCTGGCCTCGCCTCCCATACTCCTCCATTTTTGCTGGGCGGGCCCTGGAGAGCTTGCAGTTTACATCCTGAATAAAACCCTCTTCTTTAGACAAGGGACACACCTGTGTCCTTCCTTTAGCTAAGAGAACATGACCAAAGTGGAAGGATTCTGCAGATACAATTAGGGCCCCAAAGCATCCAATTATCTTAATCAAAAGAGAGGTCACCCTTGGTGGGCCTAATAGGCAAAGGCCCGAAGCAGAGGATGCAGCTTCGCTGTGCCCAAATACCTAGAACCTGTGAGACAGGCGTTCTGTGTTCAGCCAGTAAGCTCGTGGTACTCTGCTATACACCAATCAGATGCTAGTAGTGTGTTCTTCCTGGTTGCAGCTAGCTTTAGAGGCAAGTTGGCTTTCCTTTGTATTTATATCTTGCCAGAAAAACTAGAGACTCAAGAAATACATCATTTGTTTCTAGCAGTTCCTGAAGGAAAGGGTCTCCTCTCTGCTCACCAAGATCCCCTTCCTCTGATTACCCCCTGATGCATTCTGATAGACTGTTCCTTTTTCATTTCAGCAACCACCGTTGTGATCATTGAAAATCAACAGCCTTTCTCCTCGTTCAGACTGAGTTCAACAATGAACTTATTATATTTTCAAATTCAATCAGTACATAACCATTTTTCCTGGGCTCTCTAATTTCATTTTTGCTACAAAATAAAATACATATATGTCTTGCTTCTCAGGAATAAAACCATTCATGCTTGGGATGACACATAAATACTCTCATTGCAGTAAAACCTAGTGCTTTGCAATATCTAATTTATAAATTTAATAGATTTTCTTTCTCTATGTGAGGATTTTCAGTGTAAGCCTATACTTTAAAATAATTTTCAATAGCAGTTTGCTGTAACTGCTTTCATATAATTATATGAGAAAAATAGAGCCGGTTCTCAAAATATTCTTTAGATAGTGTACACATGATGAATAAAATCACTGTGAATGATACTTTGAGAAGTTCACTGATAACAGGATAAAGATCCATGTTAAAACAAGGAAATGAAAACCAGGTTCACAGGTAAAGAAGAATATCTCCAGTTCCTTTCACCCAAGCAGAGACTCAGAGAAATGTGCTTACGCAATTTCACCAATCCCAGTTGTAATCTGTTACTTCTTGTTCAGTTTCTTTTTAAAAAGTTCATCTTATTTAAGTGCAAAGTAATTTCATAATGTCATGTTTAATATTTCTTTGGTGATACATTTAAGTTTTCTCATTTATTGGAAAGAGAAATGTCATCTCTTATATTGGAATGTTTACTTGTAATAATGTTTCCTTTTGATTATAAATTATGCTTTGTACATTTTTTTGTTCTGTAACTCAGCCACATTACAATGATCTCATGTAAGGAAATAGATCTCCAGTTCATTTGTTTTGGCAGAATAGAGAATGCACAGTGAAGTAGATTCTTTAGGCCAAGATATAAGAGTTAAACCAATATTAGCCCAATCAGATGAGCCTCAAAATCTTCTATTTCTTGTTTAAGTGTAATAGAGAGATAAGAAGAGAGGGAAATGAAACTTAACATTTACTGAAAGCAAAGCACAAGTCAAAATTTCAACTCTTATTGAATCCTGATAATAAAACACTAAAGTAGGTATTATTGGCCCTTTTTGGTGTTGGTGAAACTGTAACTCAGATAAATATAGTGAACGCAGTGAACAAATACGCATGCAGTCTCTTCTACGAGTCAGATACTGCTGTAGGGTGCTACAATTTGGACCTGGAATGTTTCCTAAAAGAAAAAGACGTGGTCACGAGCTTGTGGCACTCTGGGGAGCTGATGGAACCTTTGGATGGCAGGGCCCAAGTGGGTTATTTGAGGGCATATCCTTGGGAAGCCGTCAGGAGCATGGCCCCTTCTTGTCACTGTTCCCTTACCAGCCAGTGCATGGTGAGGAGCCTCCTCCTCCATAAACTCTGACCATGAGGTATCCTGCTGCCAGAGCCTAAAGCAATAGGATCAAGCAGTGGTGGAGCATAAGATCTACAAGATGGGCATCCAGAGAACAGACTGCATGGTTCATTACAGCAGTCATATGTAGGCTATAGACACTCAGGGAATATAATCATTTTCCAGAATGGGAAACCATTAAGAGGCATACACCTCTGAAACCATGACCTAAAACAAACCTTTCTGCCCTATAAGGTGGTTGTCTCAGGCATTTTGCTCCAGTAACAGAGAGCTAACACATATGCACTACATATTTCAAAGTCATATAACTATTAAATAAGAAAGATAACTTTGTCTAAATTAGCAAAAACAAACAGAGCATGAGCTTTGGGGTAGTTCTCGCTTTGTCATTGGTAAGACGTGGAAATGTGATCACCCAGTTGGATCTTTCCAGGGTTCAGTTTCCCCATCAGAATTCTGAAGCTGATTCCTGAAGTCAGCGGCATCTTCCTCTCACTGCCTCATTCTGTAGCAGGAGGGGCTGCTGGGACCCCACCTCTTTCCAGAATTTAGGGGAAAAATGAGAAGTTTATCATCAACAAGGAAACTGAGACAATATTTTCACCCCATTATTAAAGTCCAATTGTGAAGTTTTATACACATACCTACAGAGTGTCAGAAGCCCCTTGTATGCTGGTTTTAAAAAAGACACACAGTGGCCCATTAAAAGCAGCATTTTTGGATCTGCTCGTAGGAAGTGCTGAAGAGATCTACAAGGATGGGCACCCGGAGAACAGACTACATGGTTTATTACAGCAGTCATATGTAGGCTACAGACACTCAGGGAATATAATCATTTTCCAGAATGGGAAAACATTAAGAGGCATACACCATTAGTTTCCAAAGTCTGCAGAAAACTTTAAAATGTATCAAAGCAAAACAAAACACAAACTTTGGAGGTCTAGAACAGAAGAAACTGAAGTCCCAGAGTGTTAAACCAAGAAGTAAGCAGGTCCATGTTCTCTCTGAACCTATAAGGAATGGAGCCTCCCATTCTTCTTGCTTTTGGTTGCACCAGGTAGCTCTTGGATGATGGCAGTGTTATTCTAATCTACACAGGAGTTCTCCCCGGTACCTTCTCATTCATGCATGTTTTTCTCTATTTTCAAATTTCTCCATGCCATAAGGACACCAGTCATATAGGATTAAGCGTAAAGACTTCAAAGATCATTATTTTTGCAAGAGCAATTCAACCCATAAGGATAGACTGCTCGGGACCTGTCAGTTATCCCTGAGTTTTTGCCTGAGCAGAGATTTGAGTTTACTAAGCTGAGAGCATTGTTTCCCATTTCAGAAGAGCTGTTTGCAACTATCTTGTGTGTGTCCTAGGAAGTAGCTGGGTTGCTTTCTTCTTGCAAACAACAGAAGCGAAGAGCAACGTAGGACTAGAAGAAGTGCGTTCTCACATGTCTGCAGTGAGAACTGGCTGCTCTTCCTGCAGGTTCCCTGTGTGCACTGTGGTGTGCGAGCAGTGGTAGAGCAGGAAGCTGCAGCCATCAGCTCAGTATTGCTAGCTAAATATTTCCAGTAAATTGTCAGGGGATCTTACAAGAAACCAGAAAACATTGGGTTTTGAGTAATTGGTTGTGATTTATTCGGTCATTTTCAATATATACTTATGTCTGCACTTAATTTTATCTATGTAATTGTATATTCTTTTCCTGAAAGTGGATCATCCAACTTACAGAAACTTCAAACACCAGAAGAACTGAATTAACCCTGGGAGGAGACCAGCCTTAGTCAGACTTTTACTATCAGAGAGAGCTCTTCCTCAGGAAGTAATGGTTTTCCAGGGCAGATCTAAATCTGTCATTTTGGTCTGAAATCGCTCAGTGGCCCATTAAAGTCCACAGCCCCTGGGGTGATACTCACCCTCAGAGAGACAGGACCTTTGTCTGTCTCCTGGTTGTGCTCTCCCTCTGCCATTGGAGGGCAATTCCTCTCCATACAGTTGCTCAGGACTAAAACCAAGGTCCAAGTAGCACCGCTGGGAATCCTTTTGTAGCCTTTCCCACAAGACAATGTGGTGATCGCGTGCACCAGTTTTCCTAAGGCTGAAATGTGATACTACATATCCACAGTTTAAAGGAGGCGAGGTTTACTTTGGCTCACGTTCTCAGGGGATGTAGTCCCTGGTCAGAAACATCATGACAGAGGGGGAGGCGGTGCAAAGATGCTTAGTGCAGAGCCTCCAGGGAGCAGGAGGAGGAACAGTGCCAGAGAGCAAAAGGACAAGCATCAGATGTATTTACCCAAAGTCAAGCCCCCGTGGCCCACCCTGACATACCTACAAGTGTGCTTTACTGCTCCTCCGGGCAGCTCCCAAGCCAGTCACGTCAACAACCCAGCTTAATCCTCACAGTGATCCTACTGTGCACTTCCGTTGTGACCATATTCCTGGAAACCCCCACTGCCGCCTGTTCTTGAGCTTCACAAACACCTGCCAGGGCCCTGCGTACTGGATAAGAGCTGCAGTTCTTTTCCAAACAAATGCAAGGTGGTGACATGCTATGATGAAGACCACGGTATTTTAGGGGAGGGTACCGGGAATCGAACTGAGGACCTCACGCTTGCCAGGCAGGTGCTTGTCCCGCTGAGCTATACTGGGCCAAGACCACAGTATCAAGCAATGACCAATCTTCATAGTTTTAATGACTTTTTCTTACTGGGGATTTTCCTTGTATATTTGGGGAACGTGGAGGCTATTCTGTTTTAGTCTGCCTTTATTTTAGATTGTTCTCGCGGTAGAATCCAGCTGTAGCCACCAGCCTTCTGCTCTTGCTGAAACCACAAAGCTACGTTAGCTTCTTGATCTTTTCTCAGGTTAGATTTTGGGGCTGTTTTATATGCTCATATAATTATTCACTTATTACTACTAATTCCCAACTGTTTTTCTATCGTGGTATAAATTTGTCTCTTTAAGTCCCATATCATTATTATTTTCCACAGGGAGAAGATGGAGCAACAGTCATTCTAAAATTAAAGTCCAATACTTATTCATATTATGGACACTATTAAACGTTTAATTCTGTTCAGCAATTCAGAATATTGAGATTTTAAATATACTATAACTTTATCTAAAAATTGTGTTATGCTTCATATATCAGCCCCAGCCAGTAGGATACTTCACTGCGTGGTTGTTTTTCCCATAGTGTTTACAAATTTTATTAGTACATGTTCGCAGTACAGAACGATTGCCCTCATTGTAGGGTGCTGGCACATTACACAGCATGTGTGAATTTTACTCCTCTCCCCTCCCCCTCTCTTTGTCTATTGGTCCCTCACCCTTTTGCAAAAGAGTTACCTTTCTGTTTCCTACTGTCTGTCTTTTTATCTTCCTGTTTAAGTGATTTGTACTCTAGCTAATTATTAATTTAATTTTAACCCTTTTTTTGTATATAACTGATGGTGTCATTTCCATATAGATATATTACAAAGTCTGCCTTTTAACAGGAGGGTTTGATTTTGTCTCCAAGAAAATGTATCCACTAAGTCCTTCTGTACTATTTTCAGAAATACTTACAATTTAAATGCAGCCACATTTTCAGTGGGGTTTTACAAGGATTTCCATAGATTGGAACTAGTCTTTAGTAAAAGGATGAGTAAGTTGTAATGGATAACACAAGTGGAAGTCACTTTTACTTTTGGCATCACTTAATGTTACTGAGTATATTAAGAATGAAGACAAAGGGACAGATCCTAAGCAAGGAAAATTGGTGTGAAATCATTTCCTGCGTGCTTTATGGCATGATCTGCTACCTCTTGCTCCCCATCCTCCACCCAGAGCTCTGCACCGTGGATAGAGACTAATGTCCCCACCAACTGTGCCCCACAAAGGCAAAGGAAAGTCCTTCTACCGCTCCCTGTTAACCGCTCCTGGATCTCCTCCTTTACCAGCTATTAATAGTACTTGTCATCTCCACCTACGCATGCCTGTAGCAAGTTTTCGCTTACGTTAGTACGTATAAAAATTTCAGAATTAACTATACTCATTAATAAAGTATCATTTATAATAATTTTAGCCTGTGATTTCCAATGGCTCTTCATAATCTGCATTCCTGTCACTCCACATGGGATTACACTGGACTGACTTAACTCAATTTATTTCTATTGTACCCCATTCTTAATTCAGCTAAACCATCTATAGCTAGAGATTTAAGTGCAAATTTTAATTCCCCTGAATATGTCACTTTTATTCTTGTGTGTATAAATATCATTAATATGCATTTCTGTATTAATATGAATCATTCATATTGTAAAATATCTAGTTACATAATGTTTATAAAACTTTGCAGTAGAATATGACAAATTAACACACGAGTGTCAGGCTACCACATAGATCAAACTCTGAGCGCATTAATTACCACTTTCAAAGTCTGTGAAAATATTACACTCTCATGACCAGTTCAATAAAAATGGTTACTCATCTATTTAATTGAGTGATTCCCAGGTTCTTATTTTGACTAGTTTAGCTTTTATTCCTTCTTAATGATTATATTCTTCTTTTCTGTTTTCAGTGATATCTTTGTTTTTTAAAGTATATTAAGTATTAATGTATGATACTCTGTTAAGATGCACAATAAGCTTTTGAAAGGATGATTAGAAAGTTTAAAATAGCCATTATGCAGTCCCAGGAGAATGGGGACACTAGACTGAACTATTCTAATATGTTGCTCAGGACAGTGACCATGTAGTCAGCAATCTTTCCTGAGAATTTGTACCTAAAATTGAGCAAGCTTATAGAGGCAGTGAGATAATCTTGTTTAAACTGCAAACAGAGATCCCTGACGTAGATTGAGAACTATTAGATTTTTCTCATTAGAACCCCTGAGTATTCGCTGGTCCCATGTGCGGGAGAGAACATTAAAAACAAAACACTTTCTATAGGTGGTCATTTGGTACATAACAGGAGTATGAATGCACTTTCTGCAAAGCTGTACTTGACTAAAGAGGCACACAGAGAATAACAGAAAGAAAGTAAAAAATTTCTTAATTTAAATCCTACACCTTATAGTGCAATCATCAGAGGCTCCATTTCAAAGTACTCTGATAAGTGTAACTAAACCAATTAGTTACACAATGTTTTGAAGATCCTATCATTTCTCCGACAACCTTCTTTTACTGAGTTCCTAATTCCAAATCTTTCTGATGTAGATGTTCAAAATATTCAGGATTTTCTGCTAAACATTCGTCTGTTTTGGAAATATGAACATCTGTTGAAGGGCAGATTCAATATGATTTTCTCTATAGCTCCTCCTTCCATTTACGTTTCACTCTTTGTTTGCCATTAGTAATTGTTTAATGTAAAGAGTATTTGCCTCCTTTATTACGTACAAATAATCTTTTCATATTAGTGATAGTGACCAGGAGTATCTCTCGCCTAAGTGAGCAACAGATTACTTTATATTTTATTCTGTCAATTGAATACTTACCTAGCAGCTGTGTTCATTCATTAGTTTGTTTATTTTTAATTACCCACTAGTTTGCTTGACTATATTGTACCAGTCTGCTAGGGTTGCCACGTAGGCATTTATTTCTCACAGTTGTGGAGGCTGCAAGGTCCAGATCAAGGAGGCAAGGTGTCCGCTGGGGCCTCTCTTCTTGGCTTGCAGAAGGCCAGATTCTTGTAGCATGTGGCCCTTCCTGTGTGTATATGTAGAGACAGGAGAACAAAATCCATGATATCTCTCATCTTCCTGCAGGAACCCTGGCTTATACTCCTACCCTGTAGCCTCATGTAATCTCAGTTGTCTTCATGGTATGCCCCAAACGCAATCAAATTCCAAGGAACTGGGGTTTAGAACTTCAGCATATGCATCTGGGGAGGACATGGTTAAGTCTGTAACAGATTTTTATTACATGTGTTTCTAATATTGCAAAATTTTGCTTTTAGAGTGAATAGCAATATCTGATTCTGCTGCCTTCTGCCACTTTAGATAAAATAAATAATATAAAATGTAAAAACCCGGTTCAATTTTATTTCAGTTAGACAGTAAATAAATTATTAGTATAAAAATGCCCCAAGTATTACATAATATGGTATAAATTTTATCTAAATTCTTCTTGAACTGGGAGTCCTATAGGTTTATTAATGAGATCTAGTAACTGTACTGCTTCCTAATCAGCCCCAAGACCAAAGCATTTATCCCCCAACCATGGCTGGTGAGTGTTTTGTCCAGGACTTATGCTCGGCTGAATAGAACCACCTGGAACAAGTGCATGTCCCCTGCCCAGAGCGCGCGTGTTTCTTGCAGTGGAGCGTTACAAACCAGCTGATAGGTCTTCCTGCTTTTTTGTTCCCACTTGGGTTCCCGGGCTATCGGATGGTTCTGCTCACATTCAGGGCAGGCTTCTCTACTCAGCGTGCGGGCCCACACTCCGTGTCCTGTAGAAACACCTTCACAGGCACACCCACAAATGTGCTTGCCCATTTCTAGGCATCTGTCAGTCCAGGTTCATGGATAACGAAAATTAACCGTCACACCTCTATTACCATACGCTGGGGTGAGATTTTCCTCCTGTGAGTAAAAGGCCAGAGAGACCGCTGTGCATAGAAACACCTGAATCTTTCTAACTATTCCATGTTTGTCAAAATCACCGTCCTCGTTCTTGGAACCCCGACCCCCTTCTGATGCCCCTTCATCCCTGATCCAGTGCCACCTGGCTTATAGTTGGGGAAGACCGAAGCGCTTCGACTGGCAAGAGAATGAAATACACAGCAGGGTATTTCTTCCCGGCTGCCCTCAAGCTGTGGGGTCAAATACTTGCTCCTTCAGATATCTCAGCGTGAGCTACCTTTTTCCTTACTCCTGACCACACTATTGGAGCCTCTTAATTAAAATTGCAACATTTAAGCCACAGACTCTGTTTCCTTCTGGGACGTGGGTTCAAATCATTTGAATTAATAGCATCTAGGTAGTTCCACACAAACATATAACTTTTAAATCGATTCTTTGCTTTCTGTCCAAGCACTCATTGGCTTTATCTAAGCAGTGACTGGCTTTTCTCAAATCAGAAGTGTCACTATGCAGGGTGATCAACATCGGTCATTTGCTCCTCACTAACTTGTCAGGGTCGTCAGTATGGCGTTTCAGTCAATAGTGTGCACGTTAAAATGCACTGTGTTGCAGGGGATATAGCTCAGTGGCACAAGCGCCTGCCTCCTAAGTGCAGGGTCCTGAGTTCTATTCCCCGTGCCAAAAAAAAAAAAAGAACAAATTAAAATGCACTCTCAAGTGAGTTCTGTAGAAAAGAAGGGAAAAACTTGGAAAAGCATCTATAATTGAATGTGAAGGGAAGTAAAGAAGAGCCTAAGACAGGCAAAGTCCTCCAAACAGCTCGCGAGCAGCGCATATCGCAGTTCTAATTTTGTAGATGAACGAGCAGCTTCAGAGGAGTGAAGCGGCGCGCTCCACTCCACACGGCTGGTCTGGGGCTCCGGGTAAGAGTCGCTGCACCCCACGATCTGCAGATCCTAACACACCACTCTCGCTGTTTCTATTCCGTGTTAGGTCTTGGGGGGGGGTCTTTCCTCTCCTATGTTGTCTCTATTTTCTGAAACTTACTTTCATCTCTCCATTGATTAAATGTGACTCTTCGCCTAACTTAAAACCTAGACCACTTTCGAATTTTTGGAATAATGCACAGTTCGAATAAAATTTTATGTGCCCTTGGTGGGCACAGGCCCATATATGCTCAATAAAAATTCTTCCTTGAAAGTAAAATGTGCGTTTGACAGCCTGCGAGATATGGGTGAGAGAAAACGTAACACTTGCTCTCACCGAGGTGTTGCAGGTACGTGGGATTCACACTTTTTCGGGTCATCATTCATTTTTACTGAATGCACCAGCTGCCACCTCAGGGAGCGAGCTACTCCTTACGCAGTTATTATTTCTTTACTCTGAGTGACAGAAGACGGATCAAAGCTGCTTGTAGGAATCTAAATAACATCTGTAACACCAGTGAGTTGGTCACGTCCCTTTGAACCTGTCCAGAGTGCTTTTTAGAATGAAAGTCTATAAATGAAATCTGCGGAAGTAAGCCTTGATGGATATTTTTAACCAACAGATATATCATGTTAGTTTAAGATTGCAAGATACACACTGAGAAAACTAATGTAGTGCACATGGGCTTTCTTTTATAATAACTTTAATTAAATAATTACATAGTTTTGTAAGCATTTTGGTGAAATAATTATCTTTATATGCTACATTGTATATTAAACACATATATTGTGTGAAATACTATTTGGCACAGTTTATTAATTTGAAAGCTTTTGCATGTTACATTGAAACAGCTTCAGAGGAAATTATAGATGTCTTGCAGGACAGGTATTTATCTGGCTGACAAGTTCAAATGGGTGCATGTCATCCAGCCTCACTTCCTGACCTATGGAGTGGTCTTTAAGATGTTACAAAAATATAAATGAATGCAAGATATTCAAAAAGAGTCATGGGCTGGGGGAGGTGGTGCACGCATGTAATCCCAGCACTCGGGAGGCTGAGGCAGGGTTGTTGTGAGTTCCAGACCAGCCTGGGCTACAAAGTGAGCTCAAGGCCAGCCTGAACTGCCTAGCGAGACTCAAAAAGACCAAAAAAAGAAAAAAAAAAGCCTTAATGGTTTAATATTCCAAATTTATATACTATTGACCCATGAAAAAAATATTTGAAATGATTCATAATTATTTGTTAATTCTTGCACTTCTCATGTAGATATTTTTCAAACTCTACTCTGTCTGGTACCTAAAATCTGGGTAACTTTAGCTCCTACTGAGAAAGGATATTGTGCTGCATTTAACCTTGACAGTGACACTGCAAAATGTCCAGTATAGGTTTATTTGTTTTATAATCAAAATCTATTTTCCTAAATATTTGTAACAGTGACTTTCAACCTTATTTTAGGCAAAACCATGCAAACTGTTATGCAGTGTTAATCAGGGGTCACACAGCAATCCCTAAGGATGGTGTGTGTAAGAGTTGCCTACTCACACCCTTCTAAAAGTTATCATCCATGGGATGCCTCCATTCTGCCAGGAATTGAGCACAGGGTCTTAGCACAATTTTGCTTTAATAGTAACCCCCCAAGTGTGATAGATTACCGCTTTTATAAATGAGAAAACTAAAGCTAACACATGATGAGAAACTTGCTCGATGACCTTAGAGCATGTTATTGGGGACGTCAGTATGCAGGCACAGACGGTGGACTCTGCGGGGTGCGGAGCACTGAGCCTGCTGCTCCCTCACGTGGCCCACTGGTGCTCATTCTGCAACAACAGCGAGGTCCCCTGCAGCACTGGGGCCTCCTTGGTCTCAGCCTCAGGGATCTGGGTAGACTGACAAAGACAAAGGAAAGGGAGAACTCCTACTGCAGACAATGCAAAGTGAATATGTCCATGGGAGAATCATCTCAAAGGAAAATGAAACACAAATGGCAAGTCATGTCTGCCTCGATAATCCTCAGGGATCCTGCCTTCAACTCTGATTGGACGCTTTTTATGGACAATGTGCCTGTTATCTAAACAAAAGAAAGTTCAGCTTGACCTTACTCCCAGTGTTGATGATTTCTTTAAACAAAAATGATAGTTAAATGTCATCAGCAGGACTGGGGATTTAGCTCAGTGGCAAAAGCGCCTGCCTGGCAAGCACAAGGTCGTGAGTTGGGTTCCTGGTACCAGAAGAAAAACAAAAACAAAAAACAAATAAATGCCATCAGCAATGTATCAATAAACCCCAGGCAATTACAAAATAAGACATTTATTCATATTAATTTTTATTTTCAAAAACAAAAGTGTATTTGTGCAGAAGGCTGGAATTCAAGTTTAGAAATGCTGATCTCTTTCATCACAGTAAATTAACAGCGCAACACAAATCACTACACAGCATGCAATTCTTTGGCAATGAGTTGCAATCATTAATTTCTCAAAGAGTAAATTAAGTATTCCTTGGAGAACATAATCATTATTAATTCTATTAATTATTCCAATTAAATGGTGGAAATGCATCTTTATGTGAATCTGAGGATTATTTGGTTTCCACTTTGGAAGTTTCTCATTTTCTGAACTTTTTTTTTTTTTAATTTTTTTTTTGTGTTGTTTTGTTTGGTTTTTCTCCGGTACCGGAAACTGAACTCACGATCTTGCGCTTGCCAGGCAGGCGCTTTTGCCGCTGAGCTAAATCCCCAGCCCTCTCTGAACTTTTAATAAATGAAAATCAAATAAGCATGTGGATACTTGCATAAATCCTACATCTGCTGTGCATGAGGACATAGGGAAGTGGTTTCTGTGGACATTAGTAGTTCGGACTCAGATGCAGTTCTAGAGCTCATAAAACTGATTCAACATTTCCAGAACAGTGTAAAATTTTTGTGTTCTGTATGATAGATCTTTCATATTCTAACATCTAAAGCCAACACTGGCTATTTTCTTTTTATTCCATTCCCTTTCTTCCTTTCTTTCCATTTGGGGACCATCCTCATGGGAATTAAGTACTAACCTCATCACGTTTTGATTTGCCCTTTGTGCACATGGGTGGGATGCGTCTCTGCATATTTAGACAGACACCAGAAACAGTGCCTCAGCAGTCATTCCAGCCCCGGAGGAGATGAGGGAAGCGAAATAAAGATCAGTTTCTTTGATTGTCCTCAGCTCAGAAAGTTCAAAATCCAGTGCTTTAGAAACATACATCTTAAAAACCATAGTCTTGTAATAACAAAACATTAGCCCTTAACATGACCAAGCCATCCCAGGAACATGAGTTGCTAAACTCAAGGCAGGACTGCAGGGAGTCAGGTGAAAGAACCGCTGCTCCTCCCCAGGAGCAGCTTTTTCTCACTAAGCAGGCTATTGCTTGCTCTAAAGTTTGAACTGAAATTCAAATTTTTGAAAAATGGATTATAAGATTCGTTTTTAATTTAAAATTCTCTCATTCTTAAAGTGTATTTTTTGCCTTAAAGCTTTCAGCAACTCAAGCTAAACTGAACTTTGGTTCAACTACTCCTGAAGCTTTCTTGGTCTTTTCCATCTCAGTAAATGGCAATTCTATTTTTCTACTTTATTTATTTTTGTATTTGTCTTACTCCTCTTGTATATAAGCTATATGCAGTCAAGCTTTGATGTGGTTCACTGCTATATAGCTTATATCTAGAAAATAGGAGAACCACTCAATAAATATTTGTTGAATAGATGTTGCATTAAATGATCTTCTTCCTACAGCTCTACTTAGATTCCCCACTATGAATAAATCTCATTTGTTAAACATCATAGTTTGTCTCTTACTGTAATGTACACTGCAAGCTACCTCATTCCACTGTCATTTATTCATTTAAATAACTGCACTACCAGTCTACAAATGTCCAGGGACTATTTTGTTTACCAACCACTACACTTGGACAAGCACGGATGGTCCACTACTCTTTATAGTTTTTAAAGCCCATGTGGATTCTAAAAAACAGTAAAAAGAAGTATTGGTTATGGAAATGCCCGGAACATGACTTGGTCACTGAGTGGTGGTCATTTCAAGCCAATCCACTCATATGTAGTACTAGATCCTCGGTTGTCAGAAATCCAACCTACCGCTTTCCTTCCCTCATATTTTATAGGATTTGACAGTGCTAGTATGTTATGGTTTGAATCTGTGTGTCCCTCCAAAGCCTCAAGCGGCCATGGGGCAGGCTTTTAGAGTTTAAACTATCCCTGGGGTGGATAGTTTGCATATGTAAGGGAGAGGAAGTGGTTGCTTGAGTCCATTCCAACCCCATTCCGCCCTGGTGCATGGTGGTTGCTTTGCGGTGTTCTGCCGCCCTGAGCTGTAGCCCTCTGCCATGTGCCACTCTGCCTTATAATCTGCCAAATACGGACTGAAACCTCCACGAACTGTAAGCAAAATAAACCTTTCCTTCCTTAATTTTGGGTGTCAGGTATTTTGTCGAAGCAACGAGAGAAAAGTAACCAAGACATAGTATATTTATTGATTTTTATTGAAGGTCTCAGATACATTTCTTGGATCCAAATAATTATTGAAAAGAAGCAAGAGTCTAAGTAAAATGAATTAAAATTCATTTTGGATGGTTCTACTATAAACAATTCTTATCCTTTTCTATTTGTAGTGTTTTATTGTTCAGAAACCCAGCAAGCTTTTTGGTGGGATGCTAGTACATGTATATTAATCTTTAGTTCTTCCTGTTTTGTCTTTAAAATGTTTTTGACAATTTCTTTTAGCAGAAGATTCGGATGTAGGAAAAACTGGAGGAACAAGGATGAAATACAATTGACAGATCACCTGAAGCAAACACCGGAGAAGGGTGTGTGCTTGGGATCAAACCCAGGGCTTCATGCATGGTAGATAAGTGCTTTACCATTGAGCTATACCTCCAGCTCCTGAAGATCATATATCTTTATCACAGCATCAATGATCATCTAAAAATGAGGAAAATACTCTGATTTATATGATATATGGGCGAAATATTTATACGATCTGAAGAGAAACCAGAGCATCTCTCACCCTTCAAAAATGAGGAAAGCCTGCATTTAGAGCAAAGGAATCACCAATAATTTACATATTGATAAGTTGAATAAGACATCATGAAGACCCAAATCACAAATAGAGTTTAGCTAATATTAAGAAATTGTTCATTATATGTCATCAAAATGGAAACACTTTTAATGCATTTTATTACACTAATTTTTTTTTTTTTTTTTTTTTTTTTTTTGGTTTTTCTCCGGTACCTGGAACCGAACTCACGACCTTGCGCTTGCCAGGCAGGCGCTTTTGCCGCTGAGCTAAATCCCCAGCCCCTTTATTACACTAATTTTGTTAGAAAAAATTCCCACTTAATAAAACTGGAAGAAAATATGTCACAAATTTTAACTACACTTCTGGGTCCTAAGAATATAGTTGACCTCTTTATGTCAATTTTTTTGGAGGTACTGGGAATTGAACTCAGGACCTTGGGCCTGCCAGGCAGGTGCTTGCACTGCCGAGCTATAGTCACAGCCCTCTTTATTTAATTTTTATGTTGCTAAGTTTACTGTGCAACTCAACATTGCTGATGTACAACTTGTCTGTTCATTTCATCAACATAATGTTTTATGAGTATGTAAAGGTGACTATATGTAGATTACTATGCTAGATAGTGAAGCTCTGCTTTGGAATGAGATAGACAGGACTGTGCACTGAGAGTAACAGCATTTCCTCAAAACTGTTAAAACCTTGTGTATCCCTGATATGTTCACTTACAAGACCATAAAAGTTTGAGGTCTCATGTGTTACCATCTGCCGCTATATTTGACACATAATAGTGACCTTACCTGTCTTTTGAATGATCATATTGAATGATCATGTTAAAGTTTTGAAATATTTTCAAAACTTTAAAACTTAGTATATGTTTTCAAGATAGCATTTGCCTATAGTTACTCGCAGATAGGATGCTGTAAAATAGGCATAGGTAAGAATCACGGCACAGGGATTTCTTTTTTTATTTTAAAGACAAAAACATAACAAAATAACAACAACATAGACAAAAATGAAACAACACAAAAACAATAAAAGTGATACAGGATTGCAAAACAAGATGATAGGAATTAACAATGGTTGTTATATTACACATTGCTGTCTTCAGCGAAGTTGTTTAGATTACCAGATGTAAGAATGCAAGATTGGGGGCTGGGGATTTAGCTCAGCGGCAAAGCGCCTGCCTGGCAAGCGCAAGGTCGTGAGTTCGGTTCCCAGTGCCGGAGAAAAACCAAAAACAAAACAAAACAAAACAAAACAAGAATGCAAGATTGATCAAACAATTAAAGAGAATAAAAAGTAATAAAATAGCATTATAAATGATACTGAGTTCACTAAACAAGATGGTAGAAATTCAACAGTGGTTGTTATATTGCATATTGTTGTCTTCAAATTAGTTGTTCATATTCCCAGATATAAGCATGCAACATTGGTCAAGAAAAAATTTAAGCATTAACTGTTCCTTTAAATAAAAGATATGGCATTTTTATATACTGGAGCATTACTCGGCTCTAAAAGAAGATACACTTAGGTTTTTGTAGTTAATGGATGCAACTAGAGACCACACTCATACATGAAATAAATCAGACCTAAATGTGTAAACATTGTATTGTCTCCCTAGTGTAAGAATCTGAAAGAATAAATAAAACCCAAAAGGTACAATAGTGAAAGAGAAAATACAATTTCTTAGTATTAGCTAAACTCTATTTGTGATTTGGTTTTCACAATGTGAAAGAGAAAAAAATTGCTCAAAGGGAAGGAACCAATGGGATGAGGGAAAGGAGAAAAGAAAGAAAGAAGGAAGGGAAAAAATATATATGTATACATAAGGATAGCTGGGACACTTGTACTGCTGATGTCTATTGGTTTATTGAAAAGTACAGGGATTGCTTAAAGTCCTATTTTAGAGCTAGTTGAGGTCAGGAACTCACATATGAAGGTCTCATAAGAAATTACATTCCAGAGAGGGTAGGTGAGATGGACAGCACCCCAAAACTTCAAGTTAATGTGTTAAGAATCACATTAAAGTTATGTAACTAGCACTGTTATAACTTGAACTTTTCATATTTACTGTACGCAGGATCTATCCTACTTTGGGTGGAATTTCATTCTTCTGCTTAATTTATATATCTTTAAGATCTGTCAGATATACCTCTAAACAGGATCTAGCCATCCTGTTACAATGATGTTTTCTCTCTCTAGGAGGTGGTGTCACTACTGCTAGTTATCAGTATCCTTACACAGGATTCCACTTCACTGTTTAAACTACCAATGCTTTTAAGATAAGGATTCCACAATTACATCATCACCGTACAGTCCCTGTCACTGTAAGCTAATTGTTGCGTATCACCATTATTATCTTCTGATTTCTAATCTAAAGTAATATCTCCAGGTGAATTGACTGCTAAATATTTCATGTAAGAATATGAAAATGAAAATAAAATAAAACGTTTCAAGGGCAAGATTTAATTCATTAACTGTCAAGAATAAATTTAAACAACCTGAAAAATGGTCATGACATTTCCGAACTACTGTCTGCACATTCATTTATTCATGAATTATTGAACTCACAGTTGAAAACACTGTTCCAAAACTAGAAAAAAAAAAAAGATATATGCTCTTGCAAATTCCGGAACTTTATAAATGAGAATTTAATGCAGGATGAGGAAAGATATTTTAATGACAAGAATATGATTCACTGACTATGGAGAAAATTAATACAAATTCTCATGAAGTATTACATTTATTCAACTGCAAGTGTAAAACTAGCTAACAAATCTGATACATGAAAATACATATTCTAGAGGAAAAGTACATTGTATTACTAAGCAGTATTAAGATTTTATAATTAAGTGAATTTAATAAGTCTTAAGAGCCCCAGTACAGTAAGCAAGTTCTGCTAGTCTGTTACATTCCGGACAAGGTACTTCTAGAAAAAATCTTCTAAAAGACTAATGTTATTTGCTTGACTCATTGCTGGCAATAGCTTAGTAGTAAGATCAATAAAAAGGAGCAATCTCTTTCTTACATCCGCGAGTTTGTGTTGGAGTCAAAGCATGAACTCATTAAAAGAAATGGAGGCTGTAGGTAGCCACTTATTTGAATGTAGATATTTTCAAAAGGGCAAACAGATATACAATGCAACTGAGCGCTGTCTTTACTTGGAGGTGAAAGAACAATAAAGGGGGGGGAAAGAAATTAATTAATGCCTGTAGCAGGAAATGATAGGGATCAAGTCCACGGAGATGAGTTTAATACATGGCTAACTTTAATTCTCACTGCTGTCAGGAGGAGGGAAGCGTCTGGCCCCTAAGGATGGCCAGACTGTAGTACTGCTGAAAGAAAAGGTACCCTAGCTGCTTGCAAGAGCCGCAAACACGCAGCAAAGCGATGGCTGCTCTGTCTTCTGATGAAATCATCCTTGGATGTCTGAGCCCAGGCACAGGCAGTAAACTGGTAATGATCGCTCTACTCGCTTTGAGATCGACCAAGTAAATAAGACTACTGGCTTCGTGTTATGCATCCAATCTCGCTGAACAGTAAACAGGAAAAATATCTTCTGAATCCCGACAATAAAGTGAATATGCATTCTGGTTTGTATTGCTTATGTGGGTTTGGAAAGAGAGTGCTAGACAGTTATCTTTTAGTTCAGAAGCCTCAAGATTTATACACGCATTATATATAGCACTCTGCAAACAAAGAGGACCCAGAGAGCAGCACCCGGGGCGTGGACACCCCATCGCTAGATGGCAGCAGATAGCAGCAGAGAGCTTGCTGAGGCAGAGAACGCCCAGGAAAGAGTGCGAAGCCTGCTTCCAGTACAGCACCTAGTGATCTAGGGATCTAGTACCAGGAATAAACCTTTTCATACGCAGAATACCTCGTGGAGGAAATCCTCATGATTCCAAAGACTAGAGCAGACCTTATGGATGAAAGTGAATAGAATCAAAATTAAAATAAGGGCAGATCCAAGAAGATATTTTGACAAACTTAGGTGAAGTAATAATACAACATATTATTAAAGACAGCAATTTCTGCTTTGGAAGTAGAACTGTGTATTCTGAACAAAGGAGAGCACGAATTTGTCAGCGAAGCCAGCCCACGAGGAATTACAACCAAAACACATTAGATGGCCTCTGAGCTCCCTTGAGTGAGAAGGGCTGGGAGCTCAAGACTTTGTTCTCAGCAATCTGTATGTAATAACTGAAGTAAAAAAAATACTCTTGGATATGAAGAGCTACAGAAAATGCATGTCCTCTTTTAATATAACTTATTTGAAAACAAGCTTCTGATAGTCGTAAGATGAATGGAAAAGAAGGATTTAAGTATTTTTAATGACATTAAAAAAAGACTGGCAAGTTTCATGGTGAAAGTGGATGTGGGCTGCCCTTTGTTCCTTTTAAGGTGTGCAGAGTCCTTCCACTTTTAAGATGCCCTCTTCTGTCTACTGTAGACTGTCACCCACTTTTAAGCTTCATAGCAGGGTCTCAGGCAGGACTTGGGCTTACTACCCTTCCCTGTAGTGGGGATTGATCCCAGGGCCTTTGCACTGAGGTACAATGTTCAACTCTTGTAGTATTTTTAAAACTTTGCCACAGGATCTTGCTGAGTCCCTAAGTTGACCAGGCTAGGCTCAAACTTGAGAATCTCCTGCTTTGGTCCAGGTAGAACTTTGAGTAGCAGCTTGAGAGAAAATGAGAGATAGACAGCTGCAACTCTTGGTCGTAAGAGAGGGAAAGTCATTCAGACTGTAATTCAATGAGCAAGTGTCTGGACCCACTGGGAAAGAGAAGCAGGATATGTTTACAGACTGGATGGGACTAGTGTAAGCAAAGATAGCAACAGACCTCCGAGTTGATGCTAAACTTCCTTATCCCTTCATTGCAATCCATTCCCATAGTAAGATCTCCAGGCAGATGGGGGATATAAAACATTTTAAAGCACAGCAACTAAACCTCCACAGGGGAAGCCCTGCTCCTGCCTGAAAAAACAAACAAACAGGATTAATGGCATGCCTTTCAGACGCCATATAAAATGAAATGGTTGCTTTGTTAGACACTGCTTTGTCGGTCGGTAGCCAACTTTGAAAGCTCTTTCCTTGCGCTGTGCAGCTAAAGACCGATGCTAGCCAGTGCCGGTCACTGGGCAAAATCACATCACTTCAACACAAAGGTCAATTCCACCTCCGAGTCTCACGTCTTTCTCACATTGGGATAATTCTAGATTTTTTAAATTTGTAAATTCAGTACATCATTATTCTTTAGAGAAGGGAAAGAAGGGTGAATCACACATCCCCGAAGAAACACTGCAGCATGTATATTTGTTCCTCCAAAGTTCTACAACTACAGGGAGGGGAAAGTTTTCTTCAAATCTGCAGAACTAGGGATTCTTAAAACAGACACAAGGACACATATGTGCATAAACACACACATGCAGCCTTCAGCAGATGGAACAGAGTTTTCACTGACACCACGCCTAAATCTATAATGTGGACAAACACAACTATTTTCCTAAAGACAGCAAGTCTGCAAGTCTTTCCTTCACCAGAAATGCCCCTAACTGATCACCAGAATGAGTCTTTGGATTTAAAAGTTGTCTTTAACATGATTAAATACTCTGGCTAGGGTAGGAAATTCTCTTCACTCATGTCCATAAATGGGTGAGCTGTGTACCTCCACCAGCCTTAGAAACCAAAAGTCATTTCCTTTTTTATTTATTTTCAGTTACATAGTCATACAGCTAGATGCAACACAGAGGAAAAGGTGAAAATATTATGAAATAAATAGAACGTTGACAGAGTTTTAGCAATTACATTCTGATGCTATACAATGACATTTTGGGCAGTGACAGACTGCGTATGCATATAATCTTATGGTTTCATAAGATTATAATGGAGCTAAAAAATTCTTTCCACCTAGTGTTGCTGTTGTTGTAATAATACCTAATGCATTACTCTGTGCTTATGTGGTGCTGGTGCTAAAATAAAATATTCTGTGCTGTCACATAAAAGTATAACATGCAGTTATGTACAACATGTAATACATGATGATACTTCCTGATGATAACTTGTGTATATACTTACTCTACCTCTTATAGTTGTTTTAGAATGTACCTCTGCTTCTTATAAAAAACTTTAAAATAGCACAGCATGTTTCATTGGTAGCAACCTAATATACAGTATCTCATGTTTACCATAGCTCTTGAGTACTTCATTTTCTCATTCATAATTTAATCTTGTGTTTTTATAACACACTGTTGCTACATTATGCGTGTAGCTACACAATCTAGGGGTGTGGAGGCGCAATCCGTGACGTTGGCACAATGACAACATTGCCTAATGAGCATGTGCTTGCCATCACTCCTTAGGGTGTGATCATGTGTTCTTCCAGAACAAAGAGGCTGTTCTGTGTTCATTCCCACGCTACGTTACTGCTATAAATACAAGTAGCTCTGATTCCTCTTATATCACATAGATGGGACACTGTCGTAAAGACAAAATTATAGGGACAGGAAGCAGAAGCATGGCTGCCCTGGGTTGGAGGTGTGGGGAGAACTTGATGACAGGGCAAGGGGAAATATTTAGGGGTTTTGTAATGATTCTATATCTTGTAGTGATCAGTGACTGCATAAGTTTATCAAAATGCAGAACTGTACATTACATTGCCTTAATTGTACTGTACAGAAATTATCACAATAAAAATGAGAAAAATATGAGAAAGATGTATAAATCATGGCCAAATAAGAATTCTGTTATATATAGGTGGAACTATCAGGCAGTAGACATAAGCCTGTAAAACTGAATGTTAAAATTCCATAACAGAAACAAGAGTCTAAGGATCACAGAATGTGTAAAAGTAACTCATAGCTTGGCATTTTCTATGCTATGCTTTCATGTAATGTTAAAAATCTCGTACACAGTGACTCTCTTTGCATACACAGAACATAAACAGAGCTGAACACAAGTAAAAATATATTTTAAGTATTTAGTGACCTCAACAGGTTAAGTTTTAAAAACTTCTTTAAAAAGTTGTTTTCCCTACAACAGTGTGACCAAGTAACCCTCAATCTCTAAATTTATCTATCTGCCTATTGTGAGGCTAGTAAACCTTTCTTTCATTAATTGGCTTCTACATTATATTTTCAAATTTTCTCCCCAATAACTACTTTTTAACATTTTTTTTATTTTAAAGAGAATAAAAAATTTTAAAAACATTAAAAATGATACAGAATTTCAAAACAAGTTGATAGGGAATCAACAATGTTTTTATATTGCATATTGTCATCTTTGAAGTAGTTCAGATTACCAGACATAGGCATGCAGAATTGATCAAAACAATTAAGCATGTTTTTATAATTTTCTTATTTTATATATTTGGAGAAATATTGGAAATAATTGCTGTTGTATTTGTTAGAATTGGAAAGTATTTGTTCCTGCTTATTTTTTTCCGCTTCTGATTAGATTAATGTTAATTTATAAGTAATTTTATGGAGAGAATATGTTTTTACTAGTAGGTTATGGCTATAAATATGGTAGATGTCTTTATCTATAGTCTTCTGATAAATAGAAAAATGTCAAATATATTATCCTCTATTTTAAAGAAAAATATCTATTTTTTGTAACTTAGTTATTATTTCAGTTTGTATTGACTTAAATATTGTTTTGGATAATTCATGTTCAGAGGGCAAATTGGTATTACTGGATGGCTTGAGTGCTGCAGGGATAACAGGCCAGGCGCATGTGTGGTGCGGGCCTGACCTCACGGTCTTGGACAGGTCCTCTGCGTACACTGAATGACATTCACTGCCCTTTTGACTCCAGCACTGACTTGGAGTATTCAGCTTGCTTTAGAAATTAATAGGAATCGTGGTCCTCCCCAGGAGAGGTGGTCTGCCCCAGGAGAGCAAGCAAACTCTTCTGATGATCAGCTCCAGCATTTCCCACTGGTACATGGAATTCTGAGGTCTGGCTTCATCTCCGGTAGCTTGAGAGTTGTTGATTGATTTCCTCCTACTGTGGCATATTTTTCCCATCATGCTCTTTAATTACTTCCCCCATTCTACTCCCTGACCAAACTTTTGAATCTTTTCTTTGCTGCTGACTCATGAGGGGTGGTCCACGGAGAGTATGAGCAAACATCGACTTCACGCTCTCTAACTGAGTGTGATAATGGGAGAGAAGAACTGGAAACGACACTCTGTATGATACCTCAGACCACTGAGACTCCAGTTCCCCTAGCTCCTCCTGGGCAAACTATTTTTAGTGCTTGCAAGTGGGAAACTGAGGATAACATGTGAAATAATGCTTCTTATCCCAGTTAAGGTATTTTAAAAAAGATGCCAGGAAAGTCAGGAAGGGACGCTTCTTTCCGCAAATAAAATTATTTTGTAAGCTATAAATTTCATTCTTGTCTTCACATTGCTAGGGTGTGGATTCCACCGGAAGAGGGTGCGTTGTACTGCCTCAATACCTGAGGGGTCTCTGTTCCAGCGGTGTGAGTGTCCACCCCTGTTGATGGAGACACTTCTGCCCAGTCCAGTACCTTCTTCTCTCAGTCCTCTGAGGTTATGAAGTGCAACATTCTGTTCCTTTTGCTGTCTTGTAGGGATTCCATCACATCTACCTCCCCGCCGAACCTGGTGTTTTCCTCCATGGGCTGCTCAGCTGTTAGCTCGATGGTAAGGGTACAAGTATTGCAAAGAAAAACATGGCTTCTCAACAAGCGTGTATTCTGGAATATTCCTCAAAATGCTTGTTAGTCAAGGTGCAACTATTTTGATTTTTTTCAAGCTGACCTTCATGTTACCTGAAAACCGTTTCCATAATATCTTTACTGTTATGCATAATGTTGCTGGCTATTTTAAAATAATATTTTCAGTTGATTAAACTTCCTTTTTCTGTCTGCTATGAGATTTTTTTTAAAGAACAAATGTTGAATTACTTCAATTACTATTTCAGGCACAATCAGGTAAATAATGTTTTTCTCTTTTTGTTATCTTGATGCATTTTTAATGCATTCCCTAATGACTCTTGTCATTGAGAATAATAAAAAAGCCATTCTATTGTGATATATTATTATCTTAATAAAATGTCACTCTACTTGCTAACATTTTATTTAGTCTTTGCATCTGTATTAATAAATGTTAGCAGTTTATTATGTTTTTGCTAGTACAACATTACAGTTTGGCTCTCCTATGCAAAACATCATAAAAGGTAAATTTCCTTTAATTTAGAAGAGAGGCTGATAGAACATCAAGGAACTCAAATTCCAAATAAATTGCATGTGGGATAAAAATCTTATTTAAATGTATAAATTATTTGCAGTTACAAAATGATGGGGAGTGAAATGGAGAAGTTCTATGTTCAGAGGCCTCAAGGCATAAGCAGATATTTTGTGGCTTTCTGTATTATCGAGAAACAGAACTGAGAATAGTTTTTTTTTTTTTTAAGAGAATAAAAAATAAAAAAAATAGAAATGATGTAGAATTTCACGGAACAAGATGATAGGAGTTCGACAGTGGTCGTTATATTGCATATTATTGTCTTCAAATTAATTGTTCAGTTTAGCAGGAAACAAAAATATTAAGTTTATTAAACTCAAACATTTGCTTGACTTTCAGAAATTGGCATCAGAACACATCATTAAACATTTTATCTACTCATTGTTTTATTCCTTTTCTCTCCAGGTAAAGTTTAGCCTAGGGCAAGAGAACTGGAAAAACAATTGAAAACTTCAAGTTCTGGGATATAAATATATCAATACATAAAACACATACAAATAAATAAATAAATAAATCATTACAACTGAATAATATTTCTGTGTATCTATATTTATCAACCTTTAGCTATTTATCTGTCCATCTACCTATCTAAATAATCTCAATGAACAGTTTCCCTTTTGGGTCTAACCAGTTCTCTGATTTTCCAACACTAACTACCTAAGAGTTTAAGTCAGTGCTAACAGTGATTACCCAGAATTAACACCAGCCCCACAAGACCCATTTTGGGCGCCAGTTACATATACAAATGTGTGACTCAGCCTACCTGTTCTAGTACTCTAATTACAAATTTAGTAGTTCCCATGATATACTTCTCAAAATTTGAAAATTTCCTAGAATGAATTACAAAATTCAGGGTAACACTCTATTCACTATTACTGGTTTATTATACAATTTAGTGCAGAAACAGCCTGATATAGGAGATGTATGGGTTGAGTCATAGGGAAAGGGTGCAGGGTTCTCTTGTGGTTTCTTGGAGAGGGACCTTCATCCTCCTGAACCCCTGTTTGCTCCCAACCTAGAAACTCTCCCAGACCCACTGGTTAGGAGATTCCACAGAGCCGTTGTTACGTAGGCATGACTGGTACAACACTGGCCATTACAGACTGACCTCAACCGCTTGTCCCTTCCTCTTTTCCAGGGTTCAGGTTACATTAAAGGAGGATACGTTTTAATCATGCTTGGTCGTGTCTGGTAACAGACCCCCCTCCAAAGCTCCCTAGCAGCCTCCAGCTGCCAGTTATCTAATTCGCCTGCCAAAGACATTCTTTCTACCTGGGAGATTCCCAGGGTTTGAGAAGCTGTGTCTGGAACCCAGGGCAAAGAATAAATATTTATTTGGTGTTACGCTTTTCTCTCATGTATGTTATTAATTTGTTCCTGCACATCTCAGCAGCAACACTCCAGGTGTTACCTGGGGGAGTTTTATAATTTATACAGGGTGGATGCTATTTCAGCAGGAAAATAGACCTTCAAGGGAAGGACGTGTGAGAAGTCCCTCTGATAGTGTGCTATGCGGCAGGTATCTGAGTGGCAAAATGTTGGCAATGGTGCGCAAATTTTGTCAAAGATGCTCCAAGGAGCTTCATGGCCTGAGCGACAGGAACCGTGTTTGTTTTCCCAGCTTCTACGTTCAGGACTCCCAATGTCAGACTCAGATTTGGTGTCCTGTGCATATTAGTGGAGCTATCTCCTCTCTAAGATCTTACCATGCACAGTGCTGATGGACCACAGTGCCTAGAGGTTGCTATTCTTCTTACTCACAGACATCAGCAAACTAACAGGATAGAAAATGCCAATTTCTTACCTTCAAACCTCCTCCCGGCTACTGTTACCCAGTCCTGGCCTGAGGTGGTATCCCTGAGTGGCTCTAGGAAAAGGTGTCTGCGACTCATTTTGCCTACCCAGTGAAAGAGCTGAGAGGAGAGAATCATTCTGGACATTGCTACGTCAGGGTAAGATGCCTGGCACAGCTGAAGTACCTGCACAAGGTACAACCTGAAAATATGTAAAATCACATTGAGACAGATCCAAAGTTCTGACACTGATGCTCTAAATAGCCCCAGAGCCATCTGACTAGGACTTTTCATTGTAAGGGAGAAATAAGCCCTGATACTGCTGGCCTTTCATTCGTGTGTTCAGCCCAAAGCAATAGAAACCACTACAAGCTGTATGTGGAAAATTGCTCATATTTCATTAACGTGATTTGTTGTTCTTTTGCCCCTGTGTATTTTTGGCTTCTGACAGAAAACTTACGGATCTTTGTTTGCCTGTAACTGTGTTTGCTGAGTGTATAAATCTGCACAATTTTACTTTTGGGGTTTTGTTGATTCTAATTATTCCCGTTAAATTAAGTTTCTTTCCTTCCATAAAACTTATCTCAACACTTAAATCCTCCCTGAAGCATTACCTGGCATAATCATGATTCCCATTCATGTAGCTACAATAACTTTTCCATAGCACTTATTTATAGATTTTTGAAAAATCCATATGTTTTTCAGTATAAAGACTGTACTCGCTGAAGCTTCTTCTGTATTTCTAACCCAACTCACCAGATTCAGGAAGTAGACCAAGATTTTGAAGCACTGGTCAGGCCAGTCAGAAAGAGCATAAGTGTTGAATTCATTTAACAAATATGGAATGAGACAATTATGAGTAAAATAGATATTTTTGGCTCTCATAGGATCTATTACACAATTGGCTGCACAAATATTGAACATTCACCATTATAAGTCTCAGTGATGGGAAAGTGTGGGGTTCTGTCTGAGGTCCTAAAAGGAGAGTGACATTGAATCTCAGGAGAGAAAAGTGAGTTCATGAATCAGAGTGGAAGAAAAATCACTTGAAGCAGAAAGAAGCAGCATAATCAAAGACCCAGGAATGGAATTATATAGCATTTTCCAAAGGCAAGAAGTGAGATTATATGATGTCAGGGATGTGGGTGACTCAGTGTGGAATTTGACATTATTTAAAAAAATAGGTATTTATGACTTATGTCAATGGAGTGGGAGCCTAACGGAAGGAGAGATGAAGTGGTCACCTGATCAGATTTGCTTTGAAGTGAATATTGTGGCTGTGTTTGAGGAAAGGAGGGGATGGAGATGGTAAGATTAGATGCTCCATGAAAACAGGAAGGCTGTTTTTGTGGTTCAGAGATTTCTTTTTTATTTCAATAGCTTTGTGGGTGGTGCTGGCATTTTCCTAAACTAAAAATCTCAGAATGACGTGGCAATCTCAGAATTCAAATTTGAAGTTGGATTTTTCAGTGTGTGTGCAGCCACCCCAGAAAAACATACAGCCTGCCATTTTAGAAAATGGATTTAACTAGGGTATGAATCACATCAATTATTTGACACTACACTGTAGGGCCCCTTAATTTTTCTCACCCACTGAAAAGCTTAAGAGGCCCCAAAGAGCTGTTTTCTTCTGCATTCTCATCTCTGACCATCAGATCCCTAAGCCCCCATGTTATGGTTTGAATCTGTGTGTCCCCCCAAAGCCTCAAGCGGTCACGGGGCAGGCTTTTAGAGTTATATGGGTTTGAGAGCTGCACCCGCCCTGGGGTGGATAGTTTGCATATGTAAGGGAGAGGAAGAGAGTGCTTGAGGACATTTCTCCCCTATTCCGCCCTGGTGTGTGCTTGTGGCTTAGCTGTGTTCTGCCGCCCTGAGCTGTAGCTCTCTGTCACGTGCCACTCTGCCTTATAATCTGCCAAGTAAGGACTGAAACCTCCACAAACTGTAAGCAAAATAAACCTTTCCTTCCTCAATTTTGGGCATTAGGTATTTTGTCCCAGCAGCGAGAAAAAAGTAACCAAGACACCCCAGTTTAGGTTGTGTATTTTAACATTTGCTCTAACTTCTCAAATTAATTTTTCTCTGGATTAATTATGATTCTCTAGATATCATAGCAGGTATTTACAGAAATCCAAACAAAAAGTGTAATTATGCAAACTCACAGTGGAATTACTTCTTGCTCACAAGCGACATTTGAAGTAGCAGGCTCGTAACGTTATTCTTCACATGGAGGAATCAAAACGACAGAAATTCTATTTTTTTGTATTTTTCTAGGTCCAGCCTCCTGGGTGATTATCTCCATTCCAGGCATCTGGGAAAGGAAATGGTACAGAAGACCTTGAGCAGGAAGCTTCCATAAGCAGGAATAGAAGAGAGCTACATTGTATGTTCTTATACAGTACTGCTTTTTAGTTTAATTATAGGGATATGCTGAACTTCAAAGATCTAGTGTAATTAAAGAAAAAATATTGTGATATGAATAAGGAAGTCAAAAGTGTCAAAGGATATGCAAGAGATTGCCTCAATTGAGAGAAGACAAGGAAACAAGAAAAGTATGTGCAATGTATAACCCTGGAATTGGTCCTGGAGTAGAAGAAGGCCTTCAAGATCCCAAGTGATGAATTTGAATAAGGTTTGCAGACTACATTGTCTTAAATCAATTTCCTTACTGTAATAATTATGCCATGATTAGTATATTCATAAGTTCACTGTATAAAAAAACAGATAATTTCTGCAATATTTTTGCACATGAATTTATTTCATAATGAGAAAAAGGAAAATATTGGATAGATTCCAAGAGCTGTGTAAAAGACAACTAGACAAAGAAATTTTTTATTTCATCATATCACAGCAGTATATGTGCACTCATATTCATAGCAGTGCTATTTGTAATTGCTAAATTTTTGTAGCAATGCAAATGTCCATCCACTGAGGATTGGACAAAAAAAATGTGGTACTTTTATATATTGGGATATTACTCAGCTATAAAGAAAGACAAACTCTAGGCTTTTATGGGTAAATGGTCACAATTAGAGACCATACTCATAAGTGAAATAAATCAGACCTGCATGTGTAAGCATTGTATTGTCTCACAAGTGTAAGACCTAAAAGAGTGAATAAAAACTAGGAGATATGATAGACATTGTGAAATGAAAGGAAAATGCTCAAAAGTAAAGGCCAACTGGGTTGTGGGTAAACAGAAGGGAAAGAAAGGGAAATTATGTATGTATGTACATACAGGATAGCTAACATAGTTGTGCTACTGTCTTCTATCGCTCTACAGAAAGGAACAGTTAATAATTACTTGTTTGATCAATCCTGCATGCCTCTATTTGTTTCCCTGAGAAACCACTTTGAAGATATCAATACGTAATACAACAACCATTGTTAATTTCCTACCACTTTGTGACTCTGTATTGTTTGTATTGTTCTTATGTTATTTTGTAAATGGATGTCTGCTTGTTAATATGTTTTTCTTCTTTTATTTTTTAAAATAAATTAATAAAAAATAAATAAAAAATGAAAAAAGAGTTAAAGAAAGGTATAGTAAGTGGATCTAATTTCCATTAGGACAAAAAGTTTTCATAACATGGGATGAGATTATAATTTCCTATTTCAAGATTGGAGCTTATTTTCTTAAAATTTCTTTTGCAGAGTAGTGCATTCAATACTTTTCACTTCTGTGTAAAAACAATCAGATTGCAAAATCAGCATTATAAATTTTAGCTGGTATTTTCTTGTAAAGCAGAAGTAGAGACGAGAGCTTCCATGCAGGTAGTTTTTTTTTTTTTTTTTTTTTTTTTTTTTTTTTTTTGGTTTTTGGTTTTTCTCCGGTGCCGGGAACCGAACTCACGACCTTGTGCTTGCCAGGCAGGCGCTTTTTGCCGCTGAGCTAAATCCCCAGCCCCTCATGCAGGTAGTTTAATTTGAAAACATATCCCTCCCCAAAATAAAACTGGGTGATTTGGGGGGAGCAAAGTGAAAAGGAAATAGAATCTTTCAGCTGCAGACTGAGCTTGTATGACTCTGGACAAACAGGGCTGTTATTCTGGGGATCTAGTGAAGAAGTGGTGCACACTTTATGCTCTACACATGGACTAGAGCATTTGTCCACTACCCCTGCTTACCACTTGCCAAGATGTGCCTGTGGTTGTCAACACCGTCTCACTTCCAGATCGGTACCTGTGCTGAAATGACTCAGTCAACTCTTTTAGGTGCTGTATATGGTACCAAGTCCCAGAGAAGAAGGAAACATATGATTAAATTGAGCCACATATTCCTTAGTGTATTTATTCTACTTATTGTACATATACTCCTCTGCTTGCTGCAGCAACAACCAATTACAAACAGTTGACGAAGTGGATGGGGTGTAAGAGGAGCTCTACGCATTTCACCCCTTGTGCTTTGGACTCACTGAGATCATCATTACATCAGGACCATCACAAAATCTGCAATGTGGTATTTGGTCATAATTATTTCATAAGATGCAAAAGAACTAGTAAGCCAATTTCAGACTTTACAATTGTAACTGGTATGAGGCTATAATTTTATTCATAATATATAGTTTTTATGCTCATTTTAGATTTTTCTCAACCTAGCCAGAGAAATGAACAGTACAAGGATTTGGATCCCTAAGTTGCCTTTGTCCTTATAGTGCCGTGATTATAACTACCCACAATTGTCACTGGATACATGAGCACCAAGAGTGTCTGTAAATCTAGGTTATGGACGTAATCTTTTCTCTCTGCAAGACTTAGTAACATTTTTTGATTCTCACAATAATCAGTGTAAATTAACCTACACGTTTGGTAACTTCATTCATTGTTTATTGATCAACTTGCTTGGGAACCTCGGATTGCTGAAGAGTCACGGTTTAGAATTGAGTGACATCCTTGCAGTTTGCCTGTAGGGGAACACCCTTCTCAAAACTCTGACAACTATGGTTGTGGACAAATGAAACAAATATTCCTTGTTTGTGTTACTGGAATATGTGGGTACGAGGTTCTGATTTTCTAAGACGGTGTCAAAATCCATGTGTTTGGGGCTTTATACATATTGTACAGTATTTTGTATTTGCTTCAGCAAAATTTCACAGCCTGTAGAACAGCAACCCAAGACCAAACTGTAATCTCAGCTGAACATTTAATAAGACATTGGATCTCACCTTTCTGTGTGTTGTTTCTAAGCAATACCATGTATGCTTCCACAATATAAAGGTCTCTTGTTTCGAGAAGATCTTTATTTTAGATCCCATGGGTGTAAACTAGGCATGCTGCAAGCCCTCAGAAGATGCTGCAAGAGTTATTGGGAGCAGAGAAGGCAAGCTCATTTCTGCACTAGGCATCATTTTTAATAAATATAAATTTCCACTCCTTTTAAGATATGAGATGGAATATAATCAATGGGCTTCTAAAAAACCCACTCAATTTTCCTGAGGAATGCTTCCATTCTGAGGTCTTAGTATCGGTGTTGGATGGTAGTCGGTCAGTCCTCCAGCAGTAGCAACATTTACATTGATTTTGGTCAGACGGTTACTGGTTTGAGCCAGCAGTATTCTCCACGCTGTCACCATGCCAGCTCCATTGGCCAGGTCACTGTGCAAGTATACAGTGACAGATCATAGGACAAAGCATACTGTCTCACTACTGTGTGCTTTCTCTGTGCATTTTGACACACGGGTAAATGGAGCCAAAGTTTATTGCTCCAGTAGATTCTGGTAAAGGATTTCAGCTCCCTTTGGCAAAAGATTGAAGTAATATTTTTGTACATACATAAAATAGCTTCTAAGATCTCTCTGGTGGAACTGCTCTTGAATTTTATTGTAGGCCCTTGGTCAGAGTAATGATTTAGATTTGGAGGAAAATTATATTTTCCCATGGTTCCGGCTTTAATTTCAGCCTTTTAGGCTGTTGTTGCTTTTCTCTGGTTAAGTCAAGTGATACACTCTTGCTTCCCAATTTATCGTCTCTGTTGTTCTCTGTCCAATCAGGTTGCTACAAACACCATAAGTTGAATGGACTGAAACATCAGACATTTATTCCTCTCAGAGGCTGCGGAGTCCAAGATCAAAGTTCTGGTAGATTGGTGCCAGGTGAGGGTCATAGGCAGAGCCTTTTTTTTCTGTGTCCCCACTTGATGAAAGGAGCTAGCTAGTGTCTTGTGATCCCTTATCGGATCATTAAACCCAATCGTAAGGACTCCATTGTCATAAAGATCTAATCACTCTGAAGACCTCACCTTCTAACACCATCACTGGAGAGGTTGGTGTTGCAACATATGAATCTGAGGAAAGAAGCACATGACCATACAAGCCCTAGCACCTGTATCCCTTGAAACTGCAATTTGCATTCATTTTCTATCATTTAAGGACTATCATGCTCCATAGAATCTTATCAACCCCCAATATTTCCAGAGGAGACTTGTCAAGGCAAGGTATTCTGTCCCCTTGTGGCTTCGCTCCTCTTAACTTTACATTCTGTGCCTGACTTTTAGCACATTCAGTCATCTAACAGCAGTATATGAGTCTCTTGAAGTGTTGCCATGGAAAAGCTTTGAATTTTCCATAGTGAACTAAGTGGATGCTTAATGTAAGTGTGCCATTGTCTTCTGCAACAATTAAACCACCTTGGGCAAACTCCAGTTATTATCATGCCACCATATCACTCAGAGGCCACACCAGTACTTAGAGCAATCTATTGCCTAAATGTGTACCTTAGTAAAATACCATTAGCTGGGGTTTGGTAATGTGTTGAGATATTATCAATACTCAAGTTTTATCTACAATAAGATTGGATTCAAGTGTTTTCATTCCAGCATCCCATCCTGAGGAACTTTCTCCAAGTATGTCAGCATGAACATCTGGATTTCTCCAAAAATCAGAGAATGAGATTCTTAGCAAGTAGTTAGGTATAAGAAGTAATTCAGGAGATACAATTGAGGGCACCAAGACCAGCACTTTTATAATGGGGAGACTCCTATCTAAGAATACACACTGAGTTAATAATTATTGTGTAATTAGAATTGTATGCAGTTAAGCATTCTGAGAAATCGTGAATATACACCACTGCATGAAACAAAGTAAAGGAGAGAAGCAACAACTGCCTTGTGCCTAATTGGCTGAAGTGGTAGGGCATCGTGAACACCTGGCATTTACACATTTGCATAATTTCTAGAATACCTTAGTGCATGTCATGTGGCAGCTGCAGAAAATCTCTAACAGAAGAAGAGGCACAGAGTCCAAGTGATATGGAATGTAGCCAGGGGATATCAGTTTTGAAGTTAATGTTGTAGCTACAGCTACAGCAAAATGATAGGGGAAGAGAACGTGACTTGGGCCCTAGGGATGATCCCCAAATATTCATATTTTATAAGCCCTTCCTGTGTCTTACTCTGGTCAGTATTCATCAAAAACATCATCGTCTTAACTTTGAACAGATTACTTTGGTCAGTGTTTGAACATGTACATAAATGTGGATCCATAAACTGCAGTACATATTTCTAGTAATTTTCAAAGTAGTGTGAAATTTACATTGATACCAATGTGTATGACTATTTCAGTCACACCATTTCAATTTCAATATTATCAGTCATTTTACCTTTGATTGTATGCAGGAATTGTGTGGACTATAACCGAGTTTCTAATTTACTTTCCAAAATAAACAATGAAGTTGGAACAATATGCTTGTTAGCCTTTTGGAATCTCTTTAAAGACTCCCGTTTTGCCTGTTTTTTCATTGTTATACTGCTTTTCCTTCTCACTAAATTATAAAATTTATACATGTAGTTATTTGTTTATATTTACTCCATCAATTACTGATATATTTGTATTTATTGTCTGTTTTTCTTAATATTTGTTTTAGCATATTTGTCACTTTTTAAAAAATGACTTCTGGGAATTGCAGCTGAAAAATTGAAGAATCTTTGGATGATTTCTTTCTGTCATTATAGAGCATATGCCCTATGGTATGATAGTGGGTAGAAAGTAAAAGTCAATCGCAAACCTATTAGGAGCTTGAATCAATTTATGTATGGGTAGACTCTCGCAGGAACAGTCTATCTCTGTCCAGCCACACCCCTAAGATATATTATCCCAGGGGAAAGGAGAGCCAGAGACTGAGCCTAGGTCCTTCCTCTTGTTTGTATCCTTATTTCATTCTGTCTGCTAGAACTACAATACTGGTAACACCTTTGGTTTGCATCCTTTTGATTTGCTGCTTATTTTCTTTCACTATGTAGATTCCTGCCCTACCATTTACTATACACTATAAATTAAGGTAGGAGATATCTTAAAGGAACAGAAAGCATTAAATGTTACTTTCTTATCTCTGTGCTTGCCTATTTTTTGTAACCGTGGCTCCTTACCTCCTGGTCATCTTTACTTAAGACCTGCAATAGTTTATTCTCTTTACTTATTTCCTTAGGTTGCTTACATCTTCTATAAGCCTCTGCCTCTGCCTAGTATTGTAAAATTTTCCAAAACCAAATTTAGGCAAATGCTCATGGAGAAATAAGGTTTGTGTAAATGTATACCTTCCTACATAATTTTCTTTTTGCTTCAGTGTTTGGCCTTTTACGTCCTTTTATGGTAGAAGCTTTCTAGTTTCTTCAAACAATTTTTGATATTTCCCTTACCTTTACTAATTGCTCCCAGTGGGAACGTTTATGCCCGTCAAGCTTCTGCATAATAGCCAACAGTGAAGCTTTCAAAAATATAATCTTGGTTGTACATTTAGTTATATCTCAACATTTTCCTTTAATAATGTTCTCTCTTCTTCTCTCACCTCTTTTTTTAACTTCTTTCTCTTGACTAGAATTTTTCCTTCGAGTTATAAACACATTTATACTTCTCTCAACCCAAATTGGAGAAAGGGTGCAACAAAAAGCAGCACAAACTTTTGACCTCGTCTCACACATGAAAATACTGTTTCCTTTCTAAGGACACTTATAGATGGACAGATATTGATATATTAGTGCAAGATATATAAAGATTTTATGTTTGTGTCCTTATATCCAATTCCTTCATCAAAACATTTTCTCTGAAAGTTTGTTCCCTACTCCCACAGCTCTGCTTAAACTCCTCTAGCTTCTGTGGATATTTCCATTCAACCCCCAATTTTTTTCTCCTTAAGGAAGTTCTCAGTTACATTTGCTCATCTCATACCTTTCTGGAACTATGAATTGATACTATTTTCTCTTCAATGACAAATAGCAACTGCAAATGGTTATCCTTCCTGCCTCTACCACCAATAAACAATATTTAACTTTTCTGTCACATTTTTATTACATTGCTTTTATTGTTCGTGTACTTTATGCTAGTACTTTCAAAGACCAGCTCATGTCTTAAATTTTCTGCTTTCCTTGGGCAACTAGATATTTTCCTTTGCATTTAGTTTCTGTAAAAATGTTCAGTAACACAAACACATGGACTTATCCCAAGCCTTAGCTGTCGTCTTGCTACTTCTATGGTCAAGAGCAAAGTTTCTAGAGTTATTAGGATTGGACTTTTTTTCCTTGATAATTGTGTCTTACTTAGCTCAGTAAGACAATTCACCTCAGTACAATGCGCATGATCACAAAATGTTTCCTTGAGTATTTGTAGAGATTGTTCTACTCACTAAACTGATTCACCGATAATTTGTAGTCAGTACAAAGCATAGCCTTTAGTTCTCCCCAGATGAACACATACCTACTAGGTCTTCTGGCACAGCACGAGGGTAGACAAGGCCGCACGGATCTTTTCTTGAAAGAAAGGAAAGGACCATTTTGTTACCTCTTTGGCAGAAAGTGAAGTTTAAACAAAGTTTAAGTAAAGTCATATGTGTAGGGGGTGACAGGAAGATATAAAGCATAGTGTAGTGCTAGAAAGTTTATTCTAAAACTGTTCTCTCTGGATTCAGCCCCAGTTCACTACTTAAAACTCTATGTGACCTTGGGAAATTACTCAACCTTTTTTGTCCAGGTTTCTCATCCATCAATTAGGGTTAAATAATTTGGCAAGATCGTTCAGATATTTAAATGAATTAATTAAAGTGTTTTGACCAATGCCTGGAGAATAAGGAGAATTTTGTTTTAAAGATGTAGTTTTTATTATTATTTTTTGATATATGCAATGAAAATCCAAAAAAAGAATCTTCTGATATGTAAGCTAAACTGTGTATTAGTCTTAATTTACTAATTAATAATATCAAATTACTATTTAAACAAATCATCCAACTTTATTCTAATATAAGTGTGATGAGAATTAATGCTCTTGGCTGGAGAGGTTGCAATTTCATTTTGATTAGATATTAAAACTTTTTCAGGGCACATGTTTTAGCTGTTCTCTAAATAATTTGGCATCAAAAGATGCAGTTCAAAATATAAACAATCATAGTCTTTATAGTATATTTTATTTACCTAATATCTGCTTCTTAAAGTTTTAAAAATTTCTAATATGCAGATACTCTTCTGGGGGCAGAATGGGAGTCATTATATTTAAGTCACTGGAGAAGAAAAATCTTACCAATCCTTTAAAAAGGTGATTCTTTTTAATAAAAACAAATCTATAAATTTAGAAACATAAAAGTAAACAAGCATAAACATATAATCTCATCACATAATGTTAAATTCTTTCAACATGCAAGTACTTTCAGTTGTGTATTTTCATAAGCACTGATTTTACTGTGAAGTGTTTCTTTATAAAATTTGTTTTGTTGGATGTTGAAATTGAATAATAAACAGCATTTGCAGGAGACCTGTTAAAGAAAATCTTAGCATACATTCATAGATTATTTGTATAATCACTGGGAATACTTTTTATGTCATCATATTATTTTTATGTCATAGATTATTTGTATAATCACTGGGAATACCTTTTATGTCATATTTTGAAAGGAGATGTCAATACTTACATGCATTTCAGGGGACAGTGCTATTAAGGGGATTGGCTGAGGGCCTGAATTTTGAGCCAGAATCCTAGCAGGGTAAGTCACATAGTTCATAACAAATTACTTATTTTTTTTTTTGATAGATTTGCTCCTCTGCCAACCATTTTATTGGTTACAAATGGCCCACCTTTGCCTTTTAATGTTGTTAGTAATTAAAGTAACAGCTTTCCTTGCTTTTTAAATCTTTTTGCTCCTATATGGAAGAAGAAAATAACTATGACAATAGCACTTTCCATTCATTGTACTGTTTTACCAAACCAGTAATATTTATTCTTATACTTATATTCTTTTTCTTTTGCAAAACAAAATGTTTTCCTTCTCAGCATCCCTCTATTTCCTGTGGCTTCTTTTAACAAGCATAATGTAAGAATTGAGGGTCTCTCTTTTTTTAACTCTCAAAATTAAAATACCTACTTAGTATAAAAATTTGCAGTTATACTACAGAGAGAAATGAAGTAATTTTAGAAGATTTATAAGTATGTTCTGAAGACATACAATTAAAATTCTTTATAAAGTGTTCCATTAAGAAGCCATTGAAGAAAACTTCTTTCACATATCAATCAATACATTTAGCTATTTTAATATTAATTTACACACATCTATGGAAAACAAGCACTACAATAACTTCTACGCGTGTACCTATATGAAATATTATATTCTGTGGTTTGAAAAATAATGTCAGGGTAGAAAAATGCTAGCAAACATTAGTCACAAACTGACTAACTAAACTCAGAGTGAGGAGATCCTTAGGTTTCTAATAAGTACTATGTTTTGATGGGTATTATGCCAGTATTTTTGCTGACTACTATGGGAACTTGATCAACTTCAAGGTATGAATTGAGTAGAGATTCAAATTTCTAAGAACGTTTATGTGGAAAGTTGTTTATTCACAGCTCTCCATGGCTTCACTTTTAAAATTGGATCATTCTTGATAACCTAGAAAATGACCCAGACATAGACATAGAAAACTCACTAAGAGATTTGAGAGAGCTGATTTTACCTATAAGGGTTTGCTAATTTTCTGCAATTGCTAGAAATTGGAAATATAAATTACCCACATTGAAAGCAAACAATGTCAAAAGGAAATTACAGCATTTTACTTACAAAAATTCTTGACATTTCCAAGATATTCAATGAAATGTGAAAGCACTGTTGACGAACTTACCTAAAATGCACCACATTTCGCATATGAATACAGGACATTACTTATTCAGAGTAAGAACAAATGTCTTAATGGTATTGCAAGTGATTATGTAATGGCAGTTTTATAAAAGGTACTAATTGTCTTATAAATTTTAGGAGGATTAATAATGAAGCACAATACTGTACATAATCAAAATGAAAAGATTGCCCCCAATGCACTCTGGAAGTTGAGGCAGGAGGATTGTTGTGAGTTCGAGACCAACTTGGGCTGCAAAGTGAGCTCAAGCCCAGCCTGAATTGCATAGCAAGATCCTGTCTCAAAAGGACAAAAAAAATTCCCCCCAAATTATTTCTCTTTTGAACACTATTCCGTATTCTTTGAACACCATTTCTTTCTTTCTATTACTAACTGTATTTTTTTTGCTGTTACTAAAACAAATGATATTATTTATATTCACAGCTGTATATACATACTGCACATAACATAAGATAATTTTAGAAAATTATCACCTGAAAGGCAACTTTACTAGAAGATAATTCTTATTTACCTCCAATCCTTTGCTCTAAGCAACAAGAGACCCAGTTTCTATCTCTAGATTTAACTGCTCTCTCTAGCCTATGTAACTGGTATTACACAGTACGTGTTCTTTCATAACTACTTTTCTCCTATGTGATGCTTTCAAAACCCATCCATGGTGCCGTAAGGATCAATTGTTCATCTGACTTTATTTATGTAACAATATCACCTTTCATTTCTCCATTCCTTAATTGAAAACCACTAAGTTTTCACATGAAGATTATTAAAAATACTACCATTAATATTAAATTACTAATTTTGTGTAGAACTACTTTTACATTTTTGGGGATCTATGTATAGAATTGTTGGACTTACTGTGACCTTATTTCTAAGAGTTTGTGAGTAGCTGAAGTGTTTTCATGTGATGCTTCATTTTCCATTGCTACCAGCAGTGTATAAGGGTTTCAGATTTCTTCTATGATAAGCAAACCTCATCTTTTTTATGTGCTATCACTCTCGTGGGTACATGCGGAATCTCACTATGGTTTTGATTTGCCCTTTCTCATGATTAATGCTGTTCATCACTTTTCTTTGAGTTCAATTCTTATTTTTTTTCTGGTACCGGGAATCGAACTCATGACCTCGCGCTTGCCAGGCAGGTGCTGTGCCGCTGAGCAAAATCCCCAGCCCCAATTCTTTTAAATTTATTGAGGATTGCTTATGGATATGGTCTATCCCAATGAATCTTTCATATATAATAGAAAATGTGTGTTCTGTAGCTTTCCTATGGATTGTCTATAAATTTTAATTAGGTACTATTGATTAGTGATATTATTCAGTTTTTCTAGGTATTTTTTTAGAGTTTTTTTATTTTAAAGATGCCTAATTTTTGTTTTTGTTTTTGGTTTTGGTTTTTCTCCGGTACCAGGAACCGAACTCACGACCTTGTGCTTGCCAGGCAGGCGCTTTGCCGCTGAGCTAAATCCCCAGCCCCTGATGCCTAATTTTTTTATTCATCGCTTTTTTGTGTGTTTATTATTTCCTCTAAATAAATAGTTGCTCATTAGTAAAACTAGGCCAATTGTCTTCTACTATTGATCTGTAAGAATTTTTTATATATTCAGGACATAAGATTCTTAAAAATATATAATTTGAAAAAATATATATATAATTTGTAAATGTCTTTCATCACCTCTCTCTTATCTAATGGTGGGTTGCATCAGAAAAGCTTTTGACTTTGATGTAGAACAACATAATCTGTTTTTGTTATGTGCATTGAACATCATATCTAATAAAGCATGACCATAGTTTCGTTTCTTTGAAGAAACATTTTTACCATCAATTAAATTTATTCGTACAGTTCAGATATACATAACAATCACATTCCTCGTTTGGAACTTCTACTCATGTGTGATATACCCTGATTCTTATTTTTTCTTATTTTAAAGAGAATCTAAAAAAGAAGAACAGCCAAATGCCAACAACATAGACAAAAACAAAACAAAGCAAAAACAGTAAGAATGATAGAAGATTTCAGAACAAAATGATAGGGATTAACAGTGGTTGTGTTACATATTTTTATCTTGATCAAAATTTTTTCCTCCATTCTTCTACCCTCTCCTCTTCCCCTCTACCCCTTCTTGTTTACAAAAGCTTTGTTTCCATTGTATCTTTCTTTTCTTTCTTTTTCTTTCCCCTTCCTTCCCCTCTCCCTCGTGCCTCTGCCCACTTGAATGTTATCTTCAAATCGTTTTTTTAATAAAATAAATTAACTTTTAATGTTTGATCATACCTGCTTTTCCCCCTGTAAGAGTTCATATTTTGGGAAGTCAGACTGTGAGCTAGTTTCTGTATACGATGTGAGCTATGGGTGCAACTTTATTTTGCAACATGCAGATATCCTCTTGTTACAGTACAATGTATTGTAAGAACTGTGTTGTTGCACTGAATTTCCTCAGTGCGTTTTTAATACTGAGCTCAAAATATATGGAGGGGTAAATTTCTGGTATTTTAAAAATCTACCCTTTGATCTATATGTTTATCTTTGTCTTTCTATCATCTTGTAATGCATAGCATAGTAGATTTTGAAATTGCAAAATATGAATATTCTCAAGTTGTTCTCCTGTGTAAAAATTATTTTGAGTATTTTAAGAAACTTGAATGCTCATGTGAATTTAATAGTAAATTTGTTAATCTTTGTATAAAGCACACAGGGATTTTGATAAGGATTGTACAAAATCTGTAGAATAATGTGTGAAGTATCGCCATCTTAACAATATTAGGTCATCTGATCCATGAAGTATCAATGTATTTTTCACTTACTTGGGTTTTTAACTTTTGCCAATGATTTTCTGAAATTTTCAATACAGCTACCATGCACTTAAAGCTCAATTTATCCCTAAATGGTGTTATTTTTATGCTATTTTAAATGTTCTTAACTTCATTATTCATTGCTATTTTAATGAAATATTTGGTAATGATATTTTATTTTTCAATTTTGTTAATTTTATTAATTTTAATAGCTACTTTTATGTGCTATTTAGGGTTTGTATGGATAAGGTCATGGCATCTGCAAATAGACATAAGTTTTCTACTTTTCTCTACTTTTCTCTAATTAAAATGTCTTTTTATTTCTTTGCTCAATTTCCATGACTGAAATCATAAGTACAATGTTTAATGGCAGAATTAAGAGCAGACATTGTTTCTGTTTCTCATTTTTCCCTATTAATTACAATGATGCTAATTCTGACAATTTCATAGACAACTATTTGAGTTGGAGCAAGTTAACTTCTGTTTTTAGGTTTTTGAGACTTTGTATTCTGAATGGATGTTGGAGATGTCAAACTAGTGCCCTATGTCTACTAAAAGGATTCTGTGGCTTTGTTCTTTATTCTGTTAGTATAATATATTAAATTAATTCATTTTTTCAAGTTAGAGTAATAATAAAAGCTTACATTCTTGGGGAAAGCTAACTGTAGATAATCTTGTTTAGTTGTTGCTGTATTTTCTTCACAAATTACTAGTATTTTATTATAGCAAATTATGTGGAACATAATAGTTTTCATTTTAACCATTTGTAAGTCTATAATTCAGGAGAATGAACTATTGTCATGATGTTATTTCATTATCTTCATTGTATATACCAAAATATTTTCATCATCAAAAAAATTAATAATTAAATAATAATTCTTATTTTCTCCCTTCCCCCAGCCTCTAGTAACCTCAGTTGTGCTTGTAACCTCTTTGAATTTGTTTATTCCAAGTCACTTTTAAGTATATAGGTGGAATCATTTCCCCTAACATAATGTTATCAAGATTTGTGCACCTCAGAGTAGGCATCCGAAGTTCATTATTTTTACGACTGATTGATATTTTATGACGTGAATGTTTTTCCATTTATCTGTTGGCGATACTTGGTTTGTTTCTATCTATTGACTACTTTGAATCATGCTGCCATGAATATTAGCTTACTGTTCAAGTCTTTCTTTTTAATTTATTTAGGATGTATGAGAAAAACAGGAAGAAAACTGAGAGAGAGAGAGAGAGAGAGAGAGAGAGAGAGAGAGAGAGAGAGAAGGACAGAGAGAAAAAAATGACAGAGGGAAAACAGGAAGGAAAGAAAGGAAGCAGAATTACTGAAATGTGAGCATTCCATTTTTTTTTTGTTTTGTTTTTTTTGTTTTGTTTTGTTTTTCTCCGGTACCGGGAACCGAACTCACGACCTTGCACTTGCCAGGCGCTTTGCTGCTGAGCTAAATCCCCAGCCCCTCCATGTTTAATTTTCTAGGAAATATTAAACTGCTTTTAACAATGAATGCACTACTGTACATTACTGTAAACAATAAATAATTTTAAATTTCTCTCCATTCTCCATGCCAACAACTTGTTAAGTAATATTTTATTGTGATTTTCTTCTGTATTTCTTTACTGACTAATGAAGCTTATTTTCTGTAGCTTATTGGTATTTCAAATTCTTTGTGAATTTTTCAACTGAGATATTGGCGTTTTGCTGAATTTTATATATTTTTTACATTTTTTGGAATCTGACACATATATCACATTGTAGGTTTATTCCTTAATAGTATTCTTCAATGCAAAAAATTCTTTTGTCTGTCTTGTTATATCTATGAAAATTGCCAAGACCAATGTTAGGAAGAATTTTTCCAAAGATTTCTCACATTTTATAGTTTTAGGCCTAAATGAAGCTTTTTGTTTGTTTGTTTTTTGTTGTTTTGTTTTTTTTTTTTGTTTTTCTCCGGCACCGGGAACCGAACTCACGACTTTGCACATGCCAGGCAGGCGCTTTTGCCGCTGAGCTAAATCCCCAGCCCCATAAATGAAGCTTTTTGATGTCTCTTCCTTTTTATTAGTGGTATAAAGTAGTATTCGAGTTCATTCTCTTGAATGCGGACACCCAGCTTTCCCAGCTCCATGTCCTTCTTTCTGCTAGCTTTCCTTGGTGTATCTTTTTCGAGTTCTTTAAGGTGGAGTTTTGTTAGTAATCTGAGGACTTCTTAAATGTGCGCATCTTTTGCTCTAGATTTCTCTGTGAGCATCACTGTCACAGTCCCTGTAAGTCCGATGTTCTCTGTTGATGTTCTCAGTGGTATTTTCTAATTTCCTTTGTGTGTTCTTTTTAATTTATCTGTTATATTAAATTTCCAAATATTTTTAAAATCTTCGGTTGTATTTCATGTTGGTCAGAGAGTATACTTTGACTGTTAATCCTGGAGAAAATTTGCTGTTCACTCAGGAAAAAAGTGCATTCCTGTTTTGGGGTGAAGTGTTGTGTGTGTCTGTCGGGCCTGGTTAATTTGTTAAAGTATGTAAGTGCTCTTCTTCCTTACATGTCTGTTTATGTATTCTATTCTTTCTTTACTTTTAACTTATCTAAATCTTTCATTAAAGTAACATTATTTATCAAGAATATGTAACTAGATTTTTAAAATCTGCTCTCCCTCTACCTTTTATTTGTTGTGTTTAAACTATCAGATATAAAGTAGTTATGAGTGTGGTTAAGTTTATGTCTACTTCTGTTTTGTAGCTATTTTTCTGTACCTTTAATGCTTTCTTTCCTTCCTGTGTCCTAAGTTACCATGCTTGGTCGCATATGTAATGTGATGGCCTATGATCTTCTCTTTTGCCTCGTGTCTTAGTCACTTTCCAGCCGTTTGCACTCCAGCTAAACAGACCTGTTTTGATTTTAGATGTTTGTCTCTCCAGGTTTCAGGATGTTGTTTTCCCCTCCAAAGTCAGTCCTTTCCTTGGCCTACCAGTCGTTGTAAAACAGTTCTTTTACTTTTATTATGACAGTTGTGGTGTTGTTCAAGCTCTTTACATATTGTGGCAAATTAAAATCTTTAAATTCTACCATGATAATTCCTTTTTACTCTCAATATATCTTTTCTAACTATTTCTTTAGTGATTGCCATATGAATTTTTCTTAATATTTTCATGTAACAAGTAAAGATATCTCCCATTATGGTATATATGTATTCATAACGAAATACTAGTGACCATCAAAAAGGAATAGAGAGATAACAGGACTGAACAGACAAGCAGCCTCAGTCAGAGCTACTCGATAAATTCAACTAAAACACAGGAAGAGAGGGGAGGGACATACAATGTGAAACAAAAAATCAATCTGAAATAAGAGGATTATAGAGCAAGTAAAACACAGATAAAGGAATTAATAAAATGGCCAGCCAGCCCACCCAGCTGCTGGTGGGTTGCCAGATTGGAGTGATAGCCCACCATACTTGAAATCTCAAAAGAAAAAGAAAAAAAGGATATAGTAAAATAATATCTTGGTTACTTTTCTCTCACTGCTGAGAAAAAAATGCCTCATGCCCAGAATTATGGAAGGAAAGGTTTATTTAGCTCACATTCTGTGGAGGTTTCAGTCCATACTCGGCTGGCTCCAAGGCAGGTTGGCACATGGTAGAGGGCAACAGTTCATGGTGGTGGAAGACAGCAAAAGCAGCAAGAGCAAAAACCAAGGAGGAGCAGCAAGCAGCCCCTTCCCTCCCTGTATGGTAGGCAGGCTCCCATCCAGTAGCACTTACAGGCATAATCCCAGCATTGGACCACAATCAACTACAAACTCTAGAAGCCCGCCCCATGACTGCATGAGGCTTTGGGGATCATCGAGACACAAACCATAACAGTGTGGCTAAATCAAGCCATAGAGGGCAGACTTGGGATATAAAGTCCCCTGCCTCTTCTTTCTTTGCTGGTTTATTTCCTTTTCTTTTCTTGTCTGATGACTATATGTTTGTTCTATTCTGTTCAACTTCTTTCTCCCTGTCCTCAATTTACCTTTTTAGACTCAATCATATTTTCATCTGAGTGAATAATCTCTCTAATTTTCTGGTCAACTTCAATAATAATCCCTGGCTTGCTCTTTCTTTCTTTCTTTCTTTCTCTTCTGTCCTCTTCTCTTGTTTCCCAAAATTTGCCTTATCATCATTCGACCTCCAGCCTAACTTCTACTTTATTTCCTTTCAGTTATCTTTGTTCTATCCACTATCGTTCTTAAATATCCCCACCAGAGGGTAAAACTGCTCTACCAAGGGGAAGCACTTTGCATACAAGATCCCAATTTAAGATTGATTCTGTTATACAAATGCAGACTGTGCTCCTATGGTTTAAGATACAAATTAATAGTTACTACAATTTGTCAGCTTTTAAACTGTGCCTGATGATATAGTCAGTACTAATTATACTACTTTAGCTAGTATGTCATATCTTTTTTAATCAGTTGTTTTCACCTCTGTAACAATACTGGGAAGCTCTGAGGTAATAATCTTATCACATGCTAGCATCAAAGGCCTCGGAATGAGCCAAAGAGATGACAATATCTCAGTGTTCATTAATTGGGAATGGAGGATTTTTGAACAGACAAAAACCAAGAACCTTCTACACACATAAGACATTATATCACAGAGATATATGTGCACCTATGTTCATAGCAGCACCATTTGCAATTGCTAAATTGTGGAAGCAACCCAAATGTCCACCCACCGAGGATTGGATAAGAAAATTGTGGTACTTTTATATAATGGAATGTTACTCAGCTAAAAAGAAAAATAAACTCGAGGCTTTTATAGGTAAATGGTCACAACTAGAGATCATATTCATGAGTGAAATAAATCAGACATACATGTGCAAGCACTGCATTGTTTCACTAATATGAAACCTGAAATAGTTAATTTAAACTAGGAGGTATGATAGATATTATGAAATGATAGGAAGACACTCAAGGGTAAAGGGCATTTGGGATGTGGGAAAAGAGAAGGGAAAGAAGGAGAAATTTTGTACATATGTATATACAGAATAGTTAACATAGTTGTTCTACTGTCTTCTATGTCTTCACTGAAAGAAACTGTCAATGAGTCCTTGATTGATCAGTATTGCATGTCTCTATCTGTTTTCATGAGAAACCACTTTGAAAATATCAATATGTAATACAACAAACATTGTTAATTTCCTACCACTTTGTAACTCTGTATTGTCTGTACTGTTCTTTTGCTATTTTGTAAAAGGTTGTCTGTCTGTTAATGTTTTCCTCCTTTTATTTAAAAAAAAAAAAAGACATCCTGAAGAATACACTTTTCCTAGAGAGGCCTTGATACTCATGATAAAGTTATCCACTACAAAAACTTACAAAGATAAACACAGAAACAAAATAAAAACTTTTGAAATAGAAAGTGACAAGATGCTAAAGTGAAATGTAACTGCAGACCTCCAGCCCACCTAGAAAATCCGAGGAGACAATGAAATAGAGAAAAATGGAAGACACACATGAAATTTCTGAAACACATTTAATTCAAAAAGAAATTTATGGTCTGAAAGTAAAAGGACGGAAAACAATACTCCATGCAATGTACAAAATTAATAGTTACTACAGTTTGTCAGTTTTTAAACTGTGCCCATTAAGAAGTAGGGGTAGTTATTCTGTTTGCAGACAATGTAAACTTCAAACCAAGAATGATCAAAAGAGATAAAGGCCACTATATACTTATTAGGGGAAAACTTTGAGAGGAGGAGATAACAATCATTAATATGTATGTACCTATTATGGGAGCACCCAAGTATGTTAGACAAATATTAATATAAATGAAAAATCAAACACAATAGTGCAATTAAACTGGAAATTTATGGCTAAAGAACTGCAAAAACTCCAAAAACACATGGGTGTTAAATAACACTGTCCTGAACAAGCAAAGTTCACAGATCAAATTAAAGAAGAAATTAAGCAATATCTGCAATTAAATGAAAATGGAGATAAAACATACCAAAACCTTTGGGACACAAGGAAAGCAGTACTAAGAAGGCAATGTATTGTGGTGATTTCCCACACCAGGAAAACAGAACAAGAACAAGTAAACAGCTCAATGCTGCACCTCAACTATCCACATAAAGAGGGCAAGTCAAGCCCAAAGCCCATACAGGGAAGAAAGTTACAAAGATCAAAGCAGAAACTAATGCAATTGAGACCACAAAATTTATACAAAGAATAATAAATCAAAGAGTTGGTTGTTTTAAAGAATAAATAAAGTTGATAAACGCTAAGCAAGCCTTATAAAAAAAGGAAAGAAAAAACTCAGATTCATGAAATGAGGATTCCTGTCTGGCAAGTGCAAGGTCCTGAATTTGATTCTCAGTACCAAAAAGAAAAAAAGAAGAGTCATGACAAAGGTACAATCACTACAGATTCTGTGGAAATTCAGATCATCAACACCTACTTTGAAAATCTTTCCTCTCATGGGATGGAAAAGACAGAAGAAATGGACAGAGTCCTAGATACATATGAATTACCAAAGTTGAACTAAGAAGATATAAAAATATAACCCCATATCTGTCAATCTGAATAACCCAATACCTGTCAATAAAATTGAAAATGTAATTAAGAACTTACCAACCAAGAAAATCCTGTGTCCTGATAAATTCACTGCTGAATTACATAAGAAATTCAGAAAAGATATAAAGCCAACACTCCTCAAACTCTTTAATGAAATAGAAAGTGAAGCAATACAACCTAACACATTCATGGAGGCAAGTACTACCCTGATACCAAAACTAGAGAAAGACTCAACCAAAAAAAGGACTGCAGTTCAATCTCCCTAATAAAGATAGACTCAAAAATTCTCTACAAGATACTAGCAAATAAAATGTAGCAAATCATCAAGTAGATGATACACCATGGCCAAATGGGATTCATTTTAGGAATGCAGGGATGCCTCAGCATACACAAATCAATAAATGTAATACACCTTATCAATAGAGCCAAAGACAAAAATCACATGACAATCTCAGTACATGCAGATAAAGCTTTTGACAATGTCTGACCTTCATTCACGAAAAAAATGTACCAAAAATTGGAATAGATAGTCTTTATCTCAGTCTGATAAAGACCATCTGTGACAGACCAACAGCCAAAATCACACCACATGGATAAAGAACTGAAAGCTTTCACTCTAAAATCAGGAGCAAGACAAAGATGTCTGCTATCATCACTACTATTCAATATAGTTCTGGAAACATTAGACAATGGAGAGAAATAAATGGAATAAGACTGTGAAAGGAAGAAGTTAAATTATAATTTTTGGTAGATGATATGCTACTGTACATAAAGGACCTCTAAAACTCCATGAAAGGACTTCTAGATTTAATAACCAAGTTCAGTAGTATAGCTGGACCCAAAGTGAACACTCAAAAATCAATAGCATTTCTGTACACAAGCAACAAACTCGATGAGAGAGAAATTAAGGAAAGCACACCCTTCATAATAGCATCCAAAAAATGGAATCATTTTAATAGAGCAAGTAATACACCTATATATTAAAATTTTCAGTACTCTGAGAAAGCAGATCAAATAGGACATCAGATATCCTTTGCTGATAATAGGAAGAAACAACATTGTGAAAATGGTCACACTTCCAAAATTGTTGTACAGATTTAAGGCAATCCCAACCAAAATACCATTAGCATAACTCATAGAACCAGAGAAAACATTCCTAAAACTCATCTGGAAACAGAAGAGACTTAGAATAGCAAAAGCAATTCTTGTCTTCAGAGGGAAGGCAGGAGGCATCACAATCTCTGATTTGAACTTATACTATAAATCTACAGTGATAAAATGAGTATGGTAGTGGTAAAAAAATGTGAGGATCACTGGAACAGATTAGAAGATGCAGACAGAACTACAAATGCCCTTAGACAACCACATCTTTGAAAAATGGGTCAGACATGTTCACTGGAAGAAAGATAGCCTCTTTAATTAATGGTGCTGGAAATATTGCTTCTCTAAATGCCAAAGACTAAGATTAGGCACATGTCTATCAGCATTCATTAAACTAAAGTCAGAATGGATCAAAGATCTAGATTTTAAAACAGAAACAGTAAATCCACTGGAAGAGAAAGAAGGTAAACATCTTGAAGTATAGGTGTAGGCCGAGAGTTCATGGACAAAACCCAAGCTGCATAGGAGATAATGCAAGGAATCAACAACTGGGATCTCATCTTATTAAAAAGCTTTTGTACATCGAAAGAAATCACCAGCAGAGTGAAAAGACAACTCACAGAGTGGGAAAAAATTTTAGCCAACTGCTGCTCAGACATAGGACTTCTATCTAGAACATATAAAGAATTGAGAAAATTCAGACCCTCCAAATTAAAAAACTCAATCCGAAAATGGGCATCTGAGATGAATACACATTTCCTACATGAATAAATACTATTGGCAAATAAATATATGAAAAAACATTCAAGTCATTGGTCACTTGAGAATACAAATTAAAACAACACTGAGATTCCACCTCACCACAGGAAGGATGGCTATCATCAAGAAATCAACCAATAATAAATGTTGGAGGGGCAGTGGGGTAAAAGGAACGCTTCTCCACTATTGGTGGTAGTGTAGACTGGTACAACCACTGTGAAAATCAGTGTGAAGATTCCTCCCAAAACTGAGATTAGAGGTTCCATTTGACTGAGCTATTCCCTTCTTGGTTATGTTCCCAGAAGAATTAAAATCATCATACCACAGCAATGTATGCGCACCCATGTTTATAGCAGCACAATTTCTAATAGCTAAATATTGGAAACAACCCAAATGCCCATCAATGAAGGGATGGATAAAAAGAATGTGGTACAATGAGGTACTTACTACTCAGCCATAAAGAAAGGTGAACTGTAGATTTTTATAGGTAAATGCATACAACTTGAGACCATACTCATAAGTGAAACAAATCAGACACACATGTATAAACATATTGTGTCCCTGGTGTGAGAAACTGAAAGTATAAATAAGGTCTAAAACATATAATAGATATTGTGAAATGGGAAGAAACTGTTAAAAAGAAAAAAGGAACTATGATAGGTAAAAGGGAAAAGGAAGAAAAGAAAAAGAAAAAACATCAAGTCAATTATACTATTAACTATTAACAGTATTACTATTAGTCAAGTCTTTTAGTTCATTGGAAAGGAAGGTTTGTCCTAATACTGATCGGATAAAGTTTTATGCCCATACCTTCTACTATGAACAACTACTTTAAAAGTAACATGTAATTTATTAACTATTATTATTCTCCTATTATTTTGTTATGACATTTTGTTTTGTCTTTTTCTCCATAACAAAGGAATGAAATTCTGTGGTTAGTGATAATGTGGATAGACCTGAAGAACATTACATTAAATGAAATCAGCCATTACAGAAAGGAAAGCATTGGGGCTGGGGATTTATCTCAGTGGCACAGTGCCTGCCTGGCAAGCTCAAGGTTGTGAGTTCGATCCCCAGTACCGGACAAAACCAAAAAAAAAAAAAAAAAAGGAAAGCTTTGCATGATCTTTTGATCTTACTTATGTGTGGAATATAAAAGCGCTGATCTTTTGGAAGGTGATATCAGAGCGGTGGTGTTTATTGAAAGCTGAGGAGAATATTATTGTGAAAGTTAGTGTTATGACTTGTGTCTGGGTGTCCCCCCAGAGCCTCCTGCAGTCATGGGGTGGTCTTCTAGAGTTCATGATCGATTCTTGGATGTGAGAGGTACACCTGCCCTGGGGCGAGAAGCTTGCACACAATGTAAGGGAAGGAAAGAGGCTGCTTTCCTTTGCTCCTCCCTTTTGCTCTTGCTTCTTTTGCAGTTTCTGCTGCCAAGAACTGTTGCCCTCTGCCATGTGCCACTCTGCCTTGGAGCCAGCTGATCATAGACTGAAACTTCCCCAAACTGTAAGCAAAATAAACCGTTCCTTCCTTACTTCTGGGCTTCGGGTATTTTGTCTCAGCAACAAGGGAAAAGCAAGGAAGTCAGGTAAGCTGATTGACAGGTGCTGGGTTAGAGCTGGGAGTACGAGGTTCTGTCGGGTGTGGACATGCACGGTAGAGTGTCTATAGATACACTGTACTAGCGGAGGGATTCTGAGTGTACTCATCCTAGGAAGACGAAAAATATTTGAGGGTACTATGATTAGCTGGATTTGAGCATTGTGCAATGTTTGTATGTATGAAGGCAGCACAGGGTACCTCACTAATATGTGTGATTCAGTTTTTTGTGTATGAGTTAAAAATACATAAAATCAAATACAATGGAAAACATTTTTCTTCCTCAGTATACTTATTTAGCAAATGAAGAAATCACATGCTTGTGTCTTAAAATTAATGAAGATATTTTGAAGATTAATAAGCTAATAATCACACTCAAGGAAAGATTCATACAATAATAAAGTTATCTGAAATTGGTGTATAAATTATTTCCAGGACCGTGAATTTTTTATTTGTAATTCATTTCATGTGTAAATTATTCAAATCACCTCAAAAATATGGCAAATGAAGAAGCAAGCCCTGAAGTGTCGCTGGTTTTGATAAGAAGCCCTTTTTTTTTCTTCTGATTTAGACATTGTGCTTTAGATTTTAGAATTAACTACCCATAAATATTTAATATAATTTTAGAGACATAAATTTCTTGTCTCTTCTACTAACCTATAGCATTATGCTCTTTTGCCATTTTTACTTTTGTAATTGTGTATGTTTCCATGACAAAATGATAACATGCCTTACAAGAAGTTATTACATATATATGACACATCTTAATTCTTTTTTCCAGCCCCTTTACCTCCCCATCCCTTCATCTCTTAATCACTTTACCATATGAGAAAGATCTCTCTACTGTTATTATCTACATTTTTTTTTGCTCTTTATTTATATTTTGGGTTTCTCATATAAGAGAAGCCATGTAATACTTAAGCTTGTGTGTATAGTTTATTTCACCTACTGTTATGGTATCAAGGTGCATCAATTTTTTTCTACAAATGACTCCATCCTTCCTCCATTTTGTAGAAATACCACCTGTTGACTGTATAAACTGCTTCCAAGATTTAGCTACTTCGAACTGTGCTGCTATAATCATAAGTATGCGTGTATGGTCTCTTTACCTCTTTTGGGAAGATATCTATAAAAGGAGTAGCTGGACTTTCCAGTTTTAGTTTTTGTTAAGAATTTCTATACTGATTTCTGTAGTGTTTATACCACTTTACATTCCCTCCAATAATGGAGAAAATTCCTTTTTCTCTAATTTCTCACAAGCATGTGTTATTTGATTTTTTTATGATAGATATTCTTTCTGGAGAAAGATGGAATCTTTGTGTGGTTTTTAATTCCCATTTCTCTAACGGCCAGCGATGATGGATATTCTTTCCATGCATTTATTGGACATTTGTTCTCCTTTTTTTTCTGAAATGCTTCTATTCTTTTTGCCTCATTTTGATTGGATTTTTTATTTTAGGCTAAGTTTCAAGTATCTTATATATTGTAGATGTCAATAATTTGTATGAGAAATAGGTGGCAATGAGCTTGTCCCATTTTGATGTTTGTCTCTTTGTTCTTTTGGATTTTTCCTATAGTGTGCAGAAGTTTTTATTTCGATATCATCCCCTTTGTTGATTCTTATATTGGAGTTTCTTTCAAATAATCCTTCCTTATGCCTATGACTTCAAGCTTTCTACCTATTTCATTTTCAGCACGTTAAATATTTCCATGAACTCATTTAGATATTTGATTCATTTGATTTTAATTCAGCCCATGGCGAGAGACATGAGTCTGAATTCAAGTTCCTTCATGAAGATATCCATCCTTTTCAGCATTGTTTATCAAAGAGGCTATCTTTTCAGTAGTGTCTGTTTTTGGCAGTGTGTTGAAGATAAAATAGCATGACATGCCTAGGGTTGTTTCTGCATCCTACATTCTGTTTCATTGATTCTTGTCTCTATTTGTGCCAGATATTTTGTCATTGCTGCTTTGTAATATAACTTCTAATCTGAGACTGTGATATCTCCTGCTTTGCTTTAGTTATCCAGGATTTTTTTGTTATTTCTGGGTCTTTTCTGGTTCCTTATGAATTTTAGTATTGTTTGCTCTAGTTCTCTGAGGAATGGTTTTGGTTATTTGATCTGGACTGTATTAATACTATATATCCATTTTGAAAATAAAGCCATTTTGACAATATTGATTCTGTTGATACAGGGACAGGGTATCTTTACATTTTCTGATATCCTCTTCAATCTCCTTTTTAAGAATATTTCCATTGTAGAGGTCATTCACTTCCTTGATTATGTTAAATCATAAGTATTTAATTGTTTTTAATGCCATTGTGAATTATACTTTTCCTAATGTCTTTCTTAGTTCATTACTGGTATAAAGAAAGATACTGATTTTTGTGTCCTGCCAGAGTACTGAATTTGGTAATTATTCATGTGTCTTTTGTGACATTTTTTGGATCATCTATATATAAGAGCATGTTGTCTGCAGATAATGATAATTTGACTTCACATATTCCTTTTATTTCTTTCTCTTCCATAATTAATTTTTCTGGTTTTGGGTACTATGCTGAACAAAAGTAGGGAAACTGGATATTCTTGTCTTATTCCTGATTTTACAGGGAAAGCTTTCAGTTTTTCTCCATTTAATATGATGTGGGCAGTGGGTTTAAGATTGAGATAAGATAGCTGCTTTATGGAGGGTTTTTATCATGAATAGATGGTGGATTTGTCAAAGGCCTTTTCTGCTTCTATAGAGATGATCATGTGATCTTTGTTCTTGCTTCTGTTTTGTGATGTTATACTTATTGAGTCCTTTATGCTCAGCCATCTTTGCATCCCTGGGATGAGGCCTTCTAGATAATAACGTATGATCATTTTGATAATTTGTAACATCCTGTTTGCCAGTACCTTGTTGGTCTCAAGTTTTCCTTGAATTTTTTGTAGAATTTGCCAGGGAATCTATCTGGATCTGGGCTTTTCTTAGTTCGTAGGTTTTTGTTACTGCTTCAAATTCATTCCTTCTTTTTGGATTATTGAGGGGTTTTATATCAGGTCGATTCAGTTTTGTCATTCATATAAATCTAGAAATATAATCATTTTTCTAAATTCTCCAATATGTAGATTTTCAGTAGTTGCTGATAATATTCTGAATTTCAGTAGTGTCAGCTATGACTTCACATTTTTCATTTCTAATCATACTACTTTAGGTCTTTTCTTTCCTTTTCTGGTTCCACTAAGGATATATTTATTAAGATTATCTTTTTGAAGGACAAGCTCTTCCATTCATTATTTCTTCATATTGTTTCATTGATTCATTCTGTGATCTTTATAATATGCTTCCCTTCATTACCTTTGGATTTGCATTGTTCTTGTTTCTTTAGGACTTTAGTGGGCATCCTTAGCCTAGCTGGGCTTGCTGTGTTTGGTTTGTGTTTTTGATGTGGGGATTCACAACTATGAACGTCTCTCTCAGAACTGCTTCTATTGTGCCCTATAAGTTCTGGTACACTGTACTGGCGTTATCATTTGATTCTAGGAGTGCTCTTACTTCTTCCTTAATTTCTTCTGGAACATATTGTTTGCTTAAAAGGGTAATGATTAATTGCCATGCTTTTGGGTGATTTTTGTACTGTCTTTCACCATTGATTTCTGGTTTGTCTTAACTATGATCTGATAATACATGTGATATAAAGTTGATTCCTTTCTCTTTACTTAAACCTGCTTTTTGGCTAGTGTGTGGTCCACTTAGAGAAAGTTCCCTGTGTATTTCATATATATACATAATGTAATATATATATAATATTATATATATTATATTATTATATAGTGTAATATATATATATATATATATATATATATATATATTACACTGAGCTGTCTGATCTTAGACAAGGAATGAAAATCATTTGCTGAAGGAAAGATGGCCTCTAACAAGTGGTGCTGGGAAAACTGGTTATATACACTCAAGAGACTGAATCTAAGCCCTTATCTCTCACCACGTATTAAACGAAAATCAAAATGGGTCAAAGATCTAAATACAACATTGGGTCTGCCTATACAGGAATAGCAGGTATATTTTCATGCGTGGCAGCCTAGAGTTGGAGAAGAAACCCAGTCCAGCATTCCCCATATTTGATATTATTAAATCAAGAGCCAGTGTAAGAAGGTGTTACTTGTTTGAGAATGAGCTATACAACAACTACTGAAGAACTGCACTTCAGGTTTTCTGGAGTACCTCGCTCATATTGATTGAGAGGGACATGGCCTCAAGAGACATTCATAGAGAAGATACAGGCTAGAGAGGGACCTCCCTGAGGAATTTAAGCCCCAAGTTGAAGCAGTTAAAACTCCTGAGGACACAGGCATGAATGACTTACTGAACAGAGCTATAACTGTGCAAGAAATAACATCAAGAATCAACAAATGGCATTATAGCAAATGAAAAAGTTTCTGCACAGCACAGAAAGCAACTAACTGCATGGAGAGCACTCAAGAAATTCAGCAGGCAGTTTTTACATAAAAGCTTGTTATATAAGAGAAATAATGCAACATAGTAACTTACAAAGTGTTGATACATTTCAGTAGTTTTAAAGGAACTGTGTATACACTATATTTGTATTATACAAAAAGTTCTCAATGCCGTATGAATATTTCTTGTATAAAATAATCCATTCATAGGGTGATTTAAATTCCACCTTTGCCTTTAAAGAGTTTTCTGGTTATTCACATTATTTAACAATTATTTAAGGAGAAACATTTGAAATCAAAACAGAAATGATTGATATTTGGACAATGACCGAGAAGAGTGTAGAACAGGCTGCCTCAGGCTTATGTGATAATCCTGAGCCCACAGTATTTGTTGAGCTTCTCTTTTTCTTTTTTCCTAGTACTAGGAATCTAACTCATGACCTGGCACTTTCCAGGCAGGCGCTGTGCCGCTGAGGTAAATCCCCAGCCCTTTGGTGAGCTTCTTGATGTCCCGCGCCCTGTTTCAGGACCCCATTTGGCATCTCCGTGGAACTAGATGCCTCCCTCCATTCTTTTAAAGAAACGGTTGTAAATTCTTATAAAAAGCTAAATTTCATTCCTACCAGTAATGCTTGACTTCTGATTGCCCTACAACCTTGACAGAATTTATTTGTTGTCACTCTTAGTAGCAACCATTTCAAGATATTGCACTGTGGCTTTAATTTGTATTTTTCCAGTCATTGTGCTGAACGTGAGTTTATTGGCCATTATGTTGCTTTGTTTTAAGGCATTTGTTCTAGTATTTGCTTTTTTATGTTCTTATTTTGTATTATATTATCATTGGGAAAGATTTTATTTTACATTATTGTAATGTGCTGCTCATATATGTGGAAATACTTTGTACCAAATTGTGGCTTGCCTTTTCACTTTCTAAATAGGTTTTTTGATGAGCAGAATATTTTCTTTTGTATGAGGGTTAGATTTATCATTATTATTATATTTTACAGGTATGTGTTTGTGTGTTCGGTATGCAATGCACCAACTACTATAACTGTCCTATTAGCCTGTTTCTTTTTTTGTTTTGTACCTGGAGTTGAACTCATGACCTTCTACTTGCCAGGCAGGTGCTGTGCCACTGAGCTAAATCCCCAGCCCCTATTAATCTGTTTCAAAACTCGGTTTTATTGTTTATCTTTTTTCTCTTTAAAATAATAATAAAAAAAGAAACCTAAACTTATCCCAAGTTCACAAAATTTTCCTCATATTTCCTTGTGGGGACTTTTTGGTCTTAATCTATATGTTTGAAAGCAGTAGCCCTTTTAAATCAGTGATATACATTCCAAATCTAACCTTACCCAGACCCAGTAGTGGAAAATTTACTTATTACAGATGAAACTATCAGTGGACTTTGTGTTCAAAAATTAAAATGGTTAATCATTCAAGATTTGAGGTAGAGATTTTCAGACTAAAGTCTAAACTGACAATAAGTGCTAGCTGAAGACTTTTCATCTGTGTTCTTAAATAAGGAGGATATTTTAAGGCACTTGGATCTTCTCAGTTTTATTGATTATTGCACTGGGAAAAAATTTCAGGAAGATAATGCAGATATCATCAACATCTCATTCTCCCAGACAAGGATTTTATACACCGTTTATAAGCCAGAGGGATACTCTGGGTTGACTGTAACTGGAAAGCTAGACTTATAACAAAGCAATCAAAGCTAGTATATATATACTGGTGTTTTCTTTTCTTTCATAGTTTTCTCTGTCTCTTTGTCTCTCTCTCTGTCTCTGTCGTTCACGGGTGCACATGCTCTTCACTACCTGTCATTGCTCCTGCATTTCTTCCTTCATAGAAATAAAAAAGCTTTCTTTTCAGCCTCCCATTTTCTCCTTGCTTTACTCTTCAACTGGCATATTAGAAATACAACTTTAAGACTAATAGTCAGGAAAGATGTTTAAATCAGAACCCCAGTTATAATCAAAGCTCATTATTTCCCACAAAAGGGAGGAACATGGCCATCAGTGCAAGGTTTCCTTTAAAATTATGAGCAATTTTTCATGCATTTGCCTCAACTCTAATAAGTACATGACACTTTCGTTCTTTTAAAAAAAATCTGTCTACCTTGAAATATATCTTTTGAAGTATATATTTGCATAGAAGAAAACTGTAAAATACAGAACACTCCTGCTGATTGAAATACACTTAATATGATTCCCTGCTGAATTTCTGTAAATTCCACAAATCTTTCACAGAGACATGAGGAAAATTATGTTTTCAGCTGTGTTCACTTTTAGCAAGAAGTTCTTTAGAAAATTCAGGTCATCATTATTCTTTATTTCCCCCATGAATTAAAAGAAAGGTTAATCTCTCTTTGCTTCTCTGTTGACACAAGTGGAATCTCATAAGATAGTTGATTAAAAACTGTGTACTTTATAATTAGATCAGATTTTATTCCAATAAATGTTATAGTATGGAAATAATTTAAATATGTATTATTTACTGTCTAAATCTTCTTTCATTATATCAAAACCTGACAATACATGCTATACATATTCAGGTATGTGAAAAATAGAGCAAGGTGTTATGACTACGTTTAGCTTATTATATTGGCTAGGATAATAAAAACTTAAACACAAGTTGTACATGGTACTTTCAAAACTTCTGATTATTCCTGGTACCAGAGAAAAACCAAAAAAAAAAAAAAAAAAAAAAAAAAAAAAAAAAAAAAAAAAGAAACAAAACTTCTGATTATAGATTTTGCTAAACAAACTCAGAGGAAGTTTTAATAAATGAGGCATCCTGGTTGCCTTTCAAATTCTGATGCTTATTAGACTTCATGGACTATTTATCAGTTAAGCATTTCTATTTGTTTGGAAAACAAGGATGCTTTGTTTTAATATTTTATTGTTGAAAACAAAGCCATTTTCCTGTTGAATTCCTAATACAGTGTGATTCCATTTATATTATTTTATTCTGTTTTTATTGCCCCTGGTTTCTCCAGAGGGATTAATTTAATCCAATTATATTAATATATAGAAGTTAAAATATTTGGATCCTCAACATTTATTGGATCGTCCAATGAATCAGTTCTTTGTCCATTTCTTTTCTATGAAAAGAACCCTCCAGGGAGGCTGTGATAGATGCTATCCTTGCAGAAACAGTGCCTCATTTCCTACACTGCCAATGGATTTGATGCTTGGGATAGAAGCAATTTCCTGGTTTAAACTCACTGTGAAGCCATCATGTGGAAGAGCATAGATCAAGCATGCAGAAAAGGGGAGGTGGAGATGGTTACACTATTATTTGAGTTATTCTTTCCCCAGAGTTCATGTTTTAGAACTAACAAATGGCCCCATTCTTCAAGCCAAAATGAATGAGTATCTCTTCTCCTTATATTCCAGGACAGTGCTACCCTGAGATATTCGTTCAATATTTTATTGAAATTAACAATACAAAATTCATATTTATTTTAAAAATAATGAATTTCTTTATGAAATTATTTTCAGAATTAATATTTATTTCTCAATTTATAAAACACAAGAGTTGAAAAAATCTAAGTACAACCTCTTAATAGGGTCATACATTCACCTCTAATGTGACATGGCACTTGTATTCTTTAAAAACCTGTAGAACATAAAATATGTCTTGTGAAATATATTTGCATAGGAGAAAGTCATAAAATACAGGGCACACCTGCTGACTGAAACAAGCTTAATGTGGTTCCCTGCTGAATTTATGTAAATTCTGCAGATCTTTCAGAAGTACCTGAGGGAAGTTATATTTCCAGCTATGTTCACTATTCAGGTAGAAGCAGTTAGGGGAAGTTCAGCTCATAATTTATTTTCCATAAATTAAAAAAATAGATTTTTCTGTGCTGTTTTCCCTAGTCACACAAGTGCAGCCTCTGTGGCTAGTTGTATAACTTCTTGCAACACCATTTACCCCAATGCTTCAATGTTTGAATGTATACATTATAAAATATATGCATCACTTAGTAAAAGTAAGGGCTTTTTAAACACATACATTTATAGCATATTGAAAGGGGTTTATGGTGTCACAGTTGTGAAGCATTTTGCTTAATGCTTTTTAACTTTTCCTTATGTCTTTTATAAGCACTGTCACAGTATAGTGTGTGGGGATTCACAGTCAGATGATACAGTCTTAGGTGTGAGTGACAGTAATCATCTGAACTTGACAGTCATGATTTCTGTGACTTTGGTTGCTTGCAACAGTGATTTGAAAATTATTGTCTGAAGAAACAATTGTTTATTTTTGGTAAATACTTCAGAGTTTGGATCATTCAAATTTCCTGATTATTAGCACATCATTTCCTATTGATTATGTCATGGAGGTATTAGTGTTTCTCCTTTTGGTATGAAATCCAACTTCAGAAGTATAAAGCACCTAGTAATTCTACTGAGAGTTACATTGTGTGGGGAAATAACCTCACCCAAATTTGTTATATACTCTAATAAAGGGCATCAAAGGCAAAAGTATGCTAAGTGCCTTTGCCTTTCCCTGTGGTCTTAAAGCTAGAATCAAATAATTATTATGTTCTTCAATTACATATTACGTTCTGTTATTTTAGAGGTTCGTGCTTTGAGTTTTTCAAAGACTCTTGTGAAGGTACTATACTTTTTCTCTAAGTATCTTCTTTCTCAAAGAGTCCATGCTAGGCAGCATATCTGACCTTCAACCTCTGACTTGCAGTTATCACTCTGCTTTTGACTGCAAAGTGTCCAACTGGTACTTGCTGTGCTTAGAGGGTGATAGATATTTTCCTTGCCTTTAGTTGGGTGAAGTGCTGCAGTACTAAGCCAAATTTAGTCAGTTCCGTCCATTATGAATACACAGTTGTGTTCTCTTATCCAAGATACCCTGGGTGCCTGAAGCCATAGTTATTAGCCAAATCTTCATGCACAGTACTGTGTTTTCTTCTACACACAAACTCATGATGAAACTTAGTTCATAAATCAGGAATGAAGAGATGTTAAAAGCAACAGGTAATAAGATAGAGCAATTGCAATAATAGACTGTAACAAGGTTACTTAAATCTTCTAAGTTATTTCTACAATTCCCCACTTAATGTGATCATAGTATGGGTGACTGACAGTAAATGAAAGTGAATCTATAGGTAAAGCAGGATGACTAGCTCTGAAACACACCGTACACTCCATTATTTAAGTGCTGAATTGTTGTGAAGATGTTATTGGAGCAGTTACATGAAATTATTCCTAAATTTTCACCTTTAAAATCAATTCATTCATACAACTGTTTCATTTTAAATGATAAAGGCAGCAGTAGTGCATTTTCCTCCTAACCTGGCAGATATGAAATACCTAGCGGTCATTTGACTGCTATTTTCTTATAGACATAGATTATCCACTTTAAAGTTCTTCCTCAGACAAAGAAAGCCCTACGTAGCGGTTTGCTTTTTCTTCGTTTTCTTCACATCAAGGGGGAAATATTGGTTGAACGTCATCCTGCTCTTAGAACACAAGAGTCCCAGTCAAAAGTTTCTAATACAACTTAGAAGACGAGTGTGCTAATTTGGGTTGGTTATCCAGCAACTTTGAACCCTGTCATAATTATCATGTTTATCAGGCTGCCAAAACATTTTGAAGATTCAAAAATAAAGCACATGGGTTTTTTCTTTCTCTCACCTTTATGAAGTTTTACTTAGGCCCTTGGAATTTATGCTAGCTTATTCAGATGTTTGGCTGGAATATAAAATTCCATCCCTTTTTCTCTGTATATGATTTTCTTGATCAGGAGTGGTGTCATGAGACAACACCAGAACCCTGACCCCTTGACTACATCTTGTTCTCAGTGCCCACCATTTTGTACAACTAGCTATTCTGAGGTGTAGGTAAATGTCCCCTACAATCCTCATGCTTATAGGTGGGGATTTGGGGTGATGATTGGGTTTGGAGGCTTACATCTGACTTGCTGTTAAAAAGTAGGGTGTGGTGGGAGGAGTTGGGTGATTGGAAATGCTGCCTAGAAGGGTTTATCTCTGTCCTTGACTGCTTCTCTTGTCTCTGCTTCCTGGATGCCATGATATGAGCAGCTTCCCTCTGCCATGGACCTTCCACTGAATCATTCTGCCCTAGAGCTGGCCAATTATACACTGAAAGCTCTGCACAATTATAGACTAAAACCACAAGGCTGCAACAGCTTCAGTACCTACTGTGCCCAAGGCCCGCCCACAAACTTCTGTGAAAGTAGCTTCTGCGTCTGCAGAATTCTGCTCAGCTTGCCCCAACCTCCACCCAACTGAAACACGGGTATGAAACCCCTGCTCTCCCAGAGCTTGGCTCTGAGAATTTGGAGTGTTGAACTCCGTTGGGTCAGGCAGTTTAATAAAGCTTGGTTCTTCCACTTCTTTGAGTGCTGAGTGTAACACTGACTTTGCTGGAATAGTTTGTTAGATTAAAATTATATTCCAAAACATCATTATTTCTCAGCACATTCCTAAGAAGTCATGAGTGATTCAATCAGATATATTTATAATAACTTAGTTTTTGCAATCTTACAATTTGATGGAAAAATACGATGCATAATCATCTTACAGAGAATGATTAGTTTCTTCAGAATTTTTGGAAAATAATTATAATTGAGTCCTACTTCATGGAAATTAATGAATAAAAACAAAGTGAGATTTTCAGTAGCAAAGGGGTTTATTCATGGAAATAGGCACAAAAGAAATATATAAATGTGCATATATATATACATACACATATATATACATACATATACATATATATGTATATGTATGCATATATATATAGGCAACAGTAGTCTAGATGGTTATAAATATCCTGGCCTGAGCCAAGGATCCCATAATAGCTTGCAATGAATGTTACAAAGTTAGAACTTTTTAGTGTTTATTTCATTGGAAAATAAGATAATATTTGATGTCGTACTTATGTAGGTACATTGGGGACAATAATAATTTATTTAGCAAACAGTTGAAAATCTCTTTTAAGAGTTGTAGCTTAAAATAGTAAAGGTTTACGGAACTGAACAGTTGACATTAGTAATATCTCTTAAAACTCGTACACACGTAACTATAATTATAAAATGCTAGATTTAGAAGTATGCATATGAAACACTGAATCAGAAGTAAATATTAATGTGCAATGCTACTGATTAGTAACTACTTTTAAAAGCATGACTACTAATATATAGTTGGTGATATTAATTTTCCTCAGAGATGATAACGTTACCTTGCTCTTACGAAAAAGTTTAAAGTTCAGAACATTTCAATCACTCTGAAAACATATCTCAAAAGTAAAAGTTAGCTGTGATTTTAAATTAATACTATTTCCATATAGCATAAATAGGACCTTAGTACATATATGTGTACAACCTCATTACTGGTAAAAGAAATAGGGTAGATTTCTTTTTATGTTTAATTTGATTTAATTTAATTTATTCATCCTCTTATATCCAACCTCCAGAAATGAATTATTCTTTCTCTATAATTTTGTTTATTCTGCTATGATATCCATTACTTAACAATCATTGCTTATTACCCTTCTTATTCTAGGAGTACACTTCTTGAATTCTAATCCTAGAACAATGGTAGTAGGTATTTAACTTCCACATAGCAATCTCTGTTCCAAGATCTTTATTAGAAAATGGTAAAAAAGAAGATATAAACACCTCATCAGATTCTGTAAGGATGAAAATCATTGCATACAAATTACTTAATATACATCTATTAATTATACAATCAGCAAATACCATAAATGCAGTATGCTGATATATTAATGATGTTTGTAGAATAGCAGTAGTGATCCTCTTGGGTACAACAACTATGTTTTATTCATCCTTGTGTCTCCCGTACCTAATTGTGCATCTAAAATATTGAAGGCTTTTTGATAATGTGGAGTGAATTCACAAGTAGGAAGACATTGGTAACATTTGATATAACAGGTTTGTTTTTCATTCCAAATTCCAGTTCTACTGAAAGATAGCAGCCTTAGAGCACAAGATATTTCAGGGAAGGAACTGAGTTTCATTTGCATTTTTATTCATTGTATCTGACAAAATAACATTTAGTGGATGATTAAGACAGCTTAATTTAACATTGATGATTTATGAATTTGGAACAATGCTGCCTTTTTATCTCTTTTGCATTCAGTAGTAATAATTGATATAAGAATTCGCAAAAACAAAATTTAAGAATGGTGTATGCAATCAGAGAAATGATTGCAGAACAAGTGGGAAAATGCCATATCATCTTACATTTAAACTCATGCCATCAAAACAAAACTATGTTACAATGGTAAGTTATGGAGGTACAGACCACTAGATGAAACAATCTTCTCCTTGTAAAATGAAAGTGAAAGTAGAATATAAATTAACAAAAATGTGAATTGGGTAGTCTGATAGGTTTGTAAACACACACACACATACACACACAAACACACACACACTTAAAAGAAAAACTTTAACAGTGTTTAACTGAGCAAAGGATGATTTGCAAATTGAACAGGATTCAGAACAAGAAGAGGTTCAGAGAACCACTCTCCTCAGCTTGGAGGAGCAGTCTTGTTAGGACAGAAGACAGAAAAAGGTTGACTGATTATACCTCATTTGCCTTGTTTGGATATGGTTTTCCTAGTTTGCGTCCTGTGATCAGCTGAGATTCAGTGAATAGTTACAAAAATGTGATCCTCAGGCTGTCAGTTCGTTTAACTATTTATAGTTTGTTTGTTGGAAACTTAAGGTATGGAGGCTTCCCTAGGCCACCTGCAGTTTGTGTGTGTATATGCCTATTTCTCTATTATATACTCTTTTGAGGTTGTCACTACAACAAATGGAATATTTTCTTGAGCTTCACTAAAAAATACTTAGTACCATTTTCTTTATTCTTAAAGTATGATATACAAATGTTCCTTAAATATGTATCTTTAAAATTTTGTTATGACAAAAGAACAAAAATATTAACATCATAACATTTAAGGTAGAATACTACAGGTTGTAAGATTTATCATTATTTAAGATATTGCTAAGAAAAACTGTTGCCAAATAAATTACATTACTTGTGTTTGTATCTTTTATCCTTTAAAAAAAATTCCCTAATTGTATGCTTATTTAGGGATAGATCCCTGAGTTCCTATGTCTTATTTAGGCATAGATCTTTGTATGTCATTCATGAAATAGCTAAAAGGAAAAATAAGCATTTTGGTGAAGATATTCCTTGAGAAAACTCTTCATTTTAAGATCTAACTCATTTCCTATGGCTTTTTCATTTGAAGCCATGGAAAAAATGCCTTTACATGTCTACAAATTATTGTCTTCTGTGCTCCAAAAAACTGAGGGAATAGAGAGCTTTTTAAAAGCAAGTTCCATTTTGGTATTTTCTTCCATGTTTTGATATCCATCTGTGGGTTTTGATAATGGTATTGTCTTCATTATACTAACAGGTATTGTTTCAATATGTTCAAACCCCAACATGGAGTCGCATTCTCAAAATGATTTTTAAGAGGCTTTGCTATGATTTGGATCTGCTGTGTCCCTCAGACACTTCTGTGTTAAAGGTTTGGTCCTGAGCCGGAACTCTTAAGAAGTGGGGCACGTTGGAGGGTGTTAGGTCAGGGCAGGGAGCTATGAAGGGGTGTTGGGAGCCCAGACCTCTCCCTTCTGTCTCTTGCTTCCTGGCTTCCATGTGGTAAATAGCTCTTACTGTGACATATTGTGATGCTATGAAGTCAGCTGACCATGGACTGAAATATCTGATACCATGAGTCAAACTTACCTCACCTCCTTATAAGGTACTTATTTCAGATATTTTGTCACAGTGATGAAAATGTGACTAACTCAGACCTACAACTGAGAGATTGTGCAGCTGTATATGCCAGACCAGTCAACAGGAACAGAATAAATTTACCTTGTGTGGGGGATGGACTGGTGGTCAACTAGTAATACTCAGGTGAATTGAACCAGCATGGTGCCAGGTGGAGGAGGCCCACCTGAGGACTGTTGCCTGCAGCATAAGAGGCAGAACTGGAGAGGAAAAAGTGAGGCTGTTGGTTGCTGGTAGAAGCTCTTTGGTGCTGTTAGAAGCTGTAAAGAGCTGTTGGTTCTCTTGGACAAGCTTGTCAGGCTGGCTTTCCTGATGAGCTGCACTATTCTCATCACCCAAGGAGCTCAGGACCTTGTTGTCACTGAGAATGGCTTCAGTTCACTTTGGGGGAGCTCTGGTCCTCACTTTGAGCACCACTTCCTGACTCTGGAGCAGAAAATTGCTCCGTCTCCTGGAAAACTTGTCACAGTGGCTTTCTTGGTGAGAACTCAGTTTTCCTCATCATTGGAGGAGCTCAGAACCTCGCTGTTGCTGAGGACGGCTGTGGTACTTTTGCGGGGAGCTCTGGTTCTTACTTTGAGAGTCACTTTCTGTCTCCAGTGCAGATGCCCCAGAATGCTAGCACATATCCTTCATCCTACTGGCACAGACTTTTCTAGCTTCCACCACTGACCTTTGGGCCTTTCCAGCCAGATCTGTGAAACAGGCCTGCTCGAGACATTGTCGTGGGCTCTTGGCCTCCAGCTGGACTCAGGGGAGGCACTGTTATGGGCTCTAGGTCTTCAGATGGGCTCCTTCAGGACATTCCTGTGGGATCCAGGCCCTCAGCTGGATTCTTTGTGTCTTTAGTGTGTGGACAGATTTCCTGCATTCTCTTGTACATGACTTTTTGGGTGACAGTTGTAAATAATCTTATAAAATATGTTTCCTGTATTATATTTTTCCCCTTGCAAAACCCAAAACTACTACAAAATTGGTAGGTAATGATCCACCCTAGGGTGGCTCTTCTATACCCTAGGATGTAGAATTGCTGAGCCAATTTGGTAAAGCTTCTAAATTTCTCAAGTTGGCACAATCAAACACTACACCTTCTTTTTAATGTTGCTCATTTTCTACCTTCTCAGATTCGTGTCCACAGACTCCATTAAGAATCAATATACTGGATAGGTTAGTATAAATATTTAATGATCTCTGTTCTGTGTAACTTCTGTGTAACTTCTGTGTAACAGCTAGTCTTCCAGCAGTTTATCTAACACTCAAGTCTCTGGTCATGCACCACCAAGTAATCAAGGAAAATATTCAGCCTTAGGAATTGTTTTACCAGTAAAGTTAAATAAATTAAATATGGAAGAAACTTTTGGTGACCAACATTTTTTTAGTTTCACAGTGATTTACTGTTTTTCAGCATCTATAATTGGCACATAACCTTGATGTTCATAGCACTGACATTAAAATTTTAAAGCATGCCAAAACTGTGCATGAATCAGTATATTTTGTATAGATTTTTTAGGTTTAATTCACATTAGAAATTAAGTAGCCCCTGGTGAAAGAAGACAGGAAGTTTCTGAAACTTTAATGTTTGATGCCTTAAAAATAGTGCCGCTATGCATGAGCCAGTCACAACAATCTTTCCTTGCTGTGAATGTATTATATCTGTTATGAAGAATTTCCTTGCCTTTATTCATATCAGATACCATGTGATAGGTTACTTTTTGCAATATTTTCACAACAGATTATAACTGAGTTATCTGAAAGTATCCTCTTTGGTCGCTTATAGTGTTTTCTTTTTGATTCACAAACAAATATACAATTATGGCTTCCTCCAGATGAAGTGAATTTATTGTCTATTGCTCATAAGCTTTGCTTAGATTCTGCGTGGTGGCTAACTTTTCTTTAATTCAGTGTTAAAATTTAGTATCACTTTAACTATTGAACCAAGCACATATACAACTCATCATGCACATTTCTCAAAATTAATGACAATGTGGACATCTGCTTCTAAATTTGTACAATATATATTTTGAGAGATGGCAGCTGCCTGGCTGACAATCATTTTCAGACATATTGATGGAAATATGCACTCAATTAAGGGCTGCTAAAATGTGTGAATTACATCTCAAAATAAATAAGCTATAAGCTTTTATAAAACTATGTTTTAACATTATGATGGTCTACTACTTATTTTTAATTTCTGAAATGCACCATTAGTAATTTACTTCTGGCTCAGAAACAGACTGTGAATGTTTGAATATATGAGAGAAAATTTTGATAGCGTTCATGACAGTAAATGCAGGGATTTTAAAATTAGGCCTTTGGGTATAATATTGTAACCGTATGTAGACCGTGTTGATTCAAAATTTTCCTACAAAACCTTCAAATGACAACTTGAAAGTCTGTAGAGGTAAGATGCTGGCACTGAAAATGACAAAAATAACCTGAAATTCCATGTTTGTGAGGTTTATGCAGCCAAAATAAAAATCTGGTGTTGTTTTTATTGAGACAAGGTGAGAATTAGAATCACTGAGAGGTTGTTTTTCATTTTCAAAGAAAGATTATTGTCTTAGACCATTACTGCTATTTTAACAAGGTAACCTTAGATTAGGTTATTTATAAACAATAGAAATTTATTTCTCACAGTTTTGGAAACCATAAAGTTACAGGTCAGAGTGTCAGCAGGCTTGGTATCTGGTGAAGGTAACTGTTCGCTTCCCAGACAGCACCTTCGCGTTTCATGTGCAGGAGACAAATGCTGTCATGACATGGTGGAAAGAGAGAATGACGTTGAACATTTTTTCATGTATTTATTTATCATTTGGATTTCTTCATCTGAGAAGTGTGTATTCATCTCAAATGCTCATTTTAGGATTGGATCTTTAAATTTGGGGGGATTGATTTTTAAAAATTCTTTATATGTTCTAGACAGAAGTCCTTTGTCCAAAGGACAATCAGTTAGAAATTTTTCTGCAGTTTCTGTGTTTTCTTTTCACTCTGCTAGTGGTTTCTTTAAATGTGCAAAAACTTTTCAATAAGGTGAGATTCCAGTTGATGCTTTGAAGTATTTCCTATGCAGTTTGGTTTTTGTTCCTGAACTCTCTGCCTACCCCCATGTCTTCAAGATTTTTACCTACTTTCTCTTCCAGTATGTTTAGTGTTTCTATTTAGATCTTTGACTCATTTTTTACTTGGGTTTGGTGCATGGTGATAGACATGGGTCTAGTTTTAAAGACCATACGTATAAGCAAAATAAATCAGATCCACACATGTAAATACCGTACTGTCTCACTAGTGTAAGTACCTGAAAAATTAAATAAAATCTGAAAGGTACAATAGATATTGTGAAAGGGAAAGAAACGGTTCAAAAGAAAAGAACAACTGGGATGAGGGAAAAGAGAAAAGAAAGAAAGGAAGGAAAAAATATTTACACACAGGATAGTGAAGAGAGTTATACTACTGACTTCTATAGCTTTATTGAAAGCAACAGTAAATGTTTAATTGTTTGATCATTCTTACATGCCAATATTCTTTTAACTGAGTAACCAGTTTCAAGATAACAATATCTAATACAGCAACTATTGTTAATTTCCTATCGCCTTGTCTGAAATTCTGTATCTCCTCTATTTTTTTGTTGTTGTTTGCTTATGTCTGTTTGTTTGTTAATCTGTTTTCATTGCTTTACCTTGAAAATACAAAATATGGAGAAAATGAAGGGACCCAACCACTCAAGCCCTCTTAGAAGGCACTAGTCTCCTCCATGAGGTTCCAGTCTTTGACTTCATCAGGGCTGAAGAGCTGCATTATTTTTATTATCACACTAGCCATAAAGTTTCAACATGAACTTGGGGGAATGTGTTTAGACTGTAACAGTCATCAAGAATAGAATAAAATAAAAAAGAATATCTAAAGAATAATTGACCACAATCTACAGAGGCTAAAAAATTAGTAGATTTATAAACATGATCATAACTTCAACAATGGAATGATACATCTCAAGGACTTAGAAAAGAAAGAACATTAAATTAGCAAAAGGAACATTAAAAGGTCAACACACAAATAAATAAAGTGAGGACTAAAAATATAGATGACATTAAAGAAGTGAAAAACTAGTTTTTGAAAAGATCAAATTGACAATTCTTTAACTAAACTAATAAAGAAAACATAGAATACCAAAATTGGTAATGTCAGAGATAAAAATGAGATACTGCAAATCATGCCACTGCAAGAACAATTCAGGGGTTTTGTGAATAACCATACGCCATAAATTGGAAAGCCAACGAGAAAAGGACCAATTTCAGACATGTACAATTTACCAAAATTGAATACAGAGGCACAAAGAGACCGGACAGACCAATAGTCAGTAATGATTAAATTTAAACACTGAGTTTAAGGCTGGGGATTTAGCTCAGCGGCACAACGCCTGCCTGGCAAGTGCCAGGTCGTGAGTTCGATTCCCGGTACCGGAAACCACCCCCCCCAAAAAAAATAAATAAATAAACACAGTTTACTCTGTAAGGAAGTCAGATATTAAATCTCTTTGTCAAGACTGTAAGAAGTCACCTATAAGCAAACTAAACTCTCAATGAGAATAGTTATATTCTACTGCTTAAGTGCTAGGTATTTATGACCATGAGAATAAAATGTGACTTAATAACTTGTGACTAATTCTAGTTTTAGTCAATAGTAGTACAACAAAAATAAAGATGCATTAAAATAAAACATTGTCAAAATTTAACACAATCTTGTCATTATTTCATCACATATGAAAATAAAAACAGCAATTCAATCATTATTTTTCAAATGAATTAAAGTTGTTGTCTCATTTGGCATTATGTATGGAATATACTAGGTTACTAGTGATTTTAATTTGTTAACTTCCAAGATGTGACATTGTTGATTACAATACAGAAATGACAAGTACAGAAGTCAAACATTATTTTATGTATAATTTAATTTTGAGAAGACTAATAAATATGTCAGCGTTGTTGGGAGTAAAGCTGCCTGTGTGGAGAAATGAGATAGAAATACAAATATAAGAAAACAAAAAATATCATGGTGGTGCAAAAGTATAAGGTAGAGTCAGATCAGTCCTAGTATAAACAAATAACTATGTAATGATCAAATAGTGAACAGTGTCTATCCCAAAAATTCAAGAACTGCTTAACACTTGAAAAAATCGAATAGAATTTACTCATCAACAGATCAGAGAGAAAAGAAACAACACGTTAGTCAACTTTGGTAGAGACTGAGTAACCAGATGTGGACCAAGTTTAGCCCCCCCTTGCTTGTGTAAATTAACTTTTACAGAAGGCCACATCTATTTACTTTGTTGTTTTTGTGCTTTAATAGAGGTCTTGTTTCAACAGAGACTTTATTAGCTGGTAAAACTAGAATATTTTTAATCTAAACCTTCACAGAAAAGAAATTGTTGGCTCTCTATCCAAATAAATGTAGAAAAGATCTCTTGGCAAGATGCAATGGCTATTCATAATACTACCAGGTATCACAAGGAACCTACTGATTTGATGCCCAGCACTATGAAAAAATAAAGTTATTAATGTACTTAATAGTGAAAGGTAATGTCCTTCTTCTAAAATCGGGGAAACAGCAATGGTGTTGCTTCTTATTGCTTCCATCCTATATTGCACTGGCTATCCTGGTCAGTGTAATAGATATTGTGAAATATCTATTAATTAATGAGAATAGTTATATCTCATTAAAAATATATCAAGCAAAAAGAGATATCAAGCATTATAATTTAGAACAGAAGAAGTAAATTGTCCTTAGATCCAGATGAAATTATCACAAATGTAGAAAGTAGTTAGAAAACTGAAACAGCTTTTAAAAGTATCAGTGAATTTAGTGAGAACACAGAGCTCAAAGACGATTTAAAAATCAGTTTGTTCCCAAGTGTCAGTGAAAACTTCAAGGTAAGGAATTGCAAAGTTCTTTTCTGTACAAAAGCAAAACAACAAAAGGTAGTGAAAACTGTTAGCATCAGCATTTTCAGGACAGGAAAATTAAACTCAGATTGTTATTCACAGAAAGCAGATGAATCTTGGTGAAAACAGCAAGTTTTGTGGATTTTTAGCTTGGCTATTCCCCTATCCCTCACTTTGAAAAATAACGGACCCACAGTCATGATGACAACCCTCATCCTCATAGCTACCCTATGGGAATAAAATGTGCCTGGGACTTCTTCACAGTTTCTATTTGTCCTCATTTCATTTGTCAAGGAGCTCCCTGGAAGAATTCGTTTGCAAGGCAGGTTTTATCTTACCTGATAGAATCTTGGATCAGTTAAAAAAAGTGTGTGAGTGTGTGTGTGTGTGTGTGTGTGTGTGTGTGTGTGTGTGTTTTCCTGAAAGCAGTCACAGGCATCACAATTTCAAGCATGACACCAAAGATACCTTCATTGTATTGTTAGTAATAAGGAAAGAATGAAATTAATATAAATGGCTATGATTAGAGAGCTATTTCTGTAATGGATGTTATACTTACAAGCTGGAGACTTTGGAAAGAGTAAATTGTTGCAACTTATTTTTAAAATACATTTAGGTAAAACAACAGCAACCAAAACAACAACATAAGCAAACAAAAAAGACTAGAAAAAGGTCTGCTTCAAGGTTAAGAATATTGTTGTTTAAAAGAAGGTGTGTTTGGGTACAATAGGATTCATGGGGCAGGTGGTTTGGGTGATATTTTTACAAATTTATTATTTGAGGGAAATGTATCTGACATTATAGCATTTTATGTTTTGAAGACCACAGAAAATCTACTATTTTTATAGCAAAAATGAATGAGATTCATTGTTAATTCCTATCATTCTGTTTTGAGTTCATGTATCATTTTTGTTGTTTTGGGTTGTTCTGATTATGTCTTCATTGTTGTTTTGTTAGTTTTTCATCTTTAAAATAAATAAATAAATAAACAAACCTTTCCTTCTCTGAAAGAATGAATGTGATTAATGCTTGGCAAGATCTTTTTGGATTACAAGATACTCAGGGAAGAAATTTTTGAGTGGGTTGACAGGGGAAAATGGTTTTGTATGGGATATGAATCACTACTATATGTAGATAGTTCATACGTCTAGATTTATCAGAATTATAACTTTTTGGAAGACTAAGAACATTTTAATGGAATCACTAGATATTATTTTTCCAAAGATTAGAATAAAAATCTCTAATAAGATTTCTGGGCCCTGACATTTCTTTAGATCGTTTACTTGTATTTAGTAAAATACCCTATTAATTACATGAGCAATTTCAAACATCTACTGAAGTTTACTGTAACTAGATCTAAATACCCTGAAAGCAGATTTAAAGAGACTGTATTCCACTGGATAAAGCAGGATATTGTACAGAGACTTGGGGATTATAAAGATAAAATAGAACCCTCTTTTGAAATGTAATTATTACAAAAGACAATAAAGAGAAGGAAAATGAGGACATGGGAAATACCGAACCTCTTACAGAGTCTTTGTATACTAGAAAACTGATCAACTTTAATTCATTAGCAAATTAACCCCACTCCAAGGTCCCAGTCCAAGGAAACTGTTAATCCACCCTGTATGTGTGGAAGAGAGATGGGTCACCTCTTGCTCTGGTTTGGACATGTCCCGCACAGCCCCATGCACTGAGGGTTTGGTCCCCAGTTTGTGGTGCCATAGGGAGGTGATGAAACCTTTAGGATGTGTGCACACTGCGAGGAAGTGAGACCGTCAGGTACGTGTCCTTGGAGATATTGGGACTTTAAGATCTCTCTCTCCCTGTCTCTCTTTCTGCATTCCATCTGCCTTGAGATGAACAAAGTTCCCCCACCACTTACATCCTCCATGATGCACTGCCATGGGCCCAATACATCACGAACTGAAAACTCTATAACTGAGAGCTAAGATGATACTTTCTTATAAAGGTCACAACAGTGAGAAGCTCACTACCACACTTCTATACTCTTTTTTCTCATGTAGGTTCTTCGGCTAGATCTAGGGTTCCAATTAATAAGTGCTGATGAAAAGAGAACAACAGAAGTTTTATCAATTTACATGTACATAAGGATCTGCACAAGAGAGCTATTATGGTTTATGTCTGTGTGTCCCCTCCAAAGCCTCATGCGACCATGGGGCAGGCTATTAGAGTTGAATGATTGTGGGTGTGAGAGCTTCACCCACCCGGGAGTGGATAGCTTGCATATGTAAGAGAGAGGAAAAGAGTGCTTGAGGCCATTCCTCCCCCATTCTGCCCTGGTGTGCGCTTGCAGCTTAGCTGTGTTCTGCCGCCTGAGCTGTTGCCATGTGCCACTCTGCCTTATAATTTGCCAAGTACGGACTGAAACTTCCATGAACTGTAAGCAAAATAAACCTTTCCTTCCTTAATTTTGGGCATCAGGTATTTTGTCCCAGCAACGAGAAAAAAGTAACCAAGACAAGAGGGGAAACTTCAAATGTGATCAAAGCATGATGCTGTCATACTTTTGGGGTAAAGAAGAATAAACTGTGAAGGAAGGATGGATTTGTGAACTAGAGTGATGAACTGTAGGGATATATCTGAGTTAGTTAAATGAGTGAGATGTGAAATCAAATGGAATATAAGAGTTCCTACAGCGACTTTTTTATTCAGGTTCAATATAGTTGCAACTATTAGTTTTTAGTGATCAAGGTTACTTTTCACTTTGGTAAGAACATTCCAAAATTCAGTGGTTTGTTTTCTTGTTTTATGCTTCTTTGTTCATTTGTTTGCTTGCTTTGTATTATATTTTATTATTATTATTTGAGATAAGATCTCATTATGTAGTTCAGACTGGCCTTGAACTCACAAAGATCCTTCTATCTCAGCCTCCCCACTTCTGGGATTGCAGGTGTGTGCCACCAAGCCTAGTTAGATGGTCTATTTCTTAAGGGTTAATTGTTTACACCACCTTATCATATCTTGAGATGCCATGCCCTTAACTTCTTGTCTACATATGCTTTTCCATTCTAGACGTTTTAAATAAATGAAATCGTACAATATTCATTCTTTTGTTAAGAGTGTCTCTCACTTAGCATAATGTTTTCCACATTAAACCATGTTATTGCATTCTTGGTACTTTATTGCCAAATATTATTCTACTTTATAGACATACCACATTTGATTTACTCACTCCTTCAGGGCTATTTGGATTATTTACTATTAGGAATAATACTGCTTGGATATTTGTGTACAGGTTTTTAAAGACCTAAGATTTAATACCTTTTGGCACAAACGTAGGAGTAAAATTGCTGGGGCTGAATAGTGTAATTGTTTGATCATGTTTGATCAAAGGTTATATACTCAAGACTCCTGTGTTAAAAATATTTTACTTTACATTAAAAAATCCACGCATGGCTTGCAAATGTTTACACATGTGCACACCTCCTATTCCAAGCGTTCTGTGTACTTAAAACTTTGTGCCCACATGTGTACACACACACATGGAAACATACAGGCAGCCTTCTCAATCCCCAAGATGAACTGTGATTGCAACAGGAGTCACATTTATCTCTTTGTCTGATTATGTCTGATACAGTGCTGGCAACTTTTCAGTTTCACACAGTATGAGAGTCATAGATAGAAAAGTAACCTCTTAATTGATCACATCAAAGTCTCAGATTTTTATACTATTTATCAAGGTCTCTGTTTTTTATATTACCATTAGCTATGTAATTCTATCCACCTTTTTCCAACTAAATTTAGTACCTTCAGGCTGTTATGGACTTCTCAGGGTATGTGCCTTTTCACCTGAGAACAACATCTACAGTGCTTCACAGGGGCTGAGAGTATTGTGCAGGCTACCTTTACCCAGGGTGACACCCCTTCCTAAGAATTGGTACTGGGTGTTTGTTGTGCCCCAGTAATATTGGTTTGTTCTTTCCTGCATTTAACTTTTTCTCTAAAACAGACTGGGATTGGGGCTGGGGATTTAGCTCAGTGGCAAAATGCCTGCCTGGCAAGCACAAGGTCGTGAGTTTGATTCCTGGTTACCAGAAGAAAAACAAAACAAGTCAAAAAAATAAATAAATAAAAATAAAAGTCCAATATTAGGGCAACTGAGGACCCTGGGCTAGAGCCTACCTCACATAGGCTATATTTATGGTAAAATTTTCATCCTGAAGGCTGAGCCTCAGTGGGAAATGGACCCTCAGCCAGTCCTGGCTGTAGTCAAAGGGGAAAGAGTTAGGGATATACTGGAAGCTGACTGCTGAGTGAAACTTGGAATTTTGGTCATGTGATCTGGAGACAAATGGCCACTGCAGAATATTTGTAACACAGAGATATGGGGGTGGGGTTAAAGGGGGAAGGGTGGCTTAAATGCAACTATCACACTTCTTAAAATTCTTAAAATTAGTTGTTTATCTTGAAGGAATAACCATTAGCTCTTTTTTGTTTAAGAATACAAGGTTGATCAAACAATTAAACATTAACTGTTCCTTTCAATAAACCACTAGAAATTAGTAGTACAATTTTTTAGCTGTCTTATTAGATAGTTTTTTTAGCTATCTAAATTTTTAGCTATATATAGTTAAAAAACCGTACTCCCTCTCTCTATATATATATTTCCCTTCTTTTACTGCTTTCCTCATCCCAGTTGTTCTTTCCTTTTAAAAAAAGATAAACATAAAAATGATCCTGAGTTGCAAAACAAGTTATTAGGACAGTTACAACCGTTGATACATTGTGTACTGTTGTCTTCCTAGTAGTCATTCAGAGTATAAGATGTATGTATGCTATCTTGTCTATACAATATTATAACAAGACTTCCTTATTAATGAACTAAAAGAAATTAGCTGTATAGTAATCTGAACCATCTTGTATATACATATATTTTTTCCTTTCTTCATTTCCCCTTTCCTTATCCCAGTTTGTCTTTTCTGTTGAACAGTTTCTTACCAATTCACAATATCTATTGTACATTTCAGATCTCATTTACTTGTTTGTTTTTTTGTACTAGACAGTACAATATTTACACATATGGGTCTGACTTATTTCACTTATGAGTATGGTTGCGAGTTGCATCCATTTACCTTATAGGACTACTTTTTATGGCTGACTAGTACTTTATTATATAAAAAACACATTTTTTATCCATTCTTCGGTTGATGGACATCTGGGTTGTTTCCAAGATTTAGTTATTAGAAATTGTGCTATTATAAATGTGGATGCACATATATCACTGTGGTATGGTGATTTTAATTCTTCCTGGAAGACACTCAGAAGGGAAATAGCTGCATCAAATGGGATCTCCAATCCTAGTTTTTTGAGGAATCTCCACACTGATTTCCACTCCTTTTGCTCTTTACTCTCAGAAAAATTTCCAAAGATTTTAAATAACTGTTTCTTTTTTATAATTTTCACCGCTGAAAGATATACAGCCTTTAAGTAACAAAACAGGCTACAATGAGGATCTATCCGACTTCTACTACTCAAGCTCCAATTCTCTAGTGTCAGGTTAATATTCAAATGCATCCTATAATTCACTCTTTCATCCTCTCATCCTCTACTGTTCAGAACTTTGCATGAGAAGTCGATGCTTACTACTGCAGCAAAGTTCCATTTTTCTCTACTCCGGGCCACCCATGCTTATGCTTGAGATTGTGCCTTTTGTACTTGCGGTGGACAGTATTCATGTAGACACCAAGTTCCCTGGTGAAGAAACACTGCGCTCTTCACAAATGACTCCCAAAAGACCACTTTATGCATGAAAAAAAGTCATTACTATTAGTATAGAGGGGACTTTTACAGTTGTAGGTTATATAAACATGTCTCTAATTCAAACTCCACCAAATTAACGCATATGAACTTGGATGGCTATTATAATGTGGATCTCCTTATAATCTACTATATGTATAAAGTTAATTATCTCCCAAACACACACACCTATATTATTTACTTATTTTTGTGCATTTTGTGCATAATATTTTTGCTTTCATTTTCCTCAATTGACGTTTACTTCATGCTTTTCTGATAAAGAGATCATTGGAATTATGTGCTTTGTGGAAGTAAATTATAGAAGTAAAGTGCCATTTTTATCACATCATATCTAAAGTATATATTATCAACATGAATCATCAATGCTGTAGAAGATCATGATCACCTGGCTAAATAAATTTTGTCAGAATTTTTTATGCACAATTGTATTTCAGACCACTTTAAATACTGTGTTTTTGGAAGAAAGTATCTATGTGCATCCTATACTTAATATATTAAAAAATTAAGATTCTCTGTGATCCTGAAATACTAAATAAGTGGTATTCTACACAAAGAATTTACCTTTTTCACCAATTTATTTGACCTAATATTTATTTGGATAGTGCAAAACAGTAGATACTTATTTTAAACTTTGACTTATAATCCAACATTCTTTTATTTGTTTTATTGCTCACATACCTTTACCTTTCATCACTGGGAGATCAGTTAGGTGATTTATAAGTGTATTTGGCATACTTGCATTATTTTTAAACACTTTTTTCTGTACTAGTTAACTTTCCAAATACTGGGACAAAATAACTGATACCCACAACTAAAAGGAGAAAAAGCTTAATTTGGCTCATGTATTTGGGGGATTCGGTCCATTGTAACAGGCAGAAGCAGTATGATAGAAGGGCATGTTGGAGTAAAGCTGCTTACCACATGGCAGCCAGGTATAGGGGAGAGGATAGAACAGTGACCAGGGTCCTGCCTTCTCTGACCAGGGTCCCCCACCAAACAACGCATTGAGCACCACCATGACCCACTGTACTCCCAAATACATGAAAGTTTGGGGGACATTCTAAATTTAAACACTAATGTTCTGTATCTGTCCCCCAAAAGGATCTCATCCATCTCATCTGAAATGTACGTAGTCTTTCTCTAAAACTGCCAAAGTCCTAACAGTTCCAGCAGTGCTACAAATCCCAGGTCCAAAATCTCATCTGAGACTCAAGTAAAAACTAAAAAACATTAAATGCATCCAAAAGACGATGATATAAATTAATATTTTAATTTTAAAAGGAAAGAATAAGGAGCTAACAAGAAATCCAAGCAAAGCAAGACCCAAAACCAAACATTAAATCCTTTAGCTCCATTTCCAGTACTCAGGGCAGTTTGTGCCCAGTGTGAATGGCAAAGAGCTTGAGTCAACTGGCTCTCATGGTCTTGCTATTTGCAGCCTACCTGACCTCTCTCTTGATCTGGCTCTATTCACTGCTCACAAATTTCTTTAGCAGACGGTATATGTTCTTAGCAACTCAAACTGCCTGGTGTCTCCACTACACCCTCACTTTTACTCTCAAAGCTTCATAAATTGTCCTTTCAGGGGCTTATGGCTTGGTTACCCAGGTCTTTCTTTGAAATCTTAGTGGAAGCTTCTATGACCCTACAATTTTTGAATTCCATATACTTGAAAATCCAGTACCACATGGAGGATGCCATGGTCTGCCACCAGCTCAGTCAATAGCTGGTCACTTTGGACCATGGCCACAGAGTTCATAATGCCTGGATGGCTAAACTTGGGGAAATGCATTGCAGGTAGCACTGAATAAGCAGCATGCCCTGGAGTTTCCTTCTCACGGCAAAATCTATCAGATGAGTTTAGTCTACTACACCCTTGAGCCTATGATGGGTGGAGTCCGGTCATTTCCTGAGATGTCCTCAAATTACCTTTCCTACTGTACCAGGGCAAAGAAATACTTGGCTTATTTTAGTGGTACTACTGCTCAGCAACAACAGCTACTTTTGCCCCAACTTTACACATGGTTTGTTTTGGGCAAATGTTTTCTTTCACAGCTTTCTGCTTGGCCATTTTTCCTTGATTCTCATAATAAATCTGGCTAAAACCTCTCACAGCACCCATGCTACTGACTAAATTTTGGGTTTTCTTGAGACTTCCTACACAAGATTAATTAGTTTACTGCCCTTAATCTCAGTTTTCTTCAATGTCTCAGGGCATGAAAAAAATGTAGATAAACTTTTTGGCAGAGTGTAGCACACAAGACATAGTCCTAATGCCAGTGAAGTTCTTCTGCCTTGCTGAAACCTTTCGAGCCTGACATTTACCCTGCATTTTTATCTATCTGCATTTTGGTCTTTTGAGCTTTCCAAAATTGCACATCAACTGTATTTACAGTATTATGAGACTTCTCTGGCCATTACCTCCACAGCCTTCTGAACTCTTCCTGCAAACCATTTCCAAAGGTTCCTAAACCATACTGTCAAGGAAAGCCAGAGAAATGACCTCACTTCTGCAGGCCCAATGTTTTTGTACTAAACAGTTTTCCTGCTGATAGTACAAAATAAGTAACACACACAATTTAAAGAAGAAGTTGGATTTGGGTTATGGTGTTGGGGAAGTTCAGTCCATGGTTGGCTGGGTTCAAAACAGAAACAGCTTGGTAGATCATGAGAACAGGAAGCAGAGAGAGAAGGGAGAAGACAGGCAGAAGAATACAGTCTTCAGGTCATGCTCTTAGTGTCTTGTCAAGACTCACCCTTAAGAAGGTCCACCTGACCAAGTCCACCTGCCAGCAGTACATAGAGCACATCATATTTTCATGGTTCTGTCACTTTCCAAATACATGAGACTTTGGGAGACATTTTTTTTTTTAAATAAAAGGAGGAAAACATTAACAGACAGACAACATTTTACAAAATAGCAAAAGAACAGTACACACAGTATGGAGTTACAATACTCTGAAAAAAGAGATTTCAGTAAATGGGAGACATTTTGGATCTAACTACAAAACATTCTTAGTCCATTTTGATCTGTGATAACAGAATATCTGAGACCCAGTAATTTAGAATAAAACAGAAATTTGTTTCTCATTGCTGTGGGGGCTGGGAAGTTGAAATCTGAAGTGTCAGTGTTTGGCAGGGTGAGCTCTTTCCACTAAATCCTTACAGGGTGGAAGGTAACAAAGCAAAATGGAGACCTAAATGCTTTGTGAAGACTCTTTATTTGGGTCCAAACATAATTAATTAGGGAGTGGAGCAGACTATTTATGTTGTTCAAAAGAGATAAATGTTTTGGTTTGAATGTATCTCCTCCAAAATTCTGTGCTATCAATGTGATTAGTAAGAGGTGGGGTCTTTTAAAAGCAATTAAAGTTATGAAGTCTTCTTCATTAATGCGTTTAAGACCCTTTTAAAAAGAGGCTTCAGACAGCATTCTCACAGCTTTCTGCCTTCTGCCCGGTCAGTATGCAGTAAGAATATAACACCACCTCTAATGCCAATGCCTTAATCATGGATTTTCCAGACTCCAGAACTGTGAGAAATAAATTTCTGCTATTTTTAAATCACCCCACCCTAAGTTTTCCAATATAGCAGCACAAAACAGATTGAAACATATTTTAATTTCCTAACATTGTAAAATATTCTGGGCTAATCTTCTGTATTTCTCATAGAAATCCTAGAATCAGTCATTTTGCTAGAAAGCCCTGCCTCCTTTTGTTGAAAAATAGCACTAAAAAGCAAGGTCTGTTTGCTTGGTGTCCCATTGGTACTGGGTATTATTGAACTCTCAAGTAATATTGCAAAAGGTTATTGATATATAGTAGCTGGTTCTTTTACCCAAACCTATACATATTTATAAATGCAACTACCTATGCCTAAAATAAGGAAAATGTGAATTGGTAAAGCTAGCTTTACTTCTAATCCATTACTATGTAAATAAGTCTAGTCTTTTCCTTTGCTTTTAATCTCACTGCCACCAGTGAGAAACCCACTCCATAACCCACCATTTATTTCTGAGCTGTATCTGTATCTGTATCTTCAATTCCAGTATCTATGTAAAGTTGTGTCCTAATTGTTAGCCTACATCCAAATGACAAATTAGACGTGTGTGGATTCTTTTGAATTCATCGTAGACGTCATTCATTTTCAGACTCACTTGGATCAGTAACTACTTTCTTGCCTTATTTAGAAATCTTGTGGTGTACATTTGTAACAGTTAATTTGTTTTGTCAGTTTCTATATTCCATTCAGTAATAATTGATCCCTGGAGTGCTGCTTTTCATTTTACATTTATTTTTTGTGCTATACAATTTATTAGTTTGACAAATGCAGCATCTCATAAACCACGTAACCATACAGAAAACTTTCTCTACCCTAAAAATTTATCGTGTTCCATTTCTTCACCACTGTCTCCCCCCATACTCGTGTCAGTCACTTAGCATTGATAGCCCATATGAATTTACCATTAACAAAATGCCACTTAATTGGGATCTGTACAATACAGACTTTTAAGACTGGCTTCTCTAACTTAGTGTTAGGTAAACAAGTCAAACATAATCGTTGTGCATTTGTCCCTGAATGTTTATTTCTTTATTGAAGGCTTAGACGTTTCAACTCAAAAATCTACGAGTACCAAAATCAACTCTTATGTATTCAACGTGTTTCAAGCAGCCTAAACAGAAGTTTAGATATTTACAGCCTACCTGTTTGCACACTCACAAGTCCCAATCCAACAATTTTGTATGAGTGAGAGACTTTGGGGACTTCATGCTGTTCAATGACCTCCTACAGACATATGTGGCACTTTTTGAGTTTCCTCTGGTTACCCGCAAATCCCATACACTTAGCAACATAAATTAAAGATTCTTCCATGTCTTTTTATGACTTGAAACACATTTCCTTTTATTGGTGAACAATATTGCCTTCTCTGGACTGCTTGTTTAAATACATTTGCGTACTGAACAATATTTTAACGGTCTTGGTTAGGAGGTGTTATGAATAAAGTCTCTATTAAACTTTGTGTGCAGGTTCTAGTGTGGGCTTAAACATTTCAAGTAAGGTGGGTTAGTACTTAGGAGTATTGATGGAAAAAAGGTAAGAGATGTTTAGCTTTGTGACAAATCGTGGAAATGTCCTTCAAACAATCTGCAGTGTTTTGTGCTCCTGTCAGGGAAAAAATAGTTTTTTTGTTTGATTCGGTGTCAGCAAGTGGTATAGTGACAGGTTTTGTTTGTTTTTACTTCAGACATCCTGATATATATGAAATACAATCTCACTGTTGTAATCTCTTCTTTCTGTGTGTGCGGTTTCATTTCTCTTGAGTTCTGAATGGATTTTAAAGAGGGAGTAATCTATTCTTTCTCTGTTCCTTAGCCCCAAAAGAATGTTACAGCCTTATAAATGTGACTAGGCTACCAATATAAAATGTGTCTCGAATCGGATAGTTTATCTTGTTCAAAATCTAGCTTTCTGAAAAAGCATAAGCTTTTATCTTGTGCTCAGAGGCAGGGATTTGGAAGGTAGTTGGATATAGAAGTGCCACCTTCATCCATTTAGTTATTCACCAATAAATTTATCAGTTTTATTTTGAGTAGTATTGACATGATAGTTCTGTGTGTTTATAGATAAAGTGGGTTATTTGCAGACAAAATAAAGTGGGTTCATATTTTCATATGCTTAATGATGTCTGCCTTTTATCAGAATATTTAGATAACTCATAATATAGTGACTCGATAAATTTTTACTTATGCTACCATACATGGGATCATTTTCATTGTGTTTGTTTTGTATTTCTTTTTCTTCGTACATTTCTTTCTCTCGTACATTCTCTGGCTGTGACTAATCATTTTATATTATCCAATTTCATTTCATTTTTTAGCACATAAATTACATTTTTTAAAAATATTGTCATGTTAGGGGCTGGGGATTTAGCTCAGTGGCACAGCACCTGCCTGGCATGCGCAAGGTCATGAGTTTGATTCCAAGTACCGGAAAAAAAACAACCAAACAACAAAAAAAATATTGTCATGTTTGCCTTGATTTCTCAATATAAATTTTAACTAAACAACAATATCTATCTTAAAATAAGTTTATTACTTCATGATCCATGTGTCTTATAAAAGTATTTTCAAATTCACTTTTATACTTTATGAAATTGCTTTGTTGATTTATCGATTTGGTAAGATCACTTAACATGTTGATGTTATTTTTTTTTGTATTCAAATAGTTTGTTATTATCTAAGTAAAGAAAATGAAACAATTATTTCACCTTTATGTATTCCTTCTACTATACAATTTTCTGATCTGAAATTACTTTCTTTTTTCCCAAGGAAATTCTTTTAAAATTTTGTTAGGGTTTAGATCTAGCCCTAATGTGCTTAGAGACAGTGCTTTTGGAAGATAATTGGATCATAGAAACAATACATTTGTCAGCATATTCATTAACATATAAGTTTGGCAGCTAAATGTGCTGTTATGAGTTGGGGTCTGGTTAGAGGTAGGTCACTGAGGGTGTAATATCAAAGGATATATCTTTCTCTTTAGCAATTTACTTTGATTTCTGCTTCCTAACTTCCAAGATGTACACAGCTTTTATTCTCCAGACTCTTCAATCATGCCATCCCTACTTTGGAGACAGATGATTATGGACTGAACCCTTGCAAACCATGAGTTTAAACTTGTCTTCCTATAAATTGTGGGGGTTGTATATATTGTACTAGTCATGAGAAAATGACTAAGACAGATTCTGATACTGTGAGTGGGGTTGTTGCCATGACTGTACCTGACTGTAAGGGTGGAGCTCAGAAGACCAAAATGATGATAAAAGTACAAACAGTAAACGCCAGTCTGAGGAGATTTCAATTAAGAAGCAAGACTTCTTTGGCAGTTGAACTAGAGGCCAAGTGTGTTATGTGCACTCTGGCAAAATTTGTCAACATTTTACATGTTGACAAGGGTAGTGTACTAATTAGTCTAATTAATATCAACTTAACCCAACAGTCAAGTTGTGGTATAGCTACGTGTGGCCACTTTGAACCATGCTTAAAGTGAAAATCAGGAACAAAAAACTGATATGGAATGTTTGGAGTTTTGCTAGAATAAAAGCAGAACAAATTTGGGGTAAAGAGAATATGATGGTTAAAAAGATTAGCAGTAAAAAGAAGCCAAATATTTTTAATAAAGACAACAGAAAAGATGCTTGAGGGAATCTAAAAAATTGGCAAGACCCCACCACTTAAAAGCTAACCGTATAAAATGATTCTTCCTTTTTTTAGTACTGAGAATAGAACTCAGGACCTTAAGCTTGACAGGCAGGTACTGTGCCACTGAGCTATGTCCCTGGCCATAAAGCTTTCATTTGAGAAGAGAGCTCCACAGTCTCTGCTTGAGAAAGGGTACCTAGAACACTGATTATACAAGGTTTCTTTCACAGATTTCAGCCATCCAGGCATGTAGAGGCCCCTGCAGGCATGACACAGGGGCCTGGCTATTGCTCAAGCTGGTGGAAGACCTTGGCATCATCCATGTGGTGCCGGTTACATAGGCATAGAGAATGCAATTGTGGAGTTGGGGAAGCTTTAAATCAGATTTCAAAGGCCTGCCTTAGGAGGGCAAGCAATGCACTCCTAAGAGGACAGTCCACAAAGCTGTGGGAATGAAGCCAAAAGTATAGTGGACACTCCAGAATGTTGGATATGCCAGTAATGTGGATTGTCTGTCAAGGAAAGCCGCAGAAAGTGAGCAGAACCACCCTAACAGAATGGACATGAGGGCTGCAACCAGTGATGCTGTAGATCTGAGACTACTCAAGCCCTCTGGATTTCACAAGTCACTACAACCTGCCCTGCATCCTTTACATAAAAGTCTGTGGTTTAATGTTTGGGATATTGGTCTTGTTTTGATGGGACTTCTTTCTTTCTCCCATTTTCTTTTGGGAATGGGAATGTTTATCCTGTACCACTGTATGTTAAAAGTATGTAAATTGCTTTCTGACTTTTACAAAGGGTCACAGCTAAGAGATCTCTAAAAGTCTTGGAGGATACTTTGGGCTTGAAATTTCAGTAATGTTGGAACTGTTAAAACTTTGGCAACTCTCAGAGATGGAATAAATGAACTTTGTGTAAAGAGATGAGCATGAGTCGTTCTGGTGCCATGGATGGAAGGTTATAATTTATACGGAAAACATCCCCCCAAATTCTCAGAGGCAGAACTTTGATGGTGATTGGGTCATAGGGGCACTGTAGTCATTAGTGAACTTATTCACTAATGACTTCAGCAGTGGAGTTTGTACTCAATGAGTGGGGCCTGGTTAGAGCCGGGCCCCAGGGGAGTAACTGGAATGCTACATCTTCCTCTCCAGCTCATCCCTTGCCTTTCTGCTTCCTGCCCCCAGTGATGTGAGCAGCTTTTCTCTGCTAGACCTTTCCACAGTGCTCTTCTTCCTGGAGAAAGCTGATTGTGGATCGAATCCTATAAAAATCATGAGTCAAAATAAACCTGTGTTCCTTACTTTGAGCATAGTGGATATTGTCTCCTAGAAATGAGGAAGTGACTAGGACACGTTTCTGAAAAACCTAGTCTGAAAGCCATAAATATCCACTTTTCTCTTGGTCTGGTAGTTTTATTTATTTCGTTTTTCATGTTTAACATGATTCTATCTCTTGATACAGAAATCTAGGGTTTACTTCCCTTTTACTACTTTATATATTCTACTTAAGGCTTTCCTTGATTTCTTAGTCTCAGAGTAGAAGTTTGAAATAACTCATCATTACTGTGTATAGGTGATGTGGTTTTATATCCTTTATTTGATCAAGAGTTTTCTTTTCTCTTACCTTAGGTTTGAAGTGCTTTAGATTTGACTGCTGTTTTGGGTGCTATTTCTGCTCTTGGTATTCTGTAATCTTGAATCTGTGGTTTTACATCTATCACACTGGTGAGTCCTCTCTCAGTATTTCTTCAATTATTGACAGTCACCTACCGATACCGTGGTCAATTATGCAAACTCTACCAGATATTTTGGTCAATTATCCAATCTCTATAGGTGAGTTGTGCCCTAAGATAGTATATCATACCAATCAAAATTATGTATAATTATATGTATGATGTTGACAAGATAACAAAATTTCCTAATAATGCATTTATCAAAACATATTTCTGTGTTTAAACAACACATGACTAATTTTTGTTCTATTTGCTACTATTCCTTTTTCTAAGGCCCCAATTATGATAAATTATTTCAAAGTTCTTGAACATTCTGTTTCATTTTTTTTTTTTTTTAACTTTCTTTGCATTTCAAACTGGGAACTTTCTATTGGCCTAGGTTCAACTAAATGCTTCTTTCCAGTCTAATAATGCAACCATCAAATACATGATTTGTTTCAATTAGTGTGTTTGGTTTCTACCATTTCTTTTTAATTCCTTTCACTATTTTCTGATATTTGTTTTTATTGCTAACTTTAAAAACATGTTGTCTATTTTTTCCTTAAAACCTTTAACATATTAATCATAGTTATTTTACATTTTCTTCCAGATAATTCAAGCATCGGTATTTGAGTCTGCTTCCAATTTATTTCTCCAGACATTGATTCTCTTGCCTTTTGGACATATTTTGTTGGGTAACAGGAACTAAGTGAAATAGGCCTTGTGTGTGAGGACTTACAGTAATCTGAGCTGTGTGCTCTGGTGCCTTCTTCTGTCTTAATTTTGTGTCTTAGCTATTTTCTCATTGCTAAGGTAAAATTCCTGACACCTAAAGTTAAAGGAGGAAAGGTTTATTGTAGCTCACAGTTTGTGGAGGTTTCAGTTCAGAGCTGGCTGCCTCCAAGTGAGGGTTACATGTGAAATGTGTATCACAGAGAAGAAATATTTCATGGTGGGGTGAAGTCAGCAAAGCAGTGAAGTACCCAAAAATCAGCCAGTGACCACCGCAGAGCTCTTATTTTGTTCCTTATATTCTACCCAGGTTCTTAGGGTAGGTAGGACTCATACCTAGGGTGGGCTTTCCCAATGTCCACACCCAGAACTATGCCAAATAAATCATGAACTAATTTAGTAATCACACGCCTTTAATCCGAGCATCACACACTTAATATCAGCATCACACACTGTAGATCTAGTGACCTCTGCAAAGCCTGACCTATGACCTCATGAGGCTTGGAGAGAGACATCTAGACACAAACCATAAAAGTATGAGGTAAACTAAAGGTGAGATCAATATTTTATATACAGCAACTGCATTATTTGATAGATGTATTATTTTAGGCCCAGTTAGTATCCTTATCAAATATTCCAAGCATCAAGTGACTGGTAAGAGTCTCTTCAGGAACTGTGCAGTAAAGATACCCAAAAAAATGTGCCTTGGGGAGACATCTAGACACAAACCACACTATTTTGGGTTTTCATTTTGATGTATAGCCCCTAAAATCTTGTTTTCAGAAACGTTCTGCTCTTGCAACTCTTTCCAGTAATATATGTAGTTGTTCCTTTGAATCTCTTTTGATGTGATGGAAGGTGTTGGGGAGGGGAATGTTCTATACTATTACAAAAAAACATGAACATTATAGTGAGCCTGTCCCTGAATCGTGACCTTTACAGGTGTTTCTCTGTTGATAAAGTGGCTTTCAGTTTTGTCATTCTTCCTCTGTGAGACAGAAATGCCAGAAGAAAATAAAGTCAGAGTCATGCCCCTTTGCACCAGAGGTAATGTTCTGGTAGCCACCTCCTAACCCACATCCTAGTGTGCCTTTGTTATGCAAAATGCTCTCCTACTGTTTTACAATGATGACTTCTTTTCCCCTAACATACTCCAAGGAGATCTTTCTTGGCTTTTCACCTTGAGAAGGTTAAAATGTTTCCTACAAGCAAAACTCAGGAGCCTGTGAGGTTTCTGTAAGACTGCAGATACCAGTATTTTCTCATTGTTGAGCTAGTCCACCCCTCAACACACAGAAATGAGTCAACCGTCTCATTGACATGTTCCACCCATCGTGTGCCCTGCTGGGCTTTGCTTTTTGTAAGCAGCTCTTATGGGCAGCTCTGTAGAATTGCCAGATTCTTCAGACTTCACCTGAGCAGGGTTTGTGCCACCTCAGGTTGCAATGGTAAGCAGAAACACCAAAGTGACACCCAGGATTCAGAGGCAGATTTATTTATGTTGATGGGCAATAATCGAGATCATTTGCAGAATATCAGGCACTGATTTCTGGTGGTCTGGGGTTTATATGGGAGAAGCAAGCAGGAAGTACAGAGGCAGAATGGCTTGCCAGTTGGCAATTCATTTATACAGTGTGCATCATAGTGCTGCTTCTGTGACAGGAGCAACCGGAACTGGAATAGGAACTATTGCCTGGGCAACTAAGAAACTGAAGTATACTGTAGGGAGGGGAGTCATTTTCTGTTACAAAGTTTCTGATGGATCAAAAATCATACTACATGCATGGGAACAATAATCTCTAGGGCCTTTGTGGGTCACAGCAAAATGGAAGTGACATATTCATGGCAGAGTCAGAAGCTACTACGGGGAGAGGGAATAGACAGAATCCTGGATCCTTAGCCTCTCACTCAGCAAAAGACTGATTTATGTTTGATCCTAAGGCAGTCAGGGCCTTACAAGTGGTTATTAAGTGTCTACAAATGCTAAATACATAACTAAACAGGGAACAAGGTGTGCCTTTCATCTTGTGAAATTCTAGGTCAAAGCCTTCTCCATTCTGCATAAAAGCAAATTAGTCATTTAGGGAGTGCTTCTCTATTATCTTTACATCTAATTAGCCTATCTCAAAGCTCCTTAAGACTGAAAACACCAGGATAAGAGATTTACAGGCACATTAAGCTACATCCAGAAGTCTCCAGCCATTATCCTGAACTAGTGATCACCTTGATTCCAGGAAAAATAGAGCCCCACCTGAATGAAAGTGTCATAGAGATCATCATTCTAGAGGAGTGAAACTAAAACAGGCTGGAAGAAATAAGATCAGTAGAAAGAAGAGAAAGAAAATTTCAGTTTTAAAATTGTACTTGTAAGAACTACTTCAGAACACAAAGTTACCCAAAGTTGTCCATGTCAGCATTCAATGGGCTTGTTTATTCTTCTAAGATTGTTTTTTTTCTGAGCCCATCATACCCCAAATCCACTCAACATACTATAAGTAAATATGATTGTTTAGCATATAAGTTGAGGGGAAAAAATTTGACCTTAAGATAGGGAAAAAGATTCAAAGATTTCAGAGAATGTTTTTGGGGAAAAACAGATCATCCATCTTTAAACTTAGTAGACAAGGCCTGTGCCCTTTCCCTGTAAAATAGGCTATTTTCAGCAATAAGGGTAGGTCTCTTTGCTCCTATAAATCCAGCCAAGACTTTCTATGCACTCAGAAGTCACACAGATTTCCATCTTCTAAAATTGTATAAATATCCCCATCTCCAGAATATAATACACTGCTCTCTTGATACATGTATTGTATTTTCTCTGAGTGTGTAATTTTAATTCTGCTTAATAAACTTCTTTATGCCACTCCCTGACAGTGTTGAAATTCTTTTCTATGATGGAAATCACTGAGCCTACAACCTGTCCTGTGGTGGAGGTGGGTCCACTTCTCTTTCTCCTGTTAGGAGAAACTCTTCAGACCCCATCCTGTGACAGATCACCTGTCAGGTCATGAAGTTCCAAATATGAAATCAGGCCTGGGACAATGATCAACCAGACCTTGGCCCAACATTATTAACGCTTAAAAACTTTCATCCCATACTTTTTTTTAGCAGTTTTGCAAACTTGAGAAAATTTAAAGAGAAAGTTTACTGTGTCTGGCAACCACATACCAGGGACATGAATCAAAAAGCAGGGATGTTTGGGATGTATATACCTAGGAGTCTGGACTGAGGAGATGGGGTAAGGGTGATTGGACAAAGGGAAGATGTAGGAAAGGATGACTGTGTTAGGGGAAGGATGACTCCCAACATGTCAGCTGTCAGAGGTGCCAGGTTTGTGGTCTCACAACAAACTCCAGGAATGAAGTTGGGAGCTAAAAGAGCAAATTTGCAGAGATTTATCAGAAGTAAGAACAATAACTCCTGTACCTCCAGAGGGGTCCCAAGTGGGTGACCATGAAGACTCTTTGTGAGGTGTTATTTATACAGCAAAATCACAGCATGGGTGTGGAGGAAGTCAAACCTATAGGGTCACAAATACAGTTGCTTAGCTAACATTTATCTAACAGAGAAATGAGTCACCTGATAAGGGTGTAGGACAAAGAAAGAAAAGTAGTCCTGGAAAGGAACAGGAATGTGGATCCACATGCTGTGATCACCCACCTGTATACACCCTATGCTTGTCTGGGCCCTGCGCTCACTGGACCAGACAGTTCTAGTTATTGTGTAATCTCACATTGTTATTTATCTCTGAGGAGATTTGTAGGCCTGACTCTTTTCTCTCCATCTTCATCAAGTCCTGGCCTTCTTCAGATTTGCCTTATCCACATCTTCTACACCCAGATCCCCACGTGTTTTTTCTCTTTGGTCCCAGTTCTCTCTGTGCTCTGAGTATCCTACTTTTCATACCCTGGTAGCTCAATCTAATCCTAGCCACTGAGAACCTGACACTTCCCAAAAATTTGATCTGGTGACCCACTACTCCCAGACATGAAAGGCCATTAATTTGACTCAAATTATACTCTGCTTGCCCTCTGAGAGATGGCAGGAGTGAAGGCCTAATCTGAGCCCATGTTCTCTTCTCTTTGTCAAATCTCTCACAGATTGAAAAAATTTTGGGTTTCTTTTCCATCATTCCCTCTCAATATATCATAGAATTTCAGTATCATACTTAGTCCTTAGAAATTGAGACATTTATGTTATTCTTTTTTTTATTTTTAAGAGAAAAAAACAATAAAAACAATGCAGAACTTCAAAACAAGGTGATAGAAAATTAACAATGGTTATTACAGTGCATATTGTTATCTTCAAAGTAGTTGTTCAGATTATAAGATTTAGGCATGAGAAATTAATAAAATAATATAAACTGTTCCTTTCAATGAACTAATACAAATTAGTAGTATGATTATTTTAGCTGTCTTTTGCATAGACAGCCACTTTAATAAATGGTGCAGGAAAAGTTGACTTTCTACCTGCTGAAGACTAAAACCAAACACATGTCTATCACCATGCACTAAAGTCAAAATGGATCAAAAATCTAAATATTAAAACAGAAACACTAAATCCATAGAAAGAGAAAGTAGGTAGAAATCTTGAAGACATAGGGGTACATAGAGAATTCATGGACAAAAACCAAACAGTACAGGAAATATTTCAAAGAATCAATGACTGGGATCTCATCTTATTAAAAAGTTTTTGCACATCAAAAGAAATCTCCAACAGAGTAAAAAGAAAATCCATGAACTGGGAAAAAGAGTTAGCCAACTGTTCCTTGGACAAAGGACTTCTATCAAGAACATATGGGGCTGGGGATTTAGCTCAGCGGGGGGCTGGGGATTTAGCTCAGCGG
>NW_004955454.1:10688717-10716152 GCF_000276665.1 Chinchilla lanigera | reverse complement strand
AAAAAAAAAAAAGAACATACAAAGATTTTTAAAAAAAGTTAGACCCCCAAAATTCAAAGACCCAATCCAAAAATGGGCATCTGAGATGAATACACATTTATGTTATTCTTATCAGTACTTTTTTACCTGAGAAAAAATAGGATAGGTTAGAGTCAACAGCAGCTAGAGTAGAAGATTAAAAAAAAAAAAAAAAAAAAACATGCTCAAGATGCCACTAAACACCCTGTAGTGAGGACAGTTCTCAAAGACCTACTCTGGGTTCATGACCCAGACTGTGGAGACTGAACTCAGCATTTGAACTTCACAGGTGATATTAAGATGGGCCTCAGTTGCATACCCCTTAAATCCACATCACAAAAGTCCAGCAAGACCCAGATGAAAACCCAGCCCAGTTTGTGGTGCAGCTCACCCAGTCCTATGAGGCACACACCAGGGCAGTGTGTCCCCCACATCATCCAAACAGGTGAACCCAGTGTAACTCTACAGTGCGGGTCAGTCTGTCTCATTCTTTATTAATATGGAGGCCACATACTCCTCCATAACCCGTTATAATGGACAAACTGTTCCCTTTGCATGGTCTTCCATGAGGGTAGAAGTTACTTCCTCTGTACAATTAAAATGCCCTCCTCTCTGTGGCTTCCTGGAAGGATATCACCTTACCCATTCTGTTCTAGTGATACCTTGGGTCTCCTCCCGCTTTCTGAGTTGAAATTGTTTAATCTAAATTCAGGGCTTCAAAAACTTCGCAGGGCTCTTTACCACTCCTTCTGGCTGCTGCCCTTCTCTATGATAACACCCAAACACAATCCATCCATCCTGCTTTCTTGGATGCTCCCTCCGGCTTGTCTGACACTGAGGCTCAGTCTGTAGCCTCTCATCACAGACCCCTATGGATCAAACTCAAGGACCCCTCTTCCTATTCTAATAGCTCCAATATATCATCTTCACCATACACTTCTAGCGCCTTCCGCCCTGATCGGTATGTTCCTTGCTGCGTGCTTTCCCCATCCGACCTGCTCACCTTACTACACTCCTATCCTCTAATGCAGAAAACTGGTGGAACCTAGGTACTTGTGCTAAATCTCAGAGTGACTAATGAAGCTGTCATCTCCCTACATTTGGTAGTCTCAAATCTTGCCCCCTTCTCTTAACCATTTCCCACAACACAGCTTCCTTCTCAGTAGCTGGCCTCAGAGATGCTTTCGTTACCACCACAGTCCACCCACAAGGGACCATCATCCCTTTGGACAGGTGTTGGCCCCAGACCTTGATAGGTACTCCTAGTTATCCACCAAGGGCCTCCAGTATGTTGAGCCACTTCTTACCTGGAGCCCCTCCCTAGAAGCCCACCAAAGAGAGACACTGCTCACCTTTTGACTTTTCTCTTTAGTGAGGGTACTGGGCCTCAAGAATGAAGATCCAACTTATAATCACTTCTATAACATGTTTAGGAATCCTTACTCCCACCACACAGGGTGTCACCCTCAATGAAAAGGTCTTCATAGGTCAAATGACTTCTACCAACATTTAAAAAAAGCACTACTATCTTTCTTGGACTGGCAAAATTCCTGAGACTATAGGTATCCAAGTTTGGTTATCGCCTTGGTTTCACTGGAGGTCTTCTTTAACTTAGCAATATGTCTTTGTATGTATTCTTTCTTGCTAACACAAATATACATAAATACCTACTCATATTTGTGGGAATTTAACCAAACCACTCTTCTACTAAGACTGAGCTCATATATTGCATATTGATATACCAAAAAGATATTCTGACTCTTTTCTTTACCTTCACAAAGGAATATGCATTATTTTCATTTACTATAGATTTTATCCCAGAAAAAAGGAGTATATTCACTAAGAAAATGGTAAGAGAGTGTGACTAAAATCTTATCCTCCACATTTTATGTATTTTATAGATTGCAGAGCACTCACATGCATTGTGCAAGTTTTATAGGGCTGTAAACTGTAAAATATGAGTATATTATAGACATGTGCAAGGGCTCAAGTTTTCTACTTACTTTTCAAAGCTGCAGAGAATCTCCATTCATAAAGAATTTTTTATTACACTACATGGAAATAAATCAGAAAATCATCACTAAATGCCACCTTTTAATCATAATCCTGCAGCACAGAAATAGCATGGAAGGTGATGCATCTTGAGAATGAAAACTTGTAGAAAGTGTTTTAACAAGATTGATTATCTTAAATGCATAGACTGAAGAATATTTAATGAACGGTGATTCTTTTGAAGAAGGTGAAATTATTTTGTGCTTATCAGCCATATAATGGTCCTGTTGGGTTTAGCAAGAATAGTACACCTGGATCTATGTTTCACATAAGCATTGTGGTGGAAAGTTTCACTCTTTCTGATTGTCTCAGTGTCCCTCAGCTTGATCAACAGGGAGGCTGTGTCTCAGTTTGTGATCACTTTTGTATTTATTTAGGAGTTCAGATCTGTGCCATTCATGTGGATCACGGTGTCAGATTGTTGTTGATTACTAATGTAAGGGCTTCTGGAGACTTTTTCTTTTTTCATAGATTGTGTTGAGAAGATAACCATATTGAAGCCCTCATCACTCTGAAAATAACTCCAAATGATATTTATTAAAATATTAATATGGGAATGCTCAGAAGAACTTCAGTATTTAATGTTAAATAAGATCCTTTCTATCAGCATCTAGAAAGACAACAGATCTCATCTCAAACTCAATCCTGGAAAGAAGAGAAGTTTAATATTACTTTACAAGTGATATTATTTTTTTTTTATTTAATTTTTTTTGGTTTTTTGGTTTTTCTCCGGTACCGGGAACCGAACTCACGACCTTGCGCTTGCCAGGCAGGTGCTTTGCCGCTGAGCTAAATCCCCAGCCCCTACAAGTGATATTATTATTATCATCTTTTTATTCTCTTTTGTTATTTTTGTTTATTTGTTTTTTGCTACAGTGAACCACTCTCAGGGCTTCACACTAGCCAGACAGGCAGAGTGCCACTGAGCTACATCCCTGGTCCTCTTTGTTATGTTTAACGTGAAGTAATATGATAACATGAATATACTATTTACCAACAAAGTATTTAAATTAATAGAAAAACAAAAATACTGTCATGCAAATTATATGAAAGAGTCAAATAATTATGTGGCACTCAGAGGCCACTGAGTTTATAAATGTTGGTCTAAATGTTTTGGGTGGAAGCCATACAAGTCTACATGTCTATTCTTTGGTCCAGTGTTATTGGAACTACCTGTTTTAGGAGCCTCTCAGAGATTCTTAAATTTGGATCTGTTTACAGTGGAAATCAATGTTGAACAACCACTTTCTAGATTTCACTGTAAACAGATCCAAATTTAAGAATCTCTGAGAGCCTTGAACTTGTAAACATAAACATTCAATGTGTATCTTTAGAGTTGTTTTATAATATATGTAGCTGAACCAATATTATTTTGACCTGACACTCATATAATTTTTGAAGTAGGCCTAGAGAACATTAGTTCCAAGGACAGTGGTAACTGACATGCCCGATATTTTTGAAAATTTCAGTTTTAAAGTGAAAGTTTTTTCTTCTCTTTTTTCTACAGGCTGAAGATATTTTGTATAGTTTCAATGTATAAGTGACTGGCACAATTTTACCCTGTACCAGAGTTACTGTTATAGCACAATGCAATCCTTTTAACTAGAAAACTAGTGGATATTCTCCAAACACAAAATAACTTCCCAACTGTCAAAAAAATGACTTTATAACTACTAGATTTCTAACCAAACTAGAACACAAAGGGATCACAGCATGAATATATTCATAATCATGTTAATATAATACACTGGTAAACATTTCATGTCCATTTATCATTATAAAGAGCTTAGTTTATAGGCTTAACAAGTCACCCTACACCAGAAATATCCTTTCAAATTATAGGGAAGTTTTTATAAGGATGTTTATTGAGGACACATTTGAAGCTTTTCTTGCTATATGTCATAGTGTACATCCAAATGTCCCACAAAACTCCCATGGACTCACAGGTGGGGTTTTGGAGCATTGGATCATGAAGACATGATGCTAGTCAGTGGAGAAGTCAGTTTACAGCTACATGGGACTTGGGAGGTGAAGCCAGGTTGGAGGACGTGGGACCTTGGGAGCATGGCCTGGAAGGATTCATCTGCCTCCCTTTTCCCTTGATCTGCTGCCCATGGCTACCGTGTCTTGCTGCCATGCTGTCCTACCATGAACCCACTGTCTATTGACAAAAACATTTATAAACAATGAACCAGATAAGCCTCTTTTATTTCAATATGTGGGTGGCAGTAATTTTGTCCCAGCAATGAGAAAGTAAGCTCTTTTTTCAGGACAGAAAATAGAGACTGTGCTGTGGCTAAATGCCCACATGTTTCAGAAGCCTTGCCACTTATAGAAGGGAAAGGAAGACAGCAACAGGAAAATCATACAATAACAAGTCAATACCTAAAAATTATAACTATCAATGTGGAGGGTCTCACTTCACCAATCCAAAGACACAGAATAGCAGAATGGATAAAGGATCAAAATCCAATGGTGTATTGTACACAGAAAACATTTAATAAAAAAATACACTAAAAATCAAGGGATGAAAACAATACTCCATGCAACAGGAGCCTGAAAACATTAAATAGCTTCTTTGCTCCATTTTCAAAGTATATGATGCCTTAAGAGGTCGAAAAATCTGAAATACCTAGAGGATGTTCAAGGTCATTGTAAGGCAAGAAAAACATGATTAAATTAGTTACTTACAGTTGAGGAATTTCCTTTCTGAAGGGAAGAACAGGGGTAGTAGAGCTTAGCACATCACACCACACACAGGATAGGTGTGCTTGAAAGGAGAAAAATTTGATAAGGATTCAGTCTGGATTTTTTCAATAAAGAGTAAACACTGCATGACACAAAAACCCTTAGGATGGAGGAGGATTTCTCAGCTCTGCTGTCAGAGGCTTAAGTCAACTTCATGGCTGCTGCCACTGCAGGCAAACAAGAACGGAAAGCCTATTTAATGAAACCACTGGAGACCTTATAGCCAGGGATGAGATTCCCTTGAGTAATTTTTCTTTTTAATTTTAAAAATAACAAAAAAATTATACAGAACTTCAAAACAGTGATATGAAATTATAATGGTTATTATAATGGTTATTATTTTCTTCAAAGTAGCCTCTCAGATTACCAGATATAGGCATGTGAGACTGATCAAACAGTGTAAACATGAACTGCTCCTTTCAGTGAACTAATAGATATTAGTAGTACAATTATCTTAATTTATCTTAATTTATGTTCCTTCCTTCTTGTCTCCTTTCTCTCATCGCAGTTTTTCTTTCCTTTGGAGCAGTTTCTTTCCCCTTCACACTATCTATTGTACCTTTTGGATCTGATTTATTCTTTCAGTTTCTTTCACTAGGGAGACTAAGATATCCATTGTGCTGTTAATTTTGAACCCTTAAATTTGTCTTGATAATTCATGTTCAATTAGAAAGATGGGCTTATGGAAAATAAATTTCTAAGGTTGAAGAGATACTGAATGTAGGTCTCTAATATGAAAGCAAACAAGTCAGCAAGAAGATGGATGAAAAAGTTCCTGACACTTGCTTGCCATTGAGATACCAAGGTAAAAGCATCATTTGAATCCAGGTTCCTTTCAGACAACTTCACAAACCAGTTAAGGGGCTGGGGAATTGTAACGCTGAATGAAGAACAAAGAGAGGAGTCTGCTTTGAGGAGACAGGAGCTTGGTGCTTGCTTCTTCCGCTCTCTATACTCAGCGCAGCGTGGTAAGAGAAGGGAGAAACTCCCAAGTCTTCTTTGCAGAAAGAAAGAAGAGTGAACCTGGTCCCAGTGCGCTTGTCTCTTGGGGGTTTCCAGAAGGAGCGGTATCCCTTATGCCCGGCTGAGAGCACGCTGAAAAGATGAGCAGGATGATGCTAGAAGCGAGTGGCCAAGGTTGTCGGAGCAGCAGAGAGCCTGAGGGGAGCACAGAATCATGGCCAGTGAAAAGCAGCAAAGCCCAAAATAGAAGCTCTGTGGCAGCACCGGCAGCAAGCCCCTTAAGGGCTCTGAGCCAGAGGAAAGCAGCCACATATCCTGGAATAAAAGCACGAATACACGTCCAAGGTGAATACACTGCAGGTGTGGTGGATTGACAACTGGTGGTGAACTTATAACCCCCAGCTGAGCAGAGTGAGCGTGGCGCTGGGTGTGGGAGGCCCACCTGGGGACTGTTGCCAGCAGCATAAGAGGAGAACTGGAGAAGAAGAAAGGAGGCTGTTGGGAACTAAAAAAGGCTGTTGGGAGAGGAGAAAGGCTGTTGGAGCTGGCAGAAGCTGTAAGGAGCTCTTGGTGTTTTGGAGGAGCTCTTCACGCTGGTTTTCCTGATGAAATTGGCTGTTTTCTTCTTCTGAGGAGCTTGGGACCTCGTTGACACTGAGAATGCTTGTAGTTCACTTCAGGGAAGTTCTGGTCCTCACTTTAAGCATTGCCTCCTGGCTCTGGAGGGGAAGATGGTGCAATGCCGGTCTCCAGGAGAAGCTTGCTGTGTTGGCCTCCCTGATGGGAACTCGGCCATCTTGATCATCAGAGGAACTCAGGACCTCGTGGTATCTTTTGGGGAAGCTCTGGCTTCCTGGCTCCAGTGCAGATCCTTCAGCCTGCTGACACAGATCCTTCATCCTGCTGGAACAGACTTCCTAGATTCCACCACTGACCTTTGGGCCTTCCCAGCGCAGATCTGTGAAACAGGCCTGCATGAGACATTGTTATAGGCTCTGGGCCTCCAGTTGGATTCATGAGAGGTATTGTTATGAGCTCTAGGTCCTCAGCTGGATTCATGCAAGACATTACCTTGGGACCGAGGCCCTCAGCTGGATTCCTTGGTCTTGGTGTGTGGACAGATTTCTTGTACCCTTTTGTATGTCGTTCTTTGGGTGAATATTATAAATAGTCATATAAAATTTTTGTCCTGTATTATATTGTTTCCTCTTGCAAAAATAAGCCCCAAACCAACACATCAGCAAAGAGTTGGGGAGGGCCTATGATCTCTACCTGGACTAATGGATAAAGATCTGATCTTTTGTGAAAACCATAAGGAGAGAAGGAAGCATTTTCTCACCTGCCCAAATCCCAGCAAAGGATCATAACATACAAAGTAATGGGAAAGCTTGGCCCAAAGGACTAAAATAAATCTTTGATGATTAGTTCCAGCTACCCTTCCAACCAAATACAAATTTTTGAATTACTTGGCAAAGACTTCAACAGAACTCTGTTATAGATGATCTGTAAGAGAAAACAGGCATATGGATAAGCAAACAAAATCAAGAAATATTCTTGAACTGAATGAGGAAATATAAATTATTTAAAAAAGGAAGAAACAAATTCTGAAGTTAAAAAAACAGTAAATAAGTTGGAATTTTCACTAGAAGAATTAAATAGCTGACTTTATAGTGAAAATGAAAGAATCAACAGACATGACATAGGTCGCTTTAAATCATGAATTCAAAAAAGGAAATGATACAAGAATCATGACAAGAAAAGTCTAACAGAACTCACAGGACACCATGAACAAAGCCAATACATGCATTATAACAGCTGGAAATGGAAAGAAGGTGGCAGAATATACCTGAAGAAATAAACTCAAAACTTTCACAAATGTGAGGATAGAAAAGCACATTCTAACACAAGAAACTCAAATAATCCCAACTAGTATAAACCTGGAACCCTACTCCAAGACACAATCAAACTGTCAAAAGTCAAATGTACTCCATTGCTAATGGGAGTGTCGACTGGTTCAACTACCAAGGAAATCCTTGTGGAGATTCCTCAAAAAACTGAAACTAGAGATTCCATTTGACTCAGCTGGTCTCCTTTGAGGCATCTTCCTGAAAGAGGTAAAAACATCATACCATTGTGATATATGCATACCCAGGTTAATAGCAGCACAATTTATGACAGCTAAATCTCAGAAACATCCCAAATGCTCATCAAAAAATAAATGAATAAAAAGTGGTATTTATATATAATAGAGTACTATTCTGCCAGGAAGAAGGCATTTGAGTGGTTTGTAAGAAAGTGGATGCATCTCAAGATCATGAGCATAAGTGGGATAAATCAGACACACCAGTCTAAATATCACATTGTTGTCTTGTGTGAAGAACACAAAGGGTAAATCAGGAATATATTGGAGGGGAGATACCTAGAAGTAGGAAGAACATGTTTAAGTGAGGAGAATAAGGAGCAGGAAAGGGGAAGGGAAGGAAGGGAAAGGAACAGAAAGAGAGTATAGATGTGATGAAATGGTAACAAAACCTTTGTCAGTGGGAGTGGAAAAAGGGTTGGAAGGGTGGGAGGGGAGTAGGAAGAGAAGAAAAATCAAGATATGTTATGTGCAGGTACAGATTCCCTCTGATGAATGGGGTCTTTATGTATGTTAAGTATGTATTACTAACAACATAAAGTTAAAAAATGCCAAATGTAAAAAAAAAGAGTATCTTGAAAGAAACAGCAAAATGGACTTTTCTACAGAATCCTAGCAATGCAGGGGCTAGAGATTCTATATTTACAGTAAAATGAAACCAAGTCTCAAGGAAGAATACTATATCCTGCAAAACTGTGCTTCGCAGAGAAGGCATTAATACTTTCCAGATTTTGGAAACCTGGAAGAACTCACCATCACTAAACTGGCCCTGCCAAAAGTGCTAAAGGAATCCCTCAAGTTTAAATAAAAGGACACTAGACAATAACATGAAATTAAGTGAAAATGTAAATCTCACCAGTAAAGGTAAATGAAACATAAATGTGAACTTTTCTATCACAGTAATGTTGGGCAAAATATACTTTAAATCCTTTTTATAGAATTTAAAAATAACTAATAAAAATAATCATAAATCTATGCTAACAGGTACTTAATGCATTGATTTAATTTGATTTGATTTTCAATTTCACAAAGAATGTAGGGCTATAAAGTCTTAAATATGTATATATTTTGAAGTTAATTTTTTAACTGTTTAAAATAGATTATAATATGTAAATTTCAAAACATACAACAATAACAAATGAAAGAACAAAAAAATTGATATATATCCAAATGATAATCAGTAGATAGCTGGGTGACCATGCTAATATACAAAATAGGTCATGTTAATACAAGAATGGTCAGAAGAGAAAAAACGTTATGTAAAAATAAAAACATCCACTCATCAGGAAGATATAATAAGTATAAATGTACATATCAAAGTTGTTAAATATATTAAATATTGATCAACTTGCATAGAGAAATAGCAGCACCATTGTGGTAAGAAATTTAGAGAAGTAGCAAGACCATTATAGTAGGAAACTTCAAAATCTTAGTTTTAATAATTGATAGAGCACCAGACAGAAGAGGAATAATGAATTAGAGATCACTCAACAAACATTTACGAAATTTTTGTTGAAAAAAATTCAACAAACATTTACGTCAAAGGGCAATATATGGAACTTCACATCCAGCAAAAGCAGAATATATGCTTTTCTCAATTGCACATGAAATATTCTCTAAGACTGAATATATGCTATTCTAAAACAATAAATGTTAAGAAATTTAAAAAGATTGAATTCAGGCAAAGAATCTTTCATGATTACAGTGGAGTAAAACTGGAAATCAACAGCAAAAGAAAAATTGGAAAACCCACAAACATGTGGAAAGGTATGCTTTTAAACAATCGTTGAGCCGAAGAAGAAATCACAAGGTAGACTAGAAAATATTTTTAAATCAATATTCAATATATCCAAATGTATGCCACTCAGCCAAAGCAATGCTGAGTTGAGTTTCATAGTATAGCTGTAAACACATTAAACAGAAGAAATATCTCAAATAGAGTTCAAACTTCAAGGAACTAGGAAAATAAGAAGCTAAAACTAAAGGTAGCACAAATAAAGAAAAAATGAAGGTAAACCAGAGGTAAGTGAAACATAGAATAGAATACAATAGGCAAAAGGCAATACAATTAAAAATTGTTTTTTTAGAAAAAGCTATAACATGGACGAGCTGTCAGCTAAATGAAGAAAAGTGGAAGACTCAAGTAACTAACACTAGAAATGAAACTGCTTACATTAAAACTGAAAAAGATAAGAGAATAGTATCAATGGTTATATGACAAGAAATTGAAAAATCTACAAGAGACGCATACATTTCTACAAAGGCTGAATCATGATAAATCAGAAAATCTGATCAGGCAGGTTAGTAGGAAAGAGATGGAATCAGTAAGCAAACTTCCTAAGAAAGAAAAGGATAGAATTGGTTAGCTTCACTTGAATTTTCAGCCTAGAGAGGAATTAGCATCAGTTCTCTCAAATGCTTTAAAAAAACTGAACAGGAAGAACACTCTCAAATTCATTCCAGGAGGCCGGCATGATCTTGATACAAAAAGAAGTCAATGAAAATGAAGAAATCTTTTCTAACCATACGTGGTTAATACCCATTATCAGGTCCAACAACTAGGATACAGTCTGTCTCTACATGTTTACCTTTCATAAACAATACATATAAATGCATCATATATGTTTTCTCTACATCTGACTTTTTTTCACTTAGGATTATTCACTTGTAATTTGTCCTTAAAATAGTGTATGACGGTAGTTCACTTCTTTTCATTCCTGAGTAATAGCTTATTGAATAACTATGTCACATTTGTGGATACCTATAGGTTGAAGAACATTTTGGTTATTTACAATTTGGGGATATTATGGATAATGTATATATAAATATTTCTGTGAAATTCTTTAATTGGACACATATTTCACTTCTGTTTGATATAAACATAGTGGTAAAATTGTTGGGTTATTGTAGTTTTATTTTTAACTTTTTAAAGAACTACCCTACTTTTTCTTGAGTGGAAGCACAAACTTATAGGGATACCACTAAAGTATGATGCTTGCTATTTGTCTATATCCTCATATTACAATCATTCTAGAGAGTATAAAATGGTAGCTTATAATGGCTTTGATTCATATTTCCTAATTAATAATGGTAAACATCTTTTCTTGTGGTAATTAGGTGATTGTATGCTCTTTTTCATATACTTTTAATTTGGCTCTTTATCTTCTTAATATTTGGTTGTAAGAGTTATTTGTAAATTCTACAGCCAAGTCATTTATCACACATGCAATTCAAGTATCTGAAAATTTTTCTCAAATACTGTCTTCATATTTCCTTAATAGGACCTTTTGAAATTCAACAATATTGGAATCTGATAATAAATTATATACCATTTATTAGTGATTTCCTTTTTTTACAGTTTTTAATTTTTATTTTATTTTAAAGAGAAAAATCAATAACAAAATAACAACGAAGACAAAAACAAATACAGTATGTTGAGCATTACCTAAACAAAACTGCATAATCTAAATCTCTGAAGATTTTCTTCAAATTTTTTATTTTAAAGAGAAAAAAAATTAATAAAAAAAATAGAAATGTTACAAAATTTCAAAAGCAAGCTGATAGGAATTCAACAATGGTTGATATATTGCATATTGTTGTATTCAAATTATTTGTTCAGATTGTCAGACATAAGCATGCAAAACTGGTAAAAAAATTAACCATTAATTGTTCCTTTCAATAAACCAATAGAAAATAGTACTGCAATTATCTTAGCTACCTTGAGAGTATGTGTGTGTATATATTTCCCTTCTTTCTTTTCTCCTTTCCCTCATCCCTGTTCTTTCCTTTTGAGCTGTTTCCTTCCCTATCTATTACACCTTTCAGATTTTATTTATGCTTTCAGGTTCTTACACTAGCGAGACAATAAGATGTTTACATATGCTGGACTGATTTATTTTACTTATGGTCCCTAGTTGCATCCATTTACCTACAAAAGCCTCTAGTTTATCTTTCTTTATAGCTGAATAATACTCCTTTGTATAAAAATACCACATCTTTTTATTCATTCCTCAGTTGATGGGCATTTGGGTTGGTTCTAAAATTTAGCGGGTATAAATTGCATTACTCTAAATATGGGTGCACATATATCACTATGATAAGATGTTTTCAGTGCTTCTGGAAAAATACCCAGAAGGGGAATAGCTGAGTCAAATGGGACCTCCAATCCTAGCTTGTTGGGAATCTTCTCACTGATTTCCACAGTGGTTGCACCAATCTACACTATCACCAACAGTGGAGAGGGGTTCCTTTCTTCCCACAGCCCTGCCAGCATATGTTGTCTGTTAAAATTTTTATTGTTTCATCTATTACATTCCAATCTATGACATATTCTGAATGAATTTTTGAGTTTATCTTAGTTACTTTTCCTATTGCTGAGACAAAATACCCAACATCCAAAAAGGATGAAAAGTTTCTTTGACTCACAGTTTGTAAACGTTTCGGTTCACAGTTGGATGTCTCCAAGGAAGGGTAGCCACCAGCCCGCGGTTATAGCAGCGTTCTCTGTCACTTAGGGCAGGTAGCACTCACACCCAGATGGGGCCGTCCCGTCACCCACGCTCAGAACTATGTCAAACCAATCATTTAGTAATCATACATCTTTAATGACAGCATCACACATTCTAGATCCATCCAGCTCTGAAAAATCCTCCCCCATGACTTATGTGGCTTTGGGGGGTGGGCATCTAGAAACAACCCATAGTAAGTATGAAGTGAACTAAAGGTGAACTCAGTATTTTACATACAGCAACTGCATTATTTGATAGATATATTAGTTTTGGCCAAGTTTGTAGCCTCATCAACTCTTCCAAGCATCAAGCGACTGCTGAGGGTTGCTTCAGGAAGTGTGCAGTAAAGATACCCAAAAAAATCTGCTCAAGGTCATTTTATTGTCAGGATAGTGTAAACTAAGAAAATGACATTCCACTACACAAATAGTAGGGTGACTGACATCTAATTCGTGGCTAGACCAATGGCTGCTGAGTTAGTGAAACAACAGGCACTCTCACTGGTGGGAGGAATGCAAATATACATCTATTTTAGAAAATAACTTGGGAGTTCCCTTTAAAGCTTAGAACTTAACATAAAATTGCCACAGAAGCCAATAATCAAACTTCCCAGTACTTATGTAATTGACTTGAAATATTACAGCTACTTAAAATTATGTGCATGTAAGCAGCTCCTTAGCCTGTCTCTAAGTCAGCCTTGTACTAAAAGTATAATTATACCTAAAAGTCTAATTAAAATTATTACATAGTACGTAGTTTGTTTGCTTTGTGTTACTGTTATTTCTTTACTGACTGATGTTTATTAGTAACATTGACTTAAAATTATTCCCTTTTTCAGAGGGCTTAGTGGAATATTTCTTTTTTGCAATACTTTCCATTAATACCACTCATTTCTCCATTTGCCTATTGAAAGATACTTACATTTTTTTGAGTTTGTAATGATTATGAAAAAAGTCAGCTTGCCAAGAGTGTGAGGCAGGTGGGAGATAGATGGGTAAGTGAAGCAAAGAAGATTTGGGAATAGTTAAATTACTCTGTATAATATTGTAATGCTAGATATGTTATTTCCTATTAAAAAATTTCACATAAAGTGTGAACATTTATGTAAACTATAGACTTTATTAATATGAATGTTGATTCACCAATTTTTATAAATATACCCCTTTAATACAAGGAATTAATAATAGATGAATCTTTATACAAGCAGATGGTATACTGGGTACTCTTTGTACTATAATACTAAATTTTCTGTAAGTCTGCCCTAAAAATAAAGCATATTAACCTAAAAACATCAATAAATCTGGAAAGAAAAGTAGACAACTATTACATTGGAGAATTCAGCATCCCTTTTCAGTGATTGATAGAAAACATATAAAAATAATCAAGGATATTGAAGAGTTCAATAACACCCTATAGTAACAAAATCAAGTTATTTTTGAAGAATACTCAATACAATAAAACACTGGACAGCATTCTATAAAACTGCAGAACATATACCAAGTTAAGTATACTGTGTCACCATGCAGGAAAAATGTTAGCAAATATAAAATATTTGAAATCATACAGACTATGTTTCCTTTCCACAGAGAAATCAAATTAGAAATAGATAACACAATGACAACAGGAATCTCTCTTAATGCTTGGGAACAAACTGCACACTTTCACATAATCCAAGGCTTACCTATCTCTTTCGAAAATTTTAAACATATATTGAACTGAAAGAAAATTAAATTATGACTTACTAAAGTTTGTTGTATGGAGCTAAAGTTTGCTGAGTGTGAAATGCATAGCAATAAATTTTTAATAAGAGAAGACAAAATACCCTAGGCCAATAATTAAAATATTCCCTTTGGGAATTTATATAAGAGTAGCATGTGCTTTAATCAAGCATAAGGAAAACATATAATGTTAAATGAGAAATCCGTAAAAATTCCAAAGAGAAAAACAATAGATAATATCAATTTAAATTTTTTTTTGAAAATTTAACATAATTGAGAAATACCCAGGGAGATAGACAATGAAGAGAGGAGGTAAAAATTACTAATATCAGAAGTGAAATAATAAGTATGCTATCAACCTAATAGACATACAAGTAATAGTAAGGGAACATTACATCATACTCTGCATATGTAAGTTTAAAAAGTGAAAGGAAGTATTTTTCACTTTCTGAAACACATTATCTATGACAATTCCCTCATTGTGAAATAGATAATTTCAGTAACTTTTAATTATAAAAGAAATTAAATTCATAATTAGATAATTCTTCCTAAATCAGAAATCTACACTGCTGTCTTAGGGTTCACTACATAATTTTCATATGGATATATATGAATACATATGAATATATATTATTTTTACAATGTAGGCTAAAATGATTGCCTACAGAGTCAAGAGTGGAAGAATGCAAAAAGCCGTTTGTGTTCTACAGAACTTGAGAATCCAGTCAAAAGTTGAAGGCTGGAGCTTCTTGTAGAGTCCTGTGTGAGTTGGGATCAGAAATTCAAAAGGTTTGTATTTCAAGGCTGCAGGGTCTATGCTGGAAGCCTGGAAATGGACATCTGTCTTGCTTTTCTCCTTGCTGAGACAAAATACTGACATCCAAGGTTAAAGGAAGAAAGGTTTGCTTTTGTTCACAGTTTATAGAGGTTTTTGTCCACAGTAGGCCGGCTCTAAAGCAGGGTGGCCTGGCAGAGGAGAAATAGTCTGTAAAAGGCTGGCGGCTGAGAGTACATTAGCCCGCTTTCTGTGTATTTGTTTTAAGGAGGCTATTCAACCTAGGATGGTGTTGAACTCACACCTTTACTCCTAGCCAGAACTACGCCAAACCAATCAGTGGGCTAATTTAGTAATCACACACTCTTGATCCCAGCACCACAAGCTCTAGATTTAGCTACATCTGAAAAGACTCCCCCATGACTACATGAGGCTTTGGGAGAACGTCTAGGTACAATCCATAACAACATCCAAAGAAGATCCTGTAAACTGACCCTCCTCCAAAGAAGCAGAAGTGGGACTCCCTTCTTTCCCTTTTTTATTCCATCCAGCTGCAAGCCTATTGGTTAGTGCCACCCACACCTAAATCAGTCTTCCTGCTTTGGCAAGTCAGTCATCCAGACACACTCAGAAGGGTACTAAATGAATTGGCTAGGCATTTCAGATATTTGAAAATAATTATTTTATGGAGAAAAGAAAGTTTCAACAACGAACCTTGAAGCCATTTTGCACCTTTGTCAAAAAATAAGGAAAGAGATAAAAATAAACGTTAACTATCACAACTTATGAACTAATTTAAAAGGGATCATACATTTAAATATAAAATTACAAAGCATTTAGAAAGAATCTGGGAGAAAATCTTTGAAATCCAATTTTAGGCAAAGAATTCTCATATTTTGCAGAAAAATATTGTGATCTATCACAAGAAAAAAATGCTGAATGGTACTTAAAACTGGAAGTATAAAAAGTTGTGTGGTGAAAGACATTGTTTAGAAAATGAAACTATAAGCTATACACTTGGAGAAAGTGTTTGTACATCTGGTGTCCATCAAAGGATCGATATTCAGCATATATAAAGAATTTCAAAACTACAGTAAAACAACTAAAGCAGAAAATGAACAAAAGATGAACATTTAAGAAGGCCTACAGATAGCAAGCACATGAAATTAATGTTAGTAACCATCAGATATATACAAATTATAAACACAGAAGGACATTACTGCACACCTATCAGAATGGCTAATATATATTAGTATAGTTTGATAATGTATATTAGTATATACATTAGTACTCACTCACTTTGAACCTCATCAAAACTGATACTCAACGCAGGGTCAGTGAAAATTTTGTCCCAGTACTGGACATGTATTTTGTACTCATGCAAGTGGCTACTCTTTCCAACCAAAATAATTTGTTTGAAACTTGCTGTTTTTGTTACTTTCTGAATATCTTGGAACTGATAAACAAAAAGTACCAAGGCACCACTGCGTACACTGTATGCATATATACATATATGTATATAGTGGGAACACAAAATACAATACTGGTAAGCATTTAGAGAATCTAGATTACTCACACACACTTAAAATTAAATACTTTAAGGTACAATTATGTATCATATAACACAATTTTCTTAGAACATTTATCCCTACAGAAATAAAATCTTATGCTCATAATAACATATAAATACACACTCATGTCAGTTTTTAAAATATAAGCAAAATATAGAAATAGCTCATATGTCCTCAATGGGTGAATTAACAAAGTGGGGTACAGGTGTACCATAGATTGTTGCTTGGCTGTAAAAAAGGAATATAAAACAGCCTGTGTGCCCTCCAAAGACATATTTTGAATAAAAAAAGACAACCTGAAGAACTAGCATACAATGCAATGACATTTGTACAATTTTTTTTAAAGGGAAATATTTTGGAAATAAGGAAGATTGGTATTTTCCAGTAGTTAGCAACTGGGAGGGGTGAGGGAAAATTGTGATTTTAAAGGAAATTCTTGTAATAGAATAATTCTGCATTTCATCGTCGTGGTGGGTAACAAGGCTATAACTGCGGATAAAATTATACAGAACTAAATACACATCACGTGAATAGATGCAAAGTATAAGTGAAGAAGTCTGAGCTTGCTCTATGGATTGTGTCAGCTTAAGTGTCCTGGTTTTGATACTGTACTATATGTTGGCAAAACACTAGCTTTGGAGAAGACTGAGTAAAAGATCGATCATATGTCTCCATTCTTTTCTAGGACTCCACATGAATCTGTAGTTATTTCAAAATAGACATTTAATTTAAAATAAATACATCCAAAACTTAAATGTTAGGTGGTACAAACACCATAGTGATTATACAGGTAATTAATATAGACTTAAAGCTATTTGGAAATTTTTTGATAGGCTTGCTGTTGTTTATAGTCACACATTGGGAGTAATGCACATGCAGATAACCAGACCCTTGAAAATCTCAGATATGGAGTTGCTCCTCTCTGGTTAGATCCTTGAAATGGGAAACAAACTGAATTAAATATTTTCTGCAAAGAAAGGAGGAAAAATGGAGCTCTGTGGCACTTAATCAAGGAGGAGAAGTTGTTAAGAGCACAACTTAACTGTCTACTGGAAAACTACCCTTGTCAAGGTGCACACGGTGGCCAGTTGTGGGGGTGCATGCTGGTAATCCAAGAACTCAGAAGGCTGAGGCAGGAGGATCGCTGAAAGTACAGTGTCAGCCTGGGGTACAAAGTGAGTTTAAGGCCAGCCTGATCTACATGGTGAAATACTGACTCAAGAAGGCAAAAAACAAAACAAAACAAAAAAACCCAAGTAAATAAACAAACAAACCAAAAAAAAAAAAAAAAAACCACAGAGTGAGTGAATAAAAAAATCCTCTTCCAAGTTCTGTCACTAAAAACTATAACAGAAAAGTCAAACAAATCATCATTAAGCACACTTCACCATAAAAACCACTTCAATAGAATGTTCAATGCTAGGAAAGGAAGGTGGAATTTTGCTTTCTTGTACTTTATTTCTTTTTGATACAGGGGATTGATCTTAGAGAATCTGCAGGTCTTTTTAAAAAGTTTTTACAAACTTTTATTGTGAGACAGGGTCTAGTTTTATCTCTAAGTTGTTCAGTCAAGGCTTAAACGTGTGATCCCCATACCTCAGCTTCCCATCTGTTGAGATTATCAGCAATCACCACCTCCACTACTGGTGAATGTAGAAGCTTTATACACCTTCAGCAAGAGAAGCCAAACAAAGTTTAGTTAGTTTTCAGAACAGCTGTACAAAGAAAGAGGAATTGTTATGGTTTGTCAGTGGTGGTGGGAGAATATAGTTCAATATTGATTAACACAATCTTCATTAGCTTCATTCACACATGAGTACTGATGAAGTGTGTAATTTTCTCTGCTCCAGAAGGTGCCTAAAAACAAAACCTAAAAGCACATTCAAGGGGTCCAGAAATCAGGCAGAAGATTAAATAGAATACACACACACAAAGATAAAGAGACTGTCGAATAAATGTGCTTGAATGATAATCTTAGATTTTAATAACACAGTGAAAATACTTTGGATATAAGGACTATATGTTTTTTAAAAATTATAACTGTCTCTCAATTAAAAAAATAAAAGAGTAGGTATAGTTTTGTCAATGTGACCATTTTGATGCAAATTAATGACCTTAAATGGAGTTGAAGACCTACGTGAAACCTAGGGGAACTCACAATGAAGATGATAGATTCCGAAAATCCAATATGTAAAGAAAAGATCCAGAGGTACAAAAGGGAAGAAGAAGAAAGGAGGAAAAATGGTTAGTTTATCACTATTTTCCTGAGCTGAAGGAAGAAACACAATTCACCCAATGTTCTGTGGTGGAGAAAAACACCACAGCATAGACTGAATGATTCCCACACATTTTCAAACATCTAAATTGCAAAGAAAATGATAAAGCTCTGCAAGAAATTTCAGAAAGAGCGCATTACCCAGTGAAGGAGACATTAGAGTGGTATTCTGTTTCTCATCGGCAATGCCAAGAGTCAATGACCAAAATATCAACTCCCAAGCGCTGAGAATAAGGTCTAAAACTCATAATTGATACACACAAGCAACATCATCCCTGTTGGCGTTAAAGAGAAGTATTTGGAGAGATGCAGAGATACAGAGTGTATATCATACAGCTAATATCTGAGTTTTCACTGAATTTTTCTGTGAAAAATTTTGTGCTAGCATTTTACATTCTACCCTGTATTTGATCTTTACGACTCTGTGAGATAAAAGGTTTCATGCTATTAATGTGAAAAGCCATGGTGTAAAGTAGCTTACAATTTTAGGAAAAACACCAGATTGGCTACTCTCATTGGATGAAAATAAAGTGGCCCTGATCTCATTTACTTTTTAAAGGAATCAATTTTATTTTTAAGGGAGGTAGAACTGTGATGGACACTGAAGTATTAGTTTTATATTAATTATACTTTTGGAGGTCAGAAATGAAAGTGCAAGTCTTTTAATTTTTATGAGAAGATTTCCCAAAGCCTGCTAATCTTTCACAGACTCCAGTTTTCAACACTACTCTTTCCTCTCACAGTAAAATAAGATATGGACATATGTGCCTATAATTAATTGATTGAGCAGTAATATGCGAAGTACACACTTAAGGAAAATCAGCCTTTCCAATTTTCTGTTCATGTTCATTTGTCTACCTTGTAAATTGTGAGGTTTTTCAAACAATAAAGGGAAGTATAGAATCAGTCTTACAGATTTTGAAATGCTAAAGCTCACTTCGCAGAAAGCAGTAATTATTGAGGAACAAATTTTATCTGTGGTGGTTTTAAAAACCTAGTTCAGGGGCTGGGGATTTAGCTCAGTGGCAAAAGCGCCTGCCTGGCAAGCGCAAGGTCGTGAGTTTGGTTCCTGGTACCGGAGAAAAACCAAAAAAAAAAAAAAAAAACCTAGTTCATTTCATGTCACAGTATGCCAGGCTTTTAAGGAGACATATTAATCACGTAGTATACCACCACACTGCCGTGATAAACAATGACATATTCAATAGCCCCCAAGAAACCACAAAGAAAGATCAGGGTTCTGGTACCTCTTGATTTAAGTAGAATGTGCATCAGAATATGTCAGACCCAGGGGAGGCTTAATTCAGAATGCCATTTCCTGTGAATGCCCTCATACTGAAAGAAAAAGGGCTTTGACCTTTGAATTTTCTGAAGCACAAGTTCCAGCTCATTTTTGGTTCAATCCCTGCTTGCATGTGAATTTTCACTGCAGTCCGTCCTGTGTATGGTTCGTTCCTCATTGTGAAGCCTTGTAGTTTATATGGCAGACATCAGGCTGACTATAGTTCAGAAATTTGTGTTATCTTTTTCCAGAGAAGGCGTGATTTCTTCTAAGATTTCTGAAAAACTGACATTGTTTCAATGAATGTTTCATAGATAATTACAATAGTCATAACTCATTTCAGCAATAAGAAAGACTATATTGTTTTAAAAATATAGCCTAATAGGATCATTGAACACTTAAGAGAAAAATCTATGGGGATAAAAATGAGAATCATGTATCACATCCATAGCTTTTAAAGTCAATAGATTACATTCAGAGTTTATGTTTGAATTTATGAAGAAATCAAAATTATTTCTAGTGAGAACACTGAAAGGCATATGTTAGGTGTTGGATATTTTTTCTATGTTAATTGTTAAATTGATGTAATAAAAATGTTCACATTGTTGCTAACTTCTTGTTTGCCTGCCTCAAAAGATTTTTTTATTAGCATTGATTATGAGCTGCTGTAAATATGGCACTAAAGGAGTGTTCTAGTCAATTATATGCTGAACAATTTTATTAGACTCTAGCCTACGATGACGGCAATGTACTTTTGCTTGAAAGTGACATAACTTTTACTTGACTTTAATGTGTGGACCCTATGACCTAGCTAATAAAACAAATCAGTAGATAAACAGTTTTACTAGACACTAAATATCATAATAACGACAATGATCTTTCACTTGTGGATCAGAGACTAAACACCCACTAAATCTTCATCTTCTTATGCACATTACCTAGCTTTTACACAGGAATAGATCACTACCTCATTAAGAGGTTATCCAATGAACATATTACATTCAAATATTTATAGTGTCATTATTAATCATTGCAGTAATTTTACTGCTTGTGATTCTTGGAAAGCAGACGAGCATCCCAAAGGCCAACTACACGGTGACTTCATTTCTGCTGTTGTGCAGCTAAAATCTAAGATAAAATTCACGTAGAAAATAAGCCATCACATTTAGTTGAGATGGGATGACAATAAGGCAGCTCTTTCACAAGCAGTGTTCACTGGTGCCCCAACACACACACACACACACACACACACACATGCACACACGCACACATGCTCACACACAGTCCCTGAGATGAGCCCTTCTATCACAGATGTGAAAGGCCTTCCTTCCTCATGTGCTGAGAGGCCAGCTGCAGAGCTCCAGCTCTTATTAGCTTAAGCTTCTGTTGTAACCATATCACGATTCTTCTGCAAGTGTTCACTCCCACCTTCCTCACTGCTGACAGGGGTTGATTTGGAGGGTCATTCACAATAGGCTCACTGAGCACAAATCTATTTCAGAGTCTATTTCCTAAAGAATCTAACCTTAGATATCTAACAAAACTTCAAGTAATAATTTAAAACCTGGTTGTACTATAAACTGCTATTGTCAACTCGCTTTTCTGAAACAAAACTGTCTTGGATATAAGAACTAGATAAGTCATGGACTTTGCTGTACTCTTTAAGTTTTTTGAATGATAATTTTTTTTCCTATGGCAACATAAAATCAATTTCATAAAGGAGACTGAAATTTGCAAACATCAAATATAAAACTATGTAATTTCCATTAAGCCTTTGAATGCTTCATATCATGGTTTATCTCTGAAGCATCATCTGTGAGGTATTTAAGAAGTTTCTATGTAAGTGAATATTAGTGCTGATACTATAAAAATGTATGGAACAAATTTTATAAGATGCATAATTTTTAACAAATATACATTATTCATGTTCATGGTTCTTAAATAATTTCAAATAATGTGATATATTAAAAAGACAGAATCAACCATTTTATTTGTTTTCATTCAAAGCAATACATCTGTTTTGAAGAGATTATGGTCTTCTATTTAGCTTAATCATCATGGAAATTCCAGTAGTTTAAATCTCTTACGAGAAGTCTACAAAGGAAATTATAAAGTTTATGACCTATCCAGCAAAAGAAAACATTTTAAACAATTTTGGCTTGAGAAAAGCTTTGTAGCTATATTTAATATAGTTATAAAATATTTACAAATTTTGAAAATGTAATCTGAGTTAAACTGATTAACTTTTCCACATATGATTAATAAATAATGACTATACCATGTAAACTATACTATGTGATCATTGGATTTCAGCTAACGTATCCATAGGGATATTTTCTCCTCCTTCAAAGAAAGTAGTCTGTTTTGGAAGAAAATATGTAAATAAATTAAAAATCGAATATTCATAAATATTTTAATATCTATTTACTGAACCAATATGAATCATGTCATATGAGAGAAATAGTTAAAATCTTAATAGATGAAATCATCTGATCTGCTTGTGAGTTTAAGAAAGACTACAGAGGCAACAATATTTGCACTGTTTTTTATGCCTAATAGAAATTTGAGGGTTCATGAGGAAAGCCATTAGTAGGGTCACTGTATATTTAAAAGTGAATCCTGTGAATATGTATCTAGAAAATAGGCTTCTGTAAGCCTGAAATAGAAAAAGATGAAGCTGAAGAAAGAAAGTTGGAGTCAGGTTTGGTAAATTCTGTTATTCACAGTTTCCTAATTTGAAAGGGCTTTCATATATATGGGGAAGTCATCAAGAGATACTTGAAAATTATCTTAGTTACTTTTCTCTCATTCCTGAGACAAAATATCTGATGCCCAAAATTAAAGGAGGAAAGGTTTATTTAAAACAGAAGTTTGTGGAAGTTTCAGTCCATAGTCAGTTGGCTCCAAGGCAGGGTGGCATGACAAAGGAGGAACCGTTCATGGCGGTGGAAGATAGCAAAAGCAAGAGCATTAAAAAGGAGGAAGCAAGCCTCTTTCCTTCCCTTATATTATATGCATGGTACCTGCCCTAGGGCAGTGTAGCTCTCACATCGCCAGTCGCAGCACTGGACATTGAACCAATCTAAAATTCTAGATTCAGCTGCCTCTGAAAAGCCTATCCCCTATGACAGCATGAAGCTTTTGTAGGACATTAGGACACAATTCTAGTATTCTGCCCCTGGCTCCCCAAAGACTCATGTACATCCTTTTATCCAAAAGGCATTTAGTCCATCTGCAAGAGTTACCAAAGTTCTAACCATTTCAATATTGCAGAAAAGTCCAAGGCCCAAGTCTCCTCTGAGATGTAAGGCAGACTCTTAGCTGTGAGCCCCTATACAAATGGAAACTAAGTTAAACACTTGTAACACACAATGTCACAAGATAGACATTTCCGTTCGAAAAGTTACAAAGAGAGACATACAAGGGGATAGGATCAAGCAAATCCAATATCCAGTAGGGTATGCATTATGTCCTGCACTTCCATGTGGAACATCCAAAGCAATATGAGGCAAATTGTGAGTTCCAAAGGGCTGGTAGGACTCCATCCCTATGGTACTTCCAGTGATTGTAGCTCCCATGGCTTCTCTCTTAGGCCCACTCTGCCCCCTCATTACAGGTTTTCTCAGATGATGCATGTTCCTGGCTTCTCCAAACTTCTAAGGTCTCCACTGCACCTTTGGCTTCACTCTCACAGCTTCATATATTGCCCTCTCAGGGGTACACTCCCTGGCCTCCCTGGCCTTCTGAAATTAGGGTGGAAGTCACCTTAAACCCATAACTCTTGCATTTTGCATGCACCCCAAACCATTACTATGTGAATGCTGCAAGGTCTGCTGCCACCTGGAGCAGTAGCCAAGCTTCCCTTTCACTCAGCTGCAGGAGTGCCACCATCATTCTGGAATATGATGCTGGACAGCTTTTCTCTCAAAGCAATGACTTTCACTTTTGCAGTTTTGAGCCTGCACAGGTGGAGACTTGCTGCTTTTCATGATGTCCACAGGCCATCCTTTATATTCTCTTGTTCCTTTTAAGCAGTCAAGATCTCCTCAGCTCTATCTCTGCAGTCCACAGCTTTACTGGACCTTCTTTTCTGGACAAATGCAGCAGTTTAAATCACTTTATGGGCTCTTTGTTCTTGCTTCTCAACATAGGTCTGGCTAAGAGGCCCCAACAATAGCTATGGCACTGCCTCAACATTCAACTACCTTGAAATTTCTTCTGCCAGATTTCTTAGTCTGCCACCCTTCATATCCATCTCAGACAAAATCTTTTGGACATGAGCAAAATGCAGACAAACTTTCTGTCAAACCATAACACACATCATCTGCAATCCAACAAACAATGCAGTCCTTTTTTTCTAGCAGAAACCACTCGAGCCTGGTCTTTACTAGCAGGATTTCCATCAACCTTCTTGTCTATGAGCTCCGACAATAATTTCCCATACAGAACCACTTAAGGCATTCCAGCTGTACTCTTTCAGGAGACATCTCTGAACCTTTCCCAAATTTTCCCACAACCATTCCCAAAGGCTTTTGAACCACATGGTCAGGTAATCATAGCAATGACCCCACTGTCAGTACCAACTTCTGTCTGTCTTACTTTTCTCTCATTGCTGAGATAAAATAGCTGATGCCCCAAATTAAGGGAAGAAAGATTTGTGGCTGTTTAAGTCCTTAGTTAGCTGGCTCAAAGACATGGTATTATGGTGGAGGTGAAACTCTTCATGGTGGCAAAAACAGCAAAAGTAACAAGAGCAAAAAATGGGGGTTGGGGAATAAGTCTCTTTCCCTCCCTTATATTGCATGAAGAATACCTGCCCTAGGCAGGTGTAGCACTCACACCACCAGTTCCAGCACTAGACAATGAGCCAATTACAAACTCTAGATTCAGCTACCTCCAAAAAACCTACCTCCTGTGACTCCATGAGATTTTGGGGGGACATCCAGACACAAACCATAACAAAAACCAAAGTAATATGAATATATTCTTATATTTATAAAAGTAAACCCATCAAGAATGTAAGTGGTGGTCATCAAATATTGATTCATTTTAGATCATCAGGGTTGTTTATAGAAATAATGAAACCACTTTGATGTCATCATTCCCACACTACAGAAGCATAGGTTAATTAATGTGATACCACTCTGCTATGTACAGAATTGATCAGGTATATAAATGTATTGTGAGGAGCAGTTTTTCACTGTTGGAATATGAAGTTACTCGTTAGTGGCAGAGGCTAGAGTGTTTCGTGTTGTAGTGAATTAGAACTTGAGCTATCAGAATGAATTCAACTTCAGTTTAATATATCTGCAGGTATTTGCCTATGGACATATGTACAGATTCGTGTGAATTCATCAGTTGTTCTCCACACATGTATTTGTGGCTCTATTTGTGGTGAACTAATGAAGCAATGACTCTAAAACTCATTCATTGTCCATATCTTGGCTTCTAACACCATTCTCCAGTGAAAGGAACTGGAGACCCTTGGGAAAAAGACTGAGAAACCCCAGAGTATCCTGGGAAATAAAACACATAAGATCAATGGGAAGTAACTCAAGGCATCAGAAAATAACAAAATAGTGAAAAATAGACACGATGCTGATAATGTACCACAGGGACACTGATGCTAACTGAAAGAATTCCCAATAGACAATGTGGTAGCGATTTTGAAATGAAATAGATGAATCATTAAATAAATCCCAGAAGTCTCCACACATTCATTAGTGATTAATTAAATAAGCACTAGAGAACAGACAAATCTCTCTTACAGAAAAATTCAAGGATGTGAAGAATCATTGCTCTTTCTTTATGAGTGGAATAAGCATAAAATTTTCTTGTAAAAATGTCATATACAAAAGAGAGAAAAAGAGGAACTTCAAAGTCCAGAAGCATGATAACAAAGTATCATTGCCAGATGGTGAAGTTCAACATTGTTATAAATCATGTTGATTATATTCACCTTTACAATGTGATGAAAATGAAACTTTGTGTTTGGTTTTCCTCTCCAAAACCCATAATATCAGTCTCATTATGAGCAAACCTTAATAGAGAGACATTCTATTTATTCCTGATGAATACTTTCCAAAGTTGTCAGGAAAATCTAAAGTAAGCAAATTTGAAAAAAAAAAAAAAAAAAAAAAAAACATCATGAGAAAAGAAACCTGATTACTAAATGTAATGCAGTATTCTGCATGGGACACTGGATGGAAAGGATATTATGTAAAATCTAAGGAAGTCTAAATAAGTAAGGATTTTAATTAGTAATATACCAATACTATCTGTTAACTGTGAAAAATGTGTTGGACAATCAGACTACCTTAGTAGGAAGGTAAACTAGACCAGGGCATATGGAAATTCCTATATTATTTTTACTATATCTCTTTGCAGATGAAACTATCTTAACATTTTTCCAAAGGTTTTTAAAAATTAGATATCATGAAAATTTCATAGCTTGCTACAGATGGTCACAAGCTCTGTGTCTTTAGCTCTATGTGTTTCCAGTGGCAAACACAAAATATCACCTACATTCTTCCAGCTTTCTTGGGACCAAGGAAGAATTAAAAGAGAAGGTTGTTGCCATTGTCTTAGAGCAACTAAATAAAAATCCCCAGCAACAAGATATAGATTGCTTCAGAATAAATATCTTTGGATGTTTAAATGAGTGCAGTGGATTAAATATTAGCTATGCACATTCTATAGGTTTGAATAAATGTACAATGGCATTTACCATGATAGGACTTTATAAAATACTTTTAGAAACTTAAGAATCCTCTGTAAAAATCATTTTTTCAAAAGTAAAATGTATTAAAAATGTAAACCTCACAAAGTTATAAAAATCCTCCCATGACATGTATGAAACATTTAGCATGTTAACATAGTTGAAAAAATATAAACCATAATGAAATCAATATTGTAATAGAAGAGTTCCCTTTGGTGGTACTGTGGATTAAACCCAGAGCATTTGCTCTATGCCTCCTCTGTAGGTGACTGAGCTACCCAGGCTGAGTTTGAACTTTCAGTCCTTCTCCCTCAGCCTCCGAGAGTGTTAGATCACAGTCACACACCACCACACCTACCCTTACATTGGTTTTTATATTCATGATTCATAATATCATTGATGATGTTAGCAAATTAGGTCCTAGAGAATGGTAGGGACTGAAAGAAAAGTTGAATGGCACTTCTAGGTTAGAGGAGAAGTCATGCAGACCTGTAAAGGACCTGTGCTTCTGAGAGGAAACCAACGCGGGGCACCTGGAGATAGTCAGCTAATTCAAGAACAAAGAAGGCACGAGGGGCTGGGGATTTAGCTCAGCGGCAAAGCACCTGCCTGGCAAGCGCGAGGTGATGAGTTCAACTCCCATTACTGGAAAAAAAAAAAAAAAAAA
>NW_004955454.1:10672447-10688502 GCF_000276665.1 Chinchilla lanigera | reverse complement strand
AGGCTTGATCAGAATCCTGTCTTGCCTCCATTCTTCGTGTCTCTTGTCCCTTTATAATCCCCACTCCCCTTCTAGGGTCCTCGTTGACTATACCCGCGGGTCGGGTCAAAGGATAATGTTGAGACATTTTACATGGCTGGGGATTTATCTCAGCGGCACAGCACCTGCCTGGCAAACACAAGGTCGTGAGTTCGATTCTCGATACCGGAAAAAAAATAAAAAACAAAAAACAAAAACAAAAAAAAGAAAAAGAACAAAGAAGGCACAAGTTTATTTATTTTATTGATTTTAGGGTGGAGACAATTGATCATGTCCTTGAAGAAGAGTTTGATGATATAGGACAGAAGAGATCACACGGAACTGGTATGCAGAAAGTAGCTCCGGGCCCACAGCAGCCCCTTGATACATGTTTGGCCATGAGTTAATAAACTGGGCTCAGGAGAATTAGGGGCCAACTGGGGGTGGCCCGTGGACTGAAAGGATCTCCCTTTGCTGAATGTTTTCTTTCATCGTTACTTTCTATATATCAGTTTAAAAAGCCCCCATATGTGTAGAGATTTAGAATAATGTTCTGAGAGCCAGGATGCATTTGTAATCAATCTAAGAAATTTTATATAAGAGAAACTGTTCACAACTGATTATACAATGGAAAAACATGATGTATTTTAACTTAAAACTGTTAGATAATAGCTCTTAGTACAGATTTTCCTTAAAATATTCCACTCTCACTAGTAAATTGCCACAGGATGTGTGTTTCTAGATAAGCAATTTTTAAATATGTATTGATGTCAACATTGTCCCTGTCCTTTGAATATTTCCTTGGGCTTGAGTCTTCTCCTTTACCCACTGAATACTGTTATCATTCCTAGTTTGGTTTCTTTGCACGATACCTCAGGATTTCCCTTAATAATGGGGGAGTGAGAAAAATGGTACCATTTTGTAGCATAATCAAAACTGGAAGAACTTTGACAAAAGCCAGCCTTTTCCTGTCCCCTGCCATCCTATACATTACCCAGCTGGAATCCTCCTAAATAAACGTTTCTGAAAGTGTGACCCCAGCAGCTCTCACCTGAGACACATCTCACAGGAATGCACCATGTTGCACCCTGCAGTGAAAGATACTCATTTTTTCATTTCTGCACCTGAAGGAGTAGCAGTGGCTTTTGACTTTCCTTTTGCCTACAAGATTTCAAATGAGGAGTCACTTCAGTGTTTTCCTGAGGTCCTTTTAGCTCATTTTGCTTTCAACAATTTTAGGGAACAACAGTGTCTTTCCATTTCATTCCTGTGCTTCCTGGGTGGCCCTGAAGGTGGATTTAAAGAGAGTGAGTTGACCTGCCTGACCCTAGCCCACCGTTACATTCACCTTCAACACAGACATGCACATCACAATGCATAAGTCAGGCAAGCGAGCTCAGCAAATTAGGATAAAAAATAAGCCTTCCTTTCTTTTACCTCACATAATATCTCTTCTCATATATTCATTCCAACAAGCTGCTTTTGCTTCATCTTGCAGCCATGCTATTTTCTTGCAGTGAGTTGATTTAGATTCCTAAGGAAAACTATTTGTAATGTGTATATTTTATCTTTTTCCTATTATTATAATTTGGTATCTAAATATAATTTAAAGCTGAATATATGATGGTTTTTGCATAAAATGAAGTCCAAGTTTTTTTTATTTCACAGTGTTAATAAATAATTCACCCCCAAATAAATGCCAGTTTATTTGACTATTTTCAATGCTTAGACATTGATAAACTATAATGTGATAACTGTAATATTATATCCATGAATTTTTTCACAGTAAATTCCTCTCCTCAGTATTTGCTTCATATTGGAATTATTAGTTTTTAAATTTTACTTATTCTATTATATTCAGTATGGCTATATTTTATTATTTTCTATTTCTTTTTAAATGGATTTTTAATTTATTCTTAATTTTAGAAAGAAAAAATGAATTTCACAATGTCATACATTGTCCATCAATGTAAAATTTGAATGTCCTGAATATTTGTTGTAGGAAGGACTAAACATAACCACATTCTAATTAATAAAGTAAGAAAATTTTCAATTGACACAATGCAGTTATCCAACTCATTGTCCATAGTGAAGTTTAAGAACTTCTCCCAGTGTTGATTACACATCAGCCCTTCGTAGTTCATGAGCAAGTTTGTCATTTTTCCTGTGTATACTGTGTGCTCCTGTGATAGTTTGTACAAGCAGTTTTGTATAACTGATTATTTTGGAAAATATAGATATAAGCTCAGAATTTAAATCCCTAAGTTAAACATATTAACCTTTGCTGTGAGTTTACATTCATCATATTATATTTTATTTTTCACTTTAAATGTGGACCACACATATCTTTTTAAACATCTGCATAACTCTGTGTGCTGGCATTAATAAATTGACATCCTGATATACTATCCAATATTCTAGATTTTGAAAAATTATAGCCCAATGTAAAAGTACCTATCTCAAACATACACACATGTTCACAAATGATGAAATTACAGGGTCCCATATCAGCACACAATCTAAATTTTATCATATGGTAAATGGAACTGTTGTGAGACTTTCGCCACTCATCTTGCAGACACATTATGTAATTTTTTTTTTTTTTCTGGTACCAGGAATTGAACTCACGACCTTGCGCTTGCCAGGCAGGCGCTGTGTCACTGAGCTAAATCCCCAGCCCCCACATTAAGTAATATGAAATGCAAAGGAAGAAAATTATTCTTTTATGAGGTACAGTTGAGAACCATCATGCCACCATGCATCAGTGCATGGGAAGAAACTACATGTACCCAGAATAAATATTTCCTTTCTATTCTATTTAGCAAAAAGCTAATGTGGAAGACTGCCCTTGTTTAAAGCTTAAGAGAATAGGCTGTTAACCTTAGAATAACCTTTGCTCGGTGCCCAAATTCAAAATGTCAACAAAAAATCTACTTACTTAATGTATTAAATTAATAAAAATCTCATAAAGTAATTTTTAATTAAACATTCTAATTTAGAAGAGGATCACATCTATGCTAAAATACTGATGATATGCTGACATGAGACACTGGTACATTGATAGCCAATGTTGGCACTTACCTACTTGTGTAAATAAACCTACTGTAGTGGATTCATAAATGGTGGTCAATTTATGACTCCCAGCTGAACTGAGTGAGCATGGTGCTGGGTGTGGGAGGCCCACCTGGGGACTGTTGCCAACAGCATAAGAGGCAGACGTGGAGAAGGAGAAGGAGGCTGTTGGGAGCAGAGAAAGGCTACTGGGAGCTGGTAGGAACTGTAAGGAGCTCTTGCTTCTGTTGGAGGAGCTTCTCATGCTGGTTTTCCTGATGAACTTGGCTGTTTTCATCCTCTGAGGAGATCAGGACCTGTTTGCACTGAGAATTGCTTTAGTTCACTTTGGGACGCTCTAGTACTCACTCTGAGCATCGCTTCCTGGCTCCAGATGGGAAGACGGTACACAGCTCAGTCTCCTGGAGAAGCTTGCTGTATTGGCTTTCTTGATGGGAACTCAGCCATCTTGATTATTAGAGGAGCCCAGGACCTCATTGTTGCTGAGGATGGCTGTGATACTTTTTGGGGGAGCTCTGGTTCTTACTTTGAGCATTGCTTCCTGGCTCCAGTGTAGATCCCTCAGCCTGCTAGCACAGATTCTTTATCCCGCTGGCATGGACTTCCTAGATTCTACCACTGACCTTTGGGCCTTTGTGGCACAGATCCATGAAACAGGCCCACATGAGATATTGTTATGGGATCTGAGCTGCCATTTGGATTTGTGGGAGGCACTGTTATGAGCTCTATGTCTTAAGTTGGATTCATGTAGAACATTATTGTGAGATCCAGGCCCTCAGCTAGATTCTTGTTCTATACTGTATGGACAGATTTCCTGCACTCTTTTGCATATCATTCTTTGAGTGACTAGTATAAGTAATCATATAAAATATGTGTCCTGTATTATATTGTTCTCCCTTGCAAAATAAGTCCAAAACCATAACACCTAGTTCTTCCTACTTTAGGTTCCCATGATCCAGTTTTCTCCCTCAAGTACACTTCTTCTTTTACAAGTAGATAATTATACATAAAACCTTGCTCATAACTGGATTGATATTTGTAATTTCTTTTCCCCCATTGTCATCTCTTCCTGAGAGAAGTAAGTCTGCCTGGCTTCCTATAAAGTTGTCCAAGCAATCTTTGGCTTAAGGTACCAGTCTTCACAGTAAGTATAAATGAAAAATACTTTGAATTTTTCTTGCAGTTAGCCCTGAAAGGCCTTTAAGAAGAGGCAGTGGTCATTTTTTCTTGCCTTTGACCTTGTCCTACCTGCAATTGTGTTGGTACAAGTTAAATAACTCATCTTGTCTCTGAATATGAAGAGCAAACAGCTATTTACCTAGCACAGAAAGCTAGAATTTTGGTATTAAAAAAACAAATTAAAATGAAAACTTTCAATTGTTCTCTAGTGGTGAAACTCGGAGAAAATGTGTGATACAAAACAGCTTTACAAAGGCAAGCCTGGGAGCAGTTAGAGGCAGAGCACTGGTGGAACGGGGAGAAGAGATAGATTTCACACACACAGTTGGGTGTATTTGCTATAAAGAAATTTAGAGGCACAGAACTTGACTCAGACAAAGCCAAATCAAAGCACTCCTGAGAAAACAGAAAGCACAAGGACTTCAGAAGTGTTTTTTGCTTCCCTGTATACGCTGCTATAGAGTGATTATTGAGTTTTAGAAGCCTCAGTGTGAGGCTTCGGGACCATGGGGCTCTTTCATAGCTGTGCTTTTCTGGCCTTCCCTGAGTGCTCTCTGAAATCCCTCCTCGCAGCTCCTGTGACCTATGAATGCCTGTGGAAATGCTTTGGCTCTGACCGCTCCCTTCAGATGCTCAGTCTGTCCAGCTGTGCTGAGGGCAAGTGGTCCGCAATGAGTTGAATGACAAGGTGAGAACATTTAAATATTAACAATTAACAGTTCAGCTGCGAAGCCTCACTACTCACTACTCACACGCACATGTTCTGCTTAGGAAAAGATGAATTCATCATTGATGGGAGCAAAATGGGACCTTTGTTCAGCCCCTGGGCATTATGAGGCGATCTCAGGCAGGTTATTCATTTGTTTTGCACTTGGCTTTCATTTCTTTGGATGTCAGGTGGAGAAGGTAGCAATATTTGCACCAGAAGCTTATTTTGAAAATTGGAACTTGAACAAAGCCTGGAAATCAGTGCATTCAACATCAGTGTCTGTAAGGTGGCTGCTGTGTCCTGGCATGGTGTAATCGATGGCCGAATTGAGACTGAATTTGACTGAAGGGATGCTCGGGAGATGGCTGCTTGGTAGCTGCACCAGTTGCCAAAGGCCCACCCTCCACCTTTTATGGGGACTGATTCTCTCCACAGGTGTGGTCGGAAGTGGAGATTTGGTTATTTTTCTCTGGACCAGCAATCACTGAATCTCTTAGCAAATTACTACTCCATGATACATGAAAATAGATATTTTTCTGCAGATAAGGTCCGTTATTCAAAACCATTTCACTAATTGAATAAAAATATTTGATATTTTTAACTCATTTTATTTTTTATTTCATAGAGAAAAGGTAAAACAAAATTTCCTATCAAAACAATACAATAACAGTAGTTAACACATTACATGTTGCTATCTGTAAAGTAATTGTTCAGGGTACAGGACACGGGCATGAAAATTTCTTCAACTGGTATTAACACAAACTTTCCTTTTCAAAGAACTAAGACATACTATTAGTATAACTGACTTGCATGTTTTCCTTTTTCCTTAATGTCCTTTTACACATCCTAGATCTTTTTTCCTTTTTAACAGTGTTTTCCTATTTCACAATATCTATTGTGCATTTTAGACCTTATTTACTCTTTCAATTTCTCACACCAGGGAGACAATATGATGTTTACACATGTGAGTCTGATTTATTTTGTCTATGAGTATAGTCTCAAACTGCACCCAATTACCTGTAAAAATCTCAAGTTTATCCTTCTTTATGGCTGGAAAATACTCTATTGTATAATAATACCACATCATTCTGTCCATCATTCTGATGGACATTTGAGTTGTTTCCAAGATCTAGCTATTGCAAATTGTGGTGCTATACACATTGGGTGCACATATCAATGTGGTATGATGTTTTTAATTCTTCTGGGAAGATACATAGAAGAAGAATAGCTGGGTGGAATGGGACCTAAAAATCCCAAATAGTTTTTTGAGGAATCTACACACTGATTTCCACAGTGGTTGTACCAGTATACACTCCCACAAACAGTGGAGGTTTCTTTTATCCCTACAGCCCCTCCAACATTTGTTAGTAGCTGATTTCTTGATGATACCCATTCTTTCTGGAGTGAAATGTGATCTTAGTGTTGTTGTAATTTGCATCTCTGGAATGACCAGTGATGGTAAACGTGTTTTCATATATTTGTTTGCCATCTGTATTTCTTCATCTGAGAAGTGTGTATTCATCTCAGATTCCCATTTTTGGATTGGGTTTTTTCATTTTTTTGAGGGGGTCTGATTTTTGCAACTCTTTCAACTCTGTGGGTTGTCTTTTCACTTTGTTGGTGATTTGTTTTACTGTGCAAAATCTTTTTAACAAGATTAGGTAGCCTCTTTCATAAATGGTGCTGGAAAATCTGGCTTTCCACATGCTGAAGACTAAAACTAGACCCATGTCTATCACCATGCACTAAAGTTAAAATGGATCAAAGATCTAAATATTAAAACAAAGCCACTAAATTTATTGGAATAGATAATAGGTAGAAATCTTAAAAACATAGGTAATGGTAAAAAGTTCATGAACAAAACCCAAACTGTGTGAGAAATACATTAAAGAATCCAAAACTGATATCTAATCTAATCTTCCACAGTACTGTAATTTTCAATATATAGTGCCTTTACTTCCTTTGTTAGATCAATTTTTAATATTTAAGTTTTGGGATGTTATTGTAAAGTGTGTAAATCCCAGAATTTCCCTCTCATTGAGTTTCCTGTTTGTGTACAGTAATGCTATTGCTTTTTGAGCATTGACGTTGTATTAAGGTAAGCTATTGAATTTGATTATTAAATCTAGAAGTTGTGTGGTGGAGTTTTGGGGGTTTTCTCTGTACAGTATCATGTTATCTGCCAATAATTATAATATAACTTCTTCTTTTCCTATCCTTATTACTTCTATTTCTCTGTCTTGTCTAATTGACTGCCTATTGTTTTCAAAACTATATTGAATAAGAGTGGTGATAGTGGAATCCGTGTCTTGTTTCTGATTTTACTGTGAAAGCTTTCAGTTTTTATCCATGTCATATGTTGGTTGTTGATTTGTCATAAATGGCTTTCATCAGATTGAGATAAAGACATTCTATTCCATTTTTCAGTAAAGTTTTTCATAAATGAGTTTTGCACTTTTCAATATCTTTTTCAGCATCTGTTGAGATGCTCATGTGATTTTTGTCTTTGGCTCTGTTAATAAAGTGTATTACATTGATTGATTTCATATATTGAACCATCTCTGCATTCCTGAGATGAATCCCATTTGGTCATGGTGTATAAACTTCGTAATGATTTGCTGCATGCTGCTTGCTAGCATCTTATTGAGGATTTTTGCATCTATGTTCGTTAGGGAGATTGGCCTCTCTTTTGTGGATAAATCTTTATCTGGTTTTGCTATCAGGGAGGTATTCCTTCCCTCCAGGAATGAGTTAGGGAGTATTTCTTCTCTTTCAATTTTGTTAAAGTGTTTGAGGAATATTGGTATTAAATCTTCTCTAAATTTCTTGTAGAACTCAGCAGTGAATCCATCAGAACAGGAGATGTTCTTTGTAATTTTTAAGTACAGTTTTAATTTTATTGACTGGTATTGGATTATTCCCAATTTTTATATCTTTTTGATTCAGCTTTGATAATTCATATTTACCTAGGAATCTGTCCTTTTCTTCTGTGTTTTCCATCCTATGTGAGTAAAGACTTTCAAAGTAGGTAATGATGGTCTTCTGAATTTCCATAAAATCTGTAGTGATTTCATCCTTTTCATTATTCATTGCATAAATTTGAGTTTTTTCTTCCCTTTTTTGATAAGGTTGGATATGAATTTATCAATTTTATGTGTGTTTTCAAAGATCCAACTCTTCAAATCATTAATTCTCTGTATTATATTCTTAGTCTGAATTACATTATTTTCTGTTCTGATCTTTGTAATTTCCTCTCTTCTATGGGTTTTTGGCTTGACTTGCTCTTCCTTTTGTAGCAACTTGTGGTGCATCATTAGATTATTTATTTGTGCTTGCTCTCTTTTCCTGATGGGATAATTTTCCACTATAAATTTTTCTCTTAAGACTGCTTTCATTGTATCCCACAGGTTCCAGTATGTTGTGTCTGCATTTTTAAAAATTGTATATATTATTTAATTTTTTTAATTTCATCTGCGACTCACTGATTGCATCACAGTAAGTGTTATTTACTTTCCATATGTTTATGGAGTTTTGTGATTTCTTTTGCCATTAATTTCCAATTTCATTGCTCTATGATCAGATAATATACACAAGATAATTTCATTTATTTTGTACTTATATAAGCATGTTCTATAGGCTAGTATATGGTCTATTTTAGTGAAAGTCCCGTTTGCAGCAGAGAACAATGTGTATTTTGATGTTGTTGATTGGAAAACTGTGTAAAGGTCTACTAAGTCCATTTGTTCACAGATTTGGTTCAGTTCTGGTATTTTTTGCTGATTTTTTCTCTATTTGTTCACTCTATTTTTGAAAGTGGGGTATTAAGTTTCCCCCTTACAATTGTGCTATTGTTTATTTGACTTTTCTTGTCTATTAATGTTTGTCTAATGAAGTTGTGTACACCCATATTTGGTTGTTATCTCTTTTTCTCAAAGTTTTCCCCTAACAAGTACACAGTGACCTTCTTTACCACTTTTGATCATTCTTGGTTTGAAGTTCACATTATTTGCAAATAAAATAGCTACCCTTGCTTTCTTTCTCGGCTCCTGTTGCATACAGTATTGTTTTCCACTCTGAGTCTTAGTCTAGGAATTTCTTTTTAAGATAAATGTGTTTCTTTTATACAGCATGTTGTTGGGTATTGTTTCTTGATCCATTCTGCCTATCTCTTTTGATTGATGAATTGAGGCCATTTGTATTGATGATTATAGCTGATATGTATTGGTTTATTTTTTTATACTTTTTTCCCTGCCATTTGTTTTCTACATTTCCCCTCTATTTAACTGCTTGTCCTGCCTCATGGCTTTTTTCTGCTGTTGTTATTGGAATTGTGTTAATTTTATCTCTGTGTAGAATATTCTTCAGTATCCTTTGCAGGTCTGGTTTGGTGATCATGAATTTCTTCAGTTGTTCTGTGTCATAGAAGTATTTTATTTCTTCACTAATTTTGAAAGAGACTTTTGTAGAGTACATCATTTTGGGTTAGAAGTTGTTTTCTTTCAGGATTTGTAAGACTTCAGTGTAAGGTCTTCTTGATTTCAGGGTTTGTGTTGAGAAGTATGCCATGATTCTGATGTGCTTTCCTTTCTAGGTGATCTGTTTCTTTTATCTAACAGATTTTAATATTCTTTTCTTATGCTGAATTCTTAGGATCTTGATTATTGTATGTCTGGGTATAGATTTAGTTTGGCTATGGCTAATTGGAGTTCTACATGTTTCACTTAACTATATATCAGACTCTTTTCTCATGCTTGGGAAATTTTCTGCTATCTTGTTTGTGGAGTTTTTGTCATTTGTGTTGACTCCTGGATTTTCATTGACACTAATTATTCTTATATTATTTTTCTTTGCATAACCTTGCAGCTGTTGAATTGTTATTTTCTTATCTCTTGTTAATTTTAAGAGATCTTTCCTTTCACTATTTCCAGCCAAGATCTTGTCTTCAAGGTCTGAAAGTCTATCTTCAGTTTTATTCAAGTGATTTTGCCAGCTTTAAGTAGAATTTCTAAATTTCCTGGATATCTGTTTGCATCCATTTCATGCATTCTATTTCTTTCCTATATTAATCATTCATGGTTTCCATTCCATTCCTGTCATCAGCTATTTTTTATCTATCTTTGCTCTAGATTTGCTGAGCAATTCTTTACAATTGTTGACATTTTTTTTTTTTAACCTGAGAGATTATGTTTTATCTGATTTCTTCTGTAGCCCCATGGATTTGTTTCTTCACTTTGGTATCATTTTCAAACTTTTGGGTACATGTCTTATTTTTTTTTTTCCTATCTCATTGTCTCCTGGACTTGTTCTGGGTGACCTGGACGTCTGAGATTGTATTTTGCTTTTATATTTTGTCATCTTTTTATTTTAAAAGTTTTTATTTTGTTTTCTTTATTACTCCCTGTAACTTTTTTCGTAGGTAGCTTTATCACTTATTGAGGTCTTTCTAGGCAAGATTTGTTCTTCAGGGATGTCTTACATGTATAGGAGGTTCCTGGTTTGTGTCTGTGCCAAGATTCTTCCTTTCCAATCATTTGAGAGTGAGATAAATTGTATCTTTTTGGCTGAATCTCCAATCCTTTGGTGCTGGGTGTGGCAACGTTGTTACCCTATAACTTCCCAGTATTGTTACAGAAGTGAGAACAGCTCATTAAAACAGATAAAAAAAAAAACCCTAGCTAAAGTAATATGATTAGCACTGACAATAGCATCTTGCAGTTTAGAAACTGACAAACTGTGGTAACTAGTAATTTTATATCTTAAACTATCGGAGTAAAGTCTACATTTATATAACAGAACCAATCATGAATTGCAAGCTTGTATACAAAGATTTCCCTCTGTTAAAGTGGTTTTACTCAGTGGTGGGGAAATTAGAAAGGACAGTGGATAGAACAGATAACTGAAAAGAAATGTAGTAGAATCCAGGCTAGAGGATGAAGAATGATCACATAAGTTTTGAGAAACTAGACAAGAGGGCAGAAGAGAAAGAATGAAGAAGTAATCAAGGGATCATTAAAGTTGATCAAAAAATTAGAGAGAGTATCCACTCATATGAAAGTTTGATTAAGTTCAGAGAGGTAAATAAAGGAAAGGATCAAGAAGATGACTAGATTAGAACAAAAATATAGGTTAAAGACAAAATAGGAAAAGGAATGGGAAACAAAGCACAAACCAGCCAAGAAAAAGGGGGGGTAGCAGTTTATTTCACCAGAATTTACTGCTGTAATGTAGCATCTTCTGTTTGCAGGAAGGCAGAGGACACAGGGGAACTTATATCCCAAGTCTGTCTTGTATGGTTTGAGTTAGTCACATTATTTTAGTATGTCCTTTATTCTTCTTTTAAGATTCCAAGTATGGCAAGCAATCATCCATTCCAGAAACCTACCCGCAGTCAGGTGAGCTGGCTGGCCATTTTATGAAGTCCTTTATCTATGTTTGGCTGTATCTATTAGTCTCTTATGGCAGATTGATTTTAGTTTCAGGGTGTATGTCCCCCTCCTTTCTTCCAGTTACCTGTGTTTTAGTTGAATTTGACTGAGTAGCTCTGAAAAAGTCTTCTCCCCTATTCAGCCATGTGGTATCCTCTCTATAGCTCATTTTCTAATGTGATATCAACACAAATATAGTCTTGAAATTTCTTAGTGAAAGCTTTTAAAGTCCTAAAAAGAAATAGGAAATTTGTGCTTAATCTGTCACATAATGTTTAGCTTTGAGCTGATGTGAGCACCTGACTGAAGACACCATGCAAAGTTTTGGGGAGCTCCTTGGAGTCATTCTGCTACCCTGTTGTGGGACAGCACCACCAAATTCAGCTATGGCTGCCCATCTAGCATCATTTCTTCTGTTGTGCCAGGGCCACTCTCTCATGGATTTCTTTGGATAATTCACAAAAAAATGTGAAGAGATCGTATTATTCAGCCAAGATTCCTTAAGTTCTGAAATGATGTTTCTAAAGTGCACACATCACAGAGGTAATGCTGAGTGATGAAGAGTTTCTTGTTCATTTCTTTGGAGGGTGAATACCACTAGCTCAAAGAAAGTAGTCTAATGGGACCTCTAGTCCTAGTTTTCTGAGGAATCTCCAAACTGATTTCCACAGTCAGGATAGTTAACATAGTTGACCTACTCTCTTCTATTTCTTTGCTCAAAGAAACTGTCAATAAGTCCGTGATTGATCAACATTGCATGTCTCTATTAGTTTTCATGAGAAACCACTTTTAAGATATCAATATGTAATACAACAAGCATTGTTAATTTCCTACCACTTTGTTTGTAACTCTGTATTGTCTGTACTGTTCCTTTGCTATCTTGTAAAGAGTTGTCTGTTAATGTTTTCCTCCTTTTATTTTTAAAATAAAAAAAAGAAAATATTCTAGCAACTTGGTTTCAAAACTGACCTGCTAAGCTTTTACTAGAAAAGTATCTGATCTGAGAAAATTCTGGTTTCATAGAGGAAATAGAATACTGAGATTTCAGCACCTCAAGATCTTCTCTTGATCACAAACACACAGAAGTAAAATCTGACAAGATGAAAAACAATCTTTTTCATATAGGACATAAAGAAATTTCCAGGAAATAAAGGAAGATTCAGAATGAAAGAAAGGACAAAATTGGACCTTACATTCCATGGACAATCCAGCATCAATGCCCTCCTTGTAGAGTAGAGATAAATACATAGAAAACTCAGAGAAGCCTAGAAAAGGAAAGATGGGGGCTCAAGTGAAAGAGGACATGACTTAGGTTTCCAGCATGACATCTAGAATGTTACCAGCCAGGTGGAGCAGTCTTGAGCAATATGTTAACAGAAGCTACACTTAGTCTGAGATGATAGAGGGCTACAGAATTTGTAGAAGCTCTGAGATAGGATTTATAAGGATTTGGAACATAAAGATTTTCAATCTGGCCAAGTAAACAGCTGGTGGTGGAACCAGAACTATGGTCCAGTCATCCTGATGACACAAATGTGTAGTCTCAGAAGACAAAGCTCTTGGTCCTGTTTTTGAAATTCTGCAATCTCCACTTCTGGGTACAGTTAGGAAGAAGGAAAGAAAATGGAAAAAGATAAAGGAAGTTCTTTGAAAGATTTATTTCTCCACAGAAGGTGAAATAAGCAGAAATAAATGCTTGAAATGGAAAAAAGTTATTTTTAAGGCTCATGTTAAATTTTCCACACAGATCTATTTCGGCACTCCCTGCCTCTTCCCAGCAAGAGGAGGATGGAAAGAAGGATTAGATGAATAAGCTGGTTATGAAAAGTCAGTTCACAATTCCCCTCTGAAAGATAAATCCAAGGACACGGGCAACACAGACAGTAAGTTTTTATTTCCATGGCAAATATTTGAAAAATATACCTGCTTACAGATCTGGTACAGCATACATTTAATTTCACTTCAATATATGTCACAATTGCCATACTTAAAATAGTGTTGGATTAATTGTTAGTGTTTATGTGTTTAGGATTTCACAAATGCATCTAGATTTGGTGGTTGTTCTCATATTACAAGAATATCTGAAAACCTGATGCCTTTGTGGTGCAATGCAGCAGGATTCACTCCATAATCATTGCCTTTAACCTCAGACTGTGTGAACATTATACTGAATTTTTCAATGAGAATTCAGTTGCCTCTGTCTTGCTGGTATTTTGCAATGGCAGAACTCATCTTTTCTTCTTTTCTTTTTTTTTTTTTTTTTTCTCCGGTACCAGGAACCGAACTCACGACCTTGCACTTGCCAGGCAGGTGCTTTGCCGCTGAGCTAAATCCCCAGCCCCTCATCTTTTCTTAAGAAATTAAGATTCTGAACTTGACATCTTGGAACTCAGTAATTCTTTGGCAAATGAACACCACCACAGGCAAGTATTCTGCTGGCTGCCTTTTGGTCTAGCTTTACTTCTGTGCTGATAAGGGATGTTCCTTTCCCAAGACACACCCATTTGCTAATTGATAGCAATAAAAGTCTATTAAAATCAAATCTTAAGAAGGTAGTACAATAAACCACTTTTAGTGTATGTGGTCCTTAATTTTTATAATTACAAAACTAGTACATGTTCACTATACAAAATGGTATGAATGCGAGGAGATGGTACTGCACATTATGTGTTCCAGGTTATTTACATCTTTCTCAGTGGGCTGATTGAGACTTACTTTTGTTTTCAAATTGAATTTTAGTAGTCAGCTAATTTGGAAAGATGCAACAAAATATATACAAGACTACCTGGAAAGAATATACAATTGTTACCCTTAGACAGTAAAATTTTGTTTTCATATACATTTTCAGGAATTCTTTGAATATCATATTTTTAATATTTTACAACTAGATTCAGAGTTGTGTTTTTAACTTTTGACAGTCTAAGATTGTTCAGGCTATAAAACTTATATATATATATATATATATATATATATATATATGTATTATTTGAGATATAGACTTTTTTGGTCTGGCCACAAATTGAGGTCATTTTGCATTTTAATTGATTTAAAAGGTCAAGTGAATATACTTCAGGACACAAGAGAACAGTATTAACTTCAAATTTCAGTGTCCATAAGTAAGGTATCATTAGAACATAGACATGCTTGGTCACTTGTAAAATCTACCTTTGCCCTACTGCAGTAGAGATGCTCAGCTGAATGAAAACCATATGGCCTGCAGGGCCTTAATACAATTATTAACTGGCTTATTACAGAAAATGTTTTCCACACTTGCTGTAACCACTTAGATTTAAGAAACTTATTGGACACTATGACTCATTTCTCATACTGAGTTGGCAGTCTGGCCAGGAAATATCCCTTCCATAGTGGTCACATTAGACCTTATTTTTATTTCCAAGAAAGAGAGTTCACGTATTTGATATTTCAAACAGACATACACAGCCCTGGCAGTATTTGGTAGTGACTAAAACTTTGAGACACAGAAGATGAGACGTTTAGCTGACTTTCTAGTTCTGGGAAATCATTCATCTAGATTAACTCTACATCATGAGGATAAAATCGCCTACCCATAATCTCTAATACATGATACTAAAGTCAAATGGAAAATGGAAGTCTTTATCACATGACCTTTAGTGTTATTGATACCTCCAATAGAATCTATAAAGCTTAGAATAGTTTTCCCCTAGTCACTGCTATTTTACCAAGCATATAGAATTAAAATGATACTGGGCTGGGGTAACTGAAGGAGTTGTAGAATATGTCAGCTGTAGAATGTTAACAATTTCAAACTTTACACTATGTGCAAACCCTGGATTTCTGACCATGGAAAAGGAGGTTACAGGATGAAATGTCTTCTAATAAAACTGTCAGTTCTTGATGCATTTTTCTTATGTGGCAAAAGGTGTATCAGAATAATGCAAAGATTTTTTATAACATGCCATTTTATTATTTTCCATTTTATTCTAACCTGTCATTTAATTTATAAAACTTTCCTCTGTGTTACAATCATTTGAATGGAAATTTTGATCTTTATTCCTCTGAGATTATTTTTTCATTTCTCAGGGATATTTCTGTGAGAAGCTAAGAGATTACTGAATATTTTAAAAGGAAGCAACTTATTGATTTCTAAGTATAAAATAATTTAATAGGTGAAACTCAAGTATCCCACAGACCTTAAATTTCTTTAGAAAAACAAGATTAATAATTTAAAGTCTAGGAAAGAGAAAGGACAAAAAGTAGAGTGTGCTTGACTGATTAGCTGGAAATGCTGATGTGGCTGCCAAAGCTGAATCAATTGGACAATGACAAGGGCTAGCCAAGGATATGGAAGGAGGCTCAGCAAAAAAGATCAGTGCAGGCAGGACTGATGAGAAAAGGGAGAGGAGAGTGTGGAATACAGCAGATGAGCAGAGGGAGAAACAAAGATATTTCTAGTAATGACCATATTCAAAGTTATTTTGAAATTTCAAATCCGATTTACATATAAAATCAGGATGATATCAAACTACATGGAATTCTACTTTTAAGTATGTATTTTGCTCTTGAATGGGTTCTGTCTTGGTTAATTTTTTCTTGTTGCTGGGACAAAATACCTGATGCCCAAAATTAAGGAAGGAAAGGTTTATTTTGCTTACAGTTCGTGGAGCTTTCAG
>NW_004955454.1:10664954-10670402 GCF_000276665.1 Chinchilla lanigera | reverse complement strand
GCCCAAAATTAAGGAAGGAAAGGTTTATTTTGCTTACAGTTCGTGGAGCTTTCAGTCCATACTTGGCAGATTATAAGGCAGAGTGGCACATGGCAGAGAGCTACAGCTCAGGGTGGCAGAACACACAATAAGCAACTCTGTGCCAAATTTAATGCTGTTAACTGTCATAGGGCGATGTTTTCCAAATCCTCCCATTTCCTTGTTCTGAAAATAATCAGTATCATCCTCAGACATACAGATGACATGCCTATTCCTGCTATGTAAACAAGATTGGTTGCATTTGAAATTTCTTCAGCTTTTGAGAACAATTTTGGTTTTAGCTATACTATATAAAGCCAGAATTAAGTGTCCCAGACCCCAGTTTTCAGTGAACATAAAGTTTATAATGCATGCACGTTAGTGGTCGTGCTGCAAATAGAACACACATCATTTAATTGCTACTATAGTAGGTCAGAATAATTTTCCAGAAATTCTAAAGATATATCTTAAATTATTAATATTGGCTAAAGTTTGTGAAGTTGAGCATGGTATAGCAGATAAGATAAATAATAGAATACTGAACACGGTGAGTATTTTTCTTCCTACTAAATCTACCTGACAATTATGATTGGCCATTTTTCCAGCATTACCCACATGTCCCAGTTCAACACTTTGCTAGTACACCCTACGTAGTTTTAAGACTGTGATTTATTACACTGGAAGGATCCAAAGCAAAAGTCATGGGGAAGAAAGGGCACATGAGGCAAATTGCAAAGGAAATCAGGGACACACTTCCAACAGTCCTCTCTCTTAGGGAAGTCACTGAAACTCTACTGGAGTTTTCTAGAAATGTATTAAGACAACAGGTGTGAAATATTTTCTATCAAGGGAACTTATTAAAGAACCAATGCCCAGAGTTTTACTGGAGACCAGTCACGAAATATCTTTTGTTTCCCACAGACAAATTTAAGAGTCTCAAAAGGAAACAAAGAGTTTGGTACAAACAGTACTGTTTGTATAAACAATAAAGACAACACACCTAGGGCTCTGTGAATTATAGGAACCCTCCTGAAGTCTGAATTCATGCCAACCAAGAGCCAACCTGGTAAGCAGGATTTTTTTAATATAGTGGTCAGGACTGCTGGGTTGACTCTTTCCTGAATAATCATAAATTAGAATAATAGAAATATCTCTAAGGAAATAATCCCTCTATCACATATTCAAAATATAATGCATCTTATTCATGTCCTTCAGCTGTCAATATCCATTTGATAAATATTGTCACTGGACTCCCACAAGCTGTTGTTGAACTGCATATTTCACTTAAGCTTGTGGAAAACATTACACATTCTAGTTGCATTTACTTTTAACTAAAGATAAAAAGTCATTAAGCTTCTCTGTCATTCAATGTAGAACGATACTACCATCATTTCTTCTTTATGACTGGTGTATTACTTTTCACATGTGTTATGTGAAATAAACTAGAGTAGTGAAACAGTGTGGTGGGAGGTGGAGGTCTCCTTCCTTTATTCATTTTAGAATGTGTAACACTTTCCATACACTGGAGAAAGTCAACTACAGAAAATTTCATAAAATATAGAGGCGAGTAAAAATACATCTTGCCCAGAAATCCTCAAATGACTATATGGGTAAGGTAAGTGTAAATGAACCACACAACTTCTTTTTTTTTTTTTTTTGTACCAGGAATCAAACTCAGGAACTTGCACTTGTCAGGCAGGTGCTGTGCCTCTGAACTATCTCCTTGGCCAGAACAACACAAATTGGACCCCTCCTGGACTCAGTATGAATATTTTTGGTGTGACTAAGTTAGCAGAACAAAATTGCTGATGATCTAACTTTATCTGAGGGGGTAAGAGCAAGAAAAATTAGAATTGCCAAAATGACAATCTGAAATGATAAAGTACTTTCTGTAGAGCTTCGTTGACATGTGTGGTGGATAAGTGAATACTGTGACTGGAATTATTCCTTACTGGCAGTTTGAAGTCAAACATGTATTGAAATTATGGTGGAAAGTATTCCCGGAGGAGCATGCAATGAGAAAATTTGGCAGTCAGGGAGGGTCACTTTCAGACAGTATAATGTTTTGTTCAGATTTTTCACCTAGTTGGGAAGAATCACATAACATTCAGGCTATATCTCTTCCCATGCACCAGAAGTAATTGATTCCGTTTCACCAACAGCAGAGTATTTTCCTTGACATTAATGATTCTAAGACCTTCACATCACTCTCTTGTAAAAATCAATGAAAATTTCCCCTCAAGCAAAGTAAGGCTTAAAGCAGATAATCATGCTATAATCACTGACTGGATTATGGCTTTTTTTTTTTTTATTTTAGTGAGCTTCTACATTTTCCTACTGTCAGACAAATTAATTAAATTTACAGACTGCTGTGGTCAACTGGTCTGGCTTTTTATATGATAAATTTTTTGTTACATCCTATTTATCTGGGTACTAGATACAAAATGGTGAAAAAGACCTGATCCCTGCCTAGTAGTGGAGGAAGGTGGACAACTTTAAAAGTGTTCATCAGATTCTATGGCAAAAAAATTCTATGGGTTTCTATAAAACCCAAAACATGAGTAAGATTTAGTATGTACACTTATTTTAAAACTGTATGCAGATAGATTTAGTAAAAGAAACCTTGAGAGTATTTTGAAACAAAACCCTTCATTAACTACCAAGTAGCAGTAGAATATTTACAGAATAATAGCTTCTTAACTATAAGGCTATGTCCCTATGAAAAATCAATTTAAAAATGACTTCAGATACTGAGGTGGGGGAGGTGTAGTTCAGTGGTTAATGGGTGCTTAGCATTATGTGGGGTTGTAGGTTTAACCTTCAGCATTATTAAGAATAAAATTAATAAAAAATAAAAATGACATGAAATAGTTTCTAGCCCAGAAAAATCAAAAGTGTTCCCAAGAGATAACCTTAATCCTATTGCTCTCTCTTTTCACTGCATATAACAATACATCCAGGCATTTTTTGATTATCTTCTCAGCTTCAGTGAAGTCGCTGTTTTCCTTACACCAACTTGATATGGTGCTGTTTAGATTTTGGTGACTATTTCCAGTCAGGTTAGGAATCTTCCATGTAGAAAATTTTTACTTTAGAGCCACAGTACCTGAGCCAAGCTTACTAGTGGCCCCATTCCAGTTAGAATACAGGCTATACACACATTTTTTTTTTGTTTGTTTTTCTCCGGTACCGGGAACCAAACTCATGACCTTGCGCTTGCCAGGCAGGCGCTTTTGCCACTGAGCTAAATCCCCAGCCCCTATACACACATTTGAATAACAACAACACGTAACAGAAACGTGAGACATGTTGCAATAACAGAAAACGCAAAGGCAACCAGAGCTGAAGCAACAATATACAGAATGATGAAGACTCTTCCTGATCCAAACTATTCTATTTTTTTTCCAAATTATTCTATTTCAAAAATTGAAACAAAGATATTCCAGATGGATGATAACAGTAGCAGTGGCATAGTTTTCATTGTGCCACTGTGGTTGTTTTTCTTTTCATTGTGGTTGTTTTTCTTTTAGTTTTCTTGAACCTGTAATTTTATTTGTTAGTACGTCTTTGCAGGACATTATGATTATATTTATCATGGGAAGATGGCTCATGTAAATAATGAGATTTAATTTTCTGCCTCTACCACTCCCCGCCCTCCTTCATTTTTCCAACTCCTTCCCATTTGAAAAAGCTTTAGTCTGAATTTTTCTTTTTCAGTTTTTTTCCTCTCCACCCCGTTTCTCTGCCCTCCCTCTCCCCTCACTTTATCTGACTTTAAGAACCATAATATTAAGTGAAATAAGTCAGGCACACAAACCTAAATATCACATGGTTTCTCTTATATGAGACTAAAAAATTGAATCTGTAATTTTAAGCACCCAACTGACTAGACTTTAAAGCAAAAAGTATAGCAATACAGTTACAAAGAAAAATTTAAGTGAAAAATTACCTTTACAAAACCCAAAGTATAAGTAGAGGGAAAAATCCACCAACAAATGTAACACCCACCTTTGAAGAAATGCAAAAAGGATCAACGGAAGAAGTGATATGAATGATCAACCTGAGATTTACAGGCCAACAGAAAATGAGTGAAACAGACACAATGATAAAAACTACGATGGATTTTGCACCCCCTGGTAGATGCTGTGTATAATGAGATCAATGTGGAAGAGATTGAAAGGCCCACACTTTCCAATTTATAGGCTCTCTCAGCACTGAGCGGCCATGGCTAAATTTCGAGGCCTCATGCCAAGGAAACCGTACTAATGGTAGAACTAAAAACTGAGTAGACAGAGACATTAAGACAAATGAAAGCAAAAGCTCAAGGAAAATTGATGGAGGTAAACAGGCACAAGAAACCTCAAAACATCAGAGAATAACAAACACCAGAGCTCTGACAAATTGAATATTTGCCCCGAATATCATTTCTTGTTGAATTAGAAAAACTAATTTGACATAAAATTTGAGTTACAGATAAATGTCACCATCTGATTCCTCACAAAATCATTTTGGAAGAATGACTGAAGGACAAACTGACATCCCAGCTAGGAATGAATAAATACCAAAGACTTTCCCACAAAATAGTAAAAATGGCAGTTTACCTTGTCAAAGGTGCTGAACCACACTTACTTAGAAAATGATGGAAGACATCAAAACACAGAATTATGAAAATGTAGGAATAAAATGGAATAGTTCAAAACGAATTGGAAAAATTTTGAAAGTTCTGCATAAAGAAAAATTTAAAACACAAAAACAAAGAAACACAATAATATCGTAGGAGAAAAAATAATGGACAATTTTAAAAGAGAAAAAAATTGGGAATTTAAGAGTAAGAAGCTCTGGGGTGAGTGAAAGGGATGAGTATAGGAAACAGTAAAATACTGGGCATTTAATAAATCTAAAAGAAAGGATTCTGAATGCTTCCACTTGGAGGAATGACAAAATTGCCATAAACAATGGGAGGGAGACAATCATAAAGAAAGCAAGGGAGAAAATTCTTCTTACACATAGAAGAAGAATAGCAGCTAATTTCTAAAACTCTAGGTAAGACAGAAAACAAGAGATATATTATTTCACCATTGAAAGAAAAACAAAATATAAAGTTCTTTACTGATGCATTTCAAGTTTAAAAGCAAAGTGAACCAAGAATTCTCAGGCACACGAAGTCTGAGAGTTTTCTTCAGCAGAAGACTCTACTGATTTCCATATGAAGAACATCGTTCAGGCAAAGTAAAAAATATATGTGTCGGTTTGTGGTGGCTTATTTTGCAAGGGGAACAACATAATACAGGACACATACTTTATATGATTATTTATAAGTCACCCAAAGAACAGTACACAAAAGAGTGCAGGAAATCTGTCCACACACTAAGACCAAGGAATCCAGCTGAGGGCCTGGATCCCACAACAATGTCCTACACGAGTGGAGCT
>NW_004955454.1:10563030-10664529 GCF_000276665.1 Chinchilla lanigera | reverse complement strand
GAGGATGAAAACAGCCAAGTTCATCAGGAAGCCAGCTCCCCACGGTCTCTCTCAGCTCCCAACAGCCTCTCTCAGCTCCCAACAGCCCTCTTCTTCTTCTCCAGTTCTGCCTCTTATGCTGCTGACAACAGTCCCCAGGTGGGCCTCCCACACCCAGCACCACTCACTCAGTTCAGCTGGGGGTTATAAGTTGACCACCAGTTATCAATCCACCACAATATACATGTAAGGAAATTAAAATCTTCAAAAAGTAATGAAATCACTAAAAATATAAGTAAACCTATAGCTTTGTCATTTATTATTCTCTCTAGCTTCTTAAATAAAAAAAAAAATCAATGCTTTGTTTCATTTCCTGAGTCCTTGATGGTAATCATTATTGCTGGGGATATAACTCAGTGGCACAAGCACCAGCTTGTCAAGTGCAAGGTCCTGAGTTTGATTTCTGGTACGAAAAACAAACAAACAAAAAAAGATGATAATCATTCTTAATGGAATAAGATAGAATCTCAGTGTTGTTTTGACTTGCATACCTCTAATTACCAAAGACTCCAACACGTTTTTCATGGGTTTATTGGCTATTTGTATTTCTTCTTTAAAGAAGTGTCTGTTTATTTCATTGGCTCTTTTTATTGGAGTATTTTAATTTAGAAAGAAGTGTCTAAGTTTCTTGAGTTTTTGTAGATTCTACACATTAGTCCTCTGAGGAGTACTAGGTAATATTTTTTACTATTCGTTCGATTGTTTCCTTTGCTATTGAGTGTTAGGTTTAATGTGATCTCATTTGTTAACTCCTGGTATTATTTTTATTGCAACTGGAGCTCTGCTAAGGATATCTTTGCTTATGCCTCTGTCTTCAAGAATTTTACCAAATTTTTTTCAATCAAATTTAGCATTTCTGTTTTAATATATAGGTTTTTGGTCCATTTTGACTACATTTTAACAGAGGGAAAGAGATGTGGATCAAGATCCATTCTTTTGCACATACATAATCAGTTTCCCCAGCAACATTTACTAAAAAGGATATCTTCTCTCCAGCATACATTGTTAGCCCTTTTGCCAAACATCAGATAGGTGAAAGTTCATGGGCTTTTTCTGCATCTTCTATTCTATTCCATTGGTCAGTGTGTCTGTTTTCTGCTTGTTCCATGCAGCTTTTACCTTTGCACCTTTGTACTATAATTTTGTTTGGAATTTTAATACCTCATAACTTGCTTTTACTGTCCAGTATTGATTTGGCTATTCTGGGTTTCTTCTTGTTCCATATAAATTTTAGAATTATTTTCTCTAGTTCTGTGGAAAATGATGATATTCTGATAAATATTGCACTAAATCTATATATCATTTTTAGTAATATGGCATTTTTGATAATATTACTTCTGCCTGTCTAACAAGAGGGGATATCCTTCCATTTTCTGATGTCCTCTTTTTCAGAGCACTACAATTTCATTCACTTGGTTAGGCTAAGTTGTAGCTACTATGACTAAGATTATTTCACTGATATTTTTCTCAATGGATTCATTTATGATGATAATAATGCTACTGATTTTGTGTTATTACTTTTCTATTATGTCATTTTGCTGAATTTGTTTACTACTTCTAAGAATCTTTCTGGTGAAGTTTTTTGGGTCCTTTATGTAAAGGATTATACCGTCTGCAAGATATTTTGATTTCTTTTCTTCCTATTCAAATTTCTTTCATTTATTTCTCTTGCCTGATTGCTCAGGCTAAAATTTCAAGTACTATATTGAGCCAGAGTGATGAGAGTGGATGCACTTAATTTGTTCCTGATTTTAGCTGGAACGCTTTCAACGTTCCCTGATTTAGTTAGTATGATGCCAACTGAGGATTTGTCATAGAAGATTATCAATTTTAGGTAAGGTTCTACTGTACCACTTTTCATCTATATTATTTTTATCATAAATAGATGTGGATTTTGTCACAGACTTTAACTCCATCTATTTAGAATATCACATAATTTTTACATTCTGCTCATCTGAAGAATTGATTGCATTTATTGACCTACCTAGTGTAAGCACCCTTCTATTGCTGAGATGAAACTAGCTGCTCAAGATGTATGATCTTTTTAATGATTTATTGTATTCTGTTTGTAAGTATCTTATCAAGGATTTTTGCATGTACATTCATTAAAGAAATTGATGTGTAATTTTCTTTTTGTTGCCTTGTCCATTTTTTCCATCAGAGAAATGCTGGTTTTGAGGAATTAGTTAGGCAGTATTTGTTTCCTCTCTATTTCATAGAAGAGTTAAAGGAACATTGGTATTAATTATCCCCTTAAGTTATTATAACATTCAGCAGCAAATGATAGGGTCTTGGACTTTTCTTAGTTGGTAGAGTTTTGTTACACCTCAGTACTGCTTGTTATTGGGCTTTTCAAGATTTTTATATAATCTTGGTTCAGTTTTGCTAATTCATCTGTATTTATGTAGCTATGATTTTTTTCTAGACACCTAATTCTTTTGGAATAAAGGTTTTCAAAGTAATTGTTTATAAACCTCTGGAGTTAAGCAGTGTCCATTTGATTTTTCTTTTTTTTTTTTATTTCTGATTGCATTGATATGCATCATCTCTTTTCTTCCTTGGTAAGTTTGGCTAAGATTTTCTGTTTCCTTGATCTTTTCAGAGAATCAACTTTCATCAATTGTGTTGTGTTTTGAAGGTCAGTGTTACTGAACTTTCTTTTGATCTTTACAATTTCCTTCCTACGGGTGGTATTGCAATTTGATTACTCTTGTTTTTCTAGGACCCAGAACATCATTACATTATTCATTTGAGATCATTCCGTTTCTCTAATGTGGGTCTTCACATTAGAAGAAGCTATAAACTTCCGTGTTAAGACTGCCTTGATTGGGTCTCATAGGTTATAATATGTTGTCGTGCCACTATCATTTGATTCCAGTAACTTTTAAATTTATTCTTTGATTTCTTTCATGGCATTGATTATTCAAGAGTATATTAATTAATTTTCATTTCTGTTACTTGTTTTGCCTTTGACTTCTAGTTTTATTGTGCTGTTATTGGAAAATGTACAGGAGATTATTTCAATTTTTTACTTCTTTAAGAATGTTTTAAGACTTAAGATGTATGTTGGAGAAAGTTTGATGTACTGCTGAGAAAAATATATATTCTGTGTATTCTGTCTGTGTAGAATACTGTAAATACTTATTATATCTATTGTTTTAAAGGTGTGATTCAACTTTTACATTTTACTGATGATATTTTGTCTAGTGGACCTTTCTCTTTATGATATTGGAGTATGGAATTCTTCTATTACTATTGTGTTGATATTCATCTGATCTTTTAGGTCACATAGTTTCTGTTTTGTGAAGTTAAGGAGACAAATATTCAGTGCAAATATCTCTTCCTGTTAAATTGTTCTCTATACTAGTTTGTAGTGACCTTCTAACTCTTTTCTGATCAGTATTAGCTTGGAGTCAACTTTGTCTGGAAAGAGTATAGCAGCTACGTCTTGCTTTTGGGTTCTTGTTCCACAGAATATCATTTTCCGTCTTGTATGGAATATCAACTAGACTTTTACCTTTCTACCTTTGACCTTTAGTGTATGTGTTTCTTTATAGATGAGATGTTTCTCTTGTATGCAATGTGGAGTTCAGTTTTGTTTATAGATCCAATTGACTATCTATGTCCTATAACTGAGAAGTTAAGACCAATTACACTGAGAGTTATTACTGAAAGATACTGATTCTCATCATTGCATTATTTTTCTGTCTGCTTCCTTAATTTTGTCTTTTATTAATGCTCCAATCTCCTCTAGTCTTTAAGTTTTGTGTTGAGAAACCTGCTATTATTCTGATAGGCTTGCTATTACAGGACAAATTATTTGATGCTTTTCTTTAACAGCTTTTAGAATTCTGTCCTTGTATTGGACTCCTGGCATTTTAATTATCATATGCTGTGAAGAAGTTCTTTTCTGACCATCACTATTTGGAGTTTAACATGCCTCATTCTTCCGGATGTTGAATTCTTTCCATAAACTTGGAAAATCTTCAACTATGATTTTGATTAATAATTTTTAATATATTTTGTGCTGTTATAATTTTTTCTTTATCTCCTATAATTCTTCAGTGCATTTTTGAGTCATCTGTCAGCTGTTGCATACAGTTTCAATGGTCTCTTGTTTATAAGGCATCTCTGAATGTTTGATCTCTTGCATCAACCTCACTTCCTGATTCTGCTACTCTGTACTCATACCGGTCATTTCTGCTCCCCTTGCTTTTAACAAAATATTTTTTACCCGACATTCCTGTCTTCCATCTTTTTATCGTCTAATAAAATGGTTGTTCATTGTTTGTATCACTTCTTGTTAGTGTTGTCTTTAAATTTACTGATCATATCAGTTAAATTTATCTGTTTATTTACACAAACTTTGAGCCTGCTGAACATATTATTGATCTTTTATTGTTGTTGCTAGTGGTGATGTTCTTTATTTTATAACTACATAATTTCAGCCATTTTATTTTTTTGTGTTTTCACATCGGTGATCAGGGGATCAGATATTGGGGAATTAAGAACGTTGGAGACATCTTGATTTTCATTTTAATGTGTATGTGTAGGTCTGAGAATTAGTTAGAGACTGTGGCTAGTATTGAAATCTCTTTACAGTCTGCTTCCAAAAGATATAATCTTGGCTTTGGTTGTGAGTCATTTGTATCTTGGCAACCTATTCAACACAATAACATCAGAACTAATTACCTACTGGCAAGGAAAGAATCCATCACAGTTATATCAGTGTCTAGAGAACCAACCACATATATACATTAAAACTTGTTTTAATAAGTTTACCACATTTCAGTAAGCCATGCAGACATTAATAAGTTACTATTGACAGGTAGGCCAGAATGTGGAAGGTGATAGAAGAAAAAAAGCAGAAGAAAGAAATAGACCAGAAGTAAGAAAATGATAAAAAGGAGATAACAACCAGAGCAAGAAAGCAGATCAAACATTGTTGATGCTACTTTTGTAGCGGAGTAGAGCCCTGTTGGAGGGGTTTGAGAGATAATTTGTAAAAGAGGGAGAAGGGCCACAGGGGGAAGAAAGAGAAATTGGATGGTGAGGGAAGCTGTAACAAGGCCAGGACGTGTTAATATGCTGAAAATGAGCTTGTGTTTAAATCCTCTAAACACAATTTTGGTGGGCTTACCCTGACTTAGCAGTATTATTTAAGTAAAGCACTGGTCAATTTTTATCCATTTTAAATATATAAACACCTTCCATATAATGATAGATGAAAAGAGAAAAGAAAATGAGACAAAAGGAAAACAAGAGAAAGAAAGAAAGAGAAAAAAAGAAAAAGAAAAAGATTGAAATGCTATAGAGGAAAAAAGCCACTAAATTAAAGCATCCTCTCAATCCTATTTGTACTGAGGTCTGACCAGTGAGGTCTTCTCTGTCTGTTTGTTTTGACTTTGGGGGAAAACCTTGTGGACTCCTTGGTTTGGCTGTCTACCGCACCTCTGCACTCCGCAGAGCGTTAGTGCAAGGTGCCTTTGCTCTTCTCCCTCCTCAATCCACAGCCTGCTCTGGCAGTTCCTTGAGCCTGCTCCTTTTATGATTTGTCCTCTTGCAGGTCAGTGGGTGAAGGCATTTGGTGGGGTACTGGACCTCTAAACCTTCCTTCACTTTTCAGGGTGTGGCTAGCTAGAAACTCTCACCACTGTATTTTGATCAGACTCTTTCAATTGCATTGCAGAGTGGGAGCACGCAGTGTGGTTGGACCAGTACCCAGGTTTTCACTGTTGTTGAAAGACCTATCTCTTTCTCCACTCTCTTCCCTCCTGGAGAATGCTTGCTCCTCTGTGTTTACTTTCTATAGGGCTCCAGCTGAATCATGTGATGTCCCTCCGGCTAAACAGCATCTCTCTGTCTCTTTGCTTGTCCCACATCTCACAATTCACACTCCACCAAGCATCATTTCCCCACCTTCAAATTCTGTGGTACCCAATGTCCAGGTGTGGTGGTTCAGACCTGTAGTTCTAGCACTCAGGAGGCTGCGGCAGGAGGATCCCTGCAAGTTGGAGGCCAGCCTGGGCTACACCGTGAGTTCAAGGCCAACCTGAAGTGCCTAGTGAAACCCTGTCTCAAAAAAGCAAAACCAAACAAAAACAAAACAAAGAAACATATGCTGTGGTACTCAGGTCACACACCATGAAGCACATATGTCTTTGGCTTGGTTCCTTTTTTCAGGGAGGGGAAGAGGAATGAGTTAGGACTCTATGGCAGGGGTCCAGCCAGCACTGCAGCACTAACTTTTGACAAGGTAGACACACTCCTATGAGGGCATGTTCACTGAACCTGGTGTGGAAGGGTGTGCTCTGCTCCAGAGTCATCTCCACTTTCCTATCTACCCCTCGTAATGCTAGACATGATCTGGTAGGATTTTCCATCTGTTTGATTCTCCTTATCTGACTGCCCCCCCCATTTCTTAGTACCTGCACTTCCTGCAGAGCCCTTTTGAGTATCTCTCATGCTTCCAGGATGGATCGTTCATGAAAGTATTTATAGTGTGACTCTTCACAGAATAAGTAAGAAGAAGATACAATATTGAGGGTGGAATTCATTAAGTTAAAAACTTAAAGAAACTGCTAAGACAGAGAAAAGGAACAGCTGATAAGACAATCGTATAGATAAAATGGAAACATTAAATAAATCATTATTAATCCAAGAGATGACTGAAATAGAAGAAAACATGGAACATAGTGCATATAAAACAACTTGAAAAAAACATTCGGATGATAACTTTCAGCCCTAAATAACCACTAATTACATTTAAAGTAATTATTTTAGTAGCTAAATTAAAAAGCAGAAAATGTTGGCCCAGACAAGGACCCAATTATAGTTTGTCTAAAAGAAATCAGTGTGAAATAAAGTTAAACATAGGTTAAAAAAATAAAATGAACCAGTGGATTAAAAAGATATTAGTTGCATATCTGTACTGTATCATTATAAGAAAAAGTAGACCTCAGGATGAAAAGGGCTATTTCATAATAAAAAAGTGATTAGCTTATCAAGAAAAAATGACCATTGTAAGATATAAGTACTTAAAATCCAGCTTATAGTTTAAATAATAAAGTGTCATTTAATAACAAAAAGGTTATTAAGTTATCAAGAGAAAATGAGCACCCTGACATAAGTACTTAAAATGCAGTTGATAAAGAGTATAATATAGTTTAAATAAACTATAATTATATAACTAAAATATAGTTGAAACAAAATCCAGAAATATAAAATGAAATTGAATAAAAATCAAATAGAGGAAGAGATTTCAACTTTTTACTCTCAGTAAATGAAAGCACAAGTCTATTGGACGTAAGTAAAAATATGCAAGATCTTAACAACATTTCAACCAACCTAACCTAATTGGTGATTTTAAAACATTCAAGTAAAAACAGATAAGCACACTCATCTCAGTATGTGTGTAACACATATACCAGAACATATTATTAAGAGGCATAGAACAAATTCCCGTACATTGGTGAAAGTTAAAGTAAATCTGTACGTCTTCTCTGACCATAAAGCTAAAGAAAGCTATGAATCAATTACAGAATGATAATCAGAAAACTCTAATCTATGAAAAATTTAAGATGTACCTCTACATATTGCCCAGGGGACCTGAAATCACAAAGCAATCAGAAAATATTTTGAACTAAAAGAAACCTCAGACACTCACACACATGCACAAACACACACACACACATACACACTCACTTTTGGTATACAGTTAAAGCAATACTTAGATATAAATTTGAATAGTTACTTGTATTGAAAGATGAAAGTCTATTAAAAAAATCAAAGATCTAAAAATTAATCCCAGAAATTGGTAAATAACATGCAATTTAATCAATTTTATTTTTTAATCAATTTTAAAGTTATTCAGCCAGAAAAAAATTTTTAAGAATGTAAATGATCGAATAAAATGAAAACTAGAAGAGATCATCAACAGAACTGAAATATAATTTATTTTTTCATTCTCACTGAAGTCTATTCATTTCCTTTTCCTTTCTATTATTATTTTTTATGTACTGAGGTTTGACCCCAGGCGTTTTGCAATGAGCTATATCTCCAGTCTTTATTTATTTATTATTTTATTTTGAGAAAGAGTCTCACTAACTTAAGTTGGCCAGACTGGGCTGGAACTAGCAATCCTCCTGCCTCAGTCGCCAGAGTGCTGGGATGACAGACATGCACCACCATGCCTGATTTCCACCTCACTTTCCTACTTTCAAGTTTCCTGTTGTTTCTGAAGATCAGGGGTCCATAAACTTCATCAGTAAAGATCCCGATAGTGAATGTTTTGTGACCTGTGGACCATACAGTTCTTGTCACTATTACTAACTGTCCCAATATGGCACAAAGATGTTCTAGATTATAAGGAAATGAAAGAGGGTGACTAGGCACCAAAACAAAACTTTATTTACAAAAACGGAAAGCTGGCAGGGTTTGTCAATCTCTACCCTAGACCAGTACTGCCCAGTAGAAACTTAAGCCATAAATATTACTAAAGAGAAGTTTAAAATGTTACTTTAATTTTAATACAATACTTTATCTGACCTGAATATAAAATTTTGGCGTTTTACATTTAGCAACTGTAAAGTTTTATTAAAGATATTTGATATTCTTGGTTCCATCCAATGTCTTCGCATTCCGTGCATGTCTCCGCCCGCAACAACCCTCCATCCAGGTGGAGCAGAAGTCCAGTCAGGTGCTAGGCAACCCGCAGGGCCCCTGTTGAACAGGGCAGCACCCAAAGTGTGCATTTGCTGCTATTCATGGAACCTCAACGCACTCTGTAAACAGAAGAAAGCCCAAGTAACTCGTTAATCATTGGCGAATGTTTTTCTTTTCTGAGATTTTACACTGCAGAAGACTATTAGATTTTCTTCATATTCTTTGTTTTGTTCATTGTGCTTGTATTTCTGACCCAATATTGATCTTTATATTAACAATCTCTTCTTATACTGGGTTACAGGTAGAGTTTTGGCTGACAATCGTTCCTATCAGCATAATCCTCCATTTTATTTCCGCTACATCTTAAAATGGCAGCTGCACATAGAGAATATTACACTTCGATATTTTCAGAGGTGCATAAAGATCACAGCATTCAAACTGAAAATGAGACAATAATGGAATACAGATTTTAAAAATGTAAGTGAGCTGATATATTTGGACAAAGCAGTTATATATAGCATTTTTTAGAGTAGCAATGCAGAATAAAAATAATTTGAGGTCATTTTTTTCCTAATTATGTTTATGACTCTATATATTTCCAATTTGGAACAATTCAACCTAAAACTTATAAATGTGACACAAGTAGTTTCTATAGAAAAATTTTAATGAAACAAAATATACAAGATGGAATAAACTGAAGGTAAATTAAATTGTATTCATGAACATTGTATTGGGAAAGAAATTGCCCACTACTTTCACTCAGTATAGAACTGGAGAAAATTGGCTTCAACTGTAATAGAAGTAATTTAGCCTAGATGCTCCAAAGAAACTTTTTTTCAGCATGAGGTATGCAAAAGAAATTGTTGCCATGGGAGACCTCAGCATTTCATTTTCTTAATATGTGTATTTTCAAGGAGTGGGTAAACAGATAATAATTTGAGCATATTACTGGGATATACATTTTCCCTAAAGTACAAGGAAGTAATAGAGAAACAGCAGTGATTCTTTCATTCATTAATTTTCTATTCACTTGAAGATAAAAGCATTAGTTTCAAATGAAAGCAAAAAGGATCTGGGCTAGCACACGAAGGGCGTTGTGCTGAGGTTTGTGGGGTGACTGCTTGTTCAAGGGTGGCACGTGGTTGCTGGCTTCCATGTGCTTGGGAGCTCTGCACATTATATGTCATAAAGTAAAGGAAAATCAAATTCAGAAAATCAGACTTATGACATTGCACATGTTTCATTATGATCTTTAAAAATATGCAAATATAGTGAAAAGCAAGTGCAATCCATATTTCTGTTTTGGTATCAAAAGAAAACTCTGTCTGGAAGTTTCCATCTTTCTTCTAAATAATCATCATAGTTTTCAGCTGTCATTTTTTTAATTTAAAATCAAATAGCCAGAATCAGTCCAAAATACTTGCATTTGTTTTATATTTTACCTTAAAATAATATATGATTTCTTTTCAATTCTCAAGAGAATTTAGTTTTTTAGCATTATTTATGTTTATTCAGTTAATGAACACTTGTTGATTATTTTCATCTCACGTTATTGTTCACTTTTCTATGAATATTATCACTGTGATTATTTTAATTGATTTTCTCTTGTTGTAATAGAACACCTGAGACTAAATAATTTATAAAAGAATGATGTTTATTTTGGCTAATGGTTCTAAAAGCCCAAAAGCATGGTGCTGTTAGGTGTTCAGCTTTTGGGGAAGCCTTTTTCCTGCTCTGCATGTAGCTGAATTTCAGGAAGGAAAATTAGCATGTACAAAGAGAGAAAGGGAACAGAAGGACTGAGGCTCTAATAATACCCTGTCCCCATAAATGTAAAGACCTCTTGCCAAGTCTCATGTCCCACTGCTGCCATTTTGAAGAATGAAACCTCAACTTGGGTTTTGGTGAGGACAAGCATAGTCAAACCATAGCAGTGACTAATTTCAATAAATTACTACTGTTTTGATGAAGTTAACATTATAGGCAGTGAGTACCCACAGCTGCCCCTGCAGGGTCTTTAACTGAGGTGAAAGTGGATGGCATCTGACACTAGGGGGTGGATTCACGGCCCACATGACTCAAACTAGTATCTTTAATAAATAAAAAGCTAAGGGACTCAAACACATAAAGACTAGTAGAATAGTACACCTTCATATCATATAGTATTAACAAAAATACAGTTTCCACCAGAATCTCTAATTGCAGAAATATACTCTAAGCAATTTTATCTTCCAACACAATCTTTCACTTTGTTCCCATTTTCCCCTCCTCTCTTCTATGGGTTTATTGAGCATCCCTTTCTTTTACCCACTGAGACTTTGCTTTTTGCTCTTTCCAGCATTTGAGGGCTTTATACTCTCAAACCACTTCCAGTCTATGTCATGCAATAAGTTTCCTGGAGCCGCCAATGAGGAGGGCCCAGCTCACACATCCATGAAGGTGTCCCACCACAAGTCAGAATGTTTTTCCTTGTTCATTTCAATCTGCTGGCTACTCACGTATCTTTAGTTGGGTAGAAGCAAAAGAAATCTACACTTGTTCACATTTATTCTGAGATGTAACCACTGGGGGTCCCACCATATGGTGTTAGTGTCAAGGTTCTCTAGTGTGATTTCTCACTGATCTGGCTCTCAGGTTTGTTCTGTCTTCAGGCCCACTTACAGTAGCCCTTGGCAAACGCCTTCCAGAAAAATAAGCTTGAGGACTCTGCTTACCCACGATTTCTTCCATCAGTACTCAAACATTATGACTTGTTGCCCTAATTTTTTCTAGAGGTTTTAGTTGTTCTCTGTGGCAGGATAGATATAAATCACCTACACTGCTGCTACGAGAAAGAGTGAGGGTTGTAATTTGCCTTACCTGAAAGCTGTCTTTCATATCGCTACCCCTAAATCACTAGGAAGTGTGCTGATAAAAGGAAAAATCAAAGCTCTATGTGATGGAACATCAAAAGAAGTAGCAAGTTCCCTTTTCTAGGACATGCTTTTACTGATACACTTCCTAAAAAAAATCTTCTTTCATATCTTTCACAATTTAGACAATATGATCAGGCCAGTCTAATGTGTGTTCTAATCATATTTGGTATTTCAAAGGTGGATTCCTGTGAGAAATCCTGTCTGATGCATTTTATAACTCAATAAATAGCACAAGGATGTAAAATGGAATGAAATAGAGTGACAATTAATTGGTGTGCCCTAAAATCTTCCACTTTGGTCCCATTTAATTTGCACAGCAGGGCTATTTGTCAAGCATGTCCTGTAGGAAAGATGAATTGTTCATTTTACACTGAGAAAGTCAGGTTTTTTATTTAACTTGCTGGCAGGTTGGTGAACAAATATTACTTCTATGACTGACTTGTTACTTCATTCCAATTTTGTATGTTTTTATGGTCTGTACAGAAGTCCAACCACTGCTCGCTTCATCAGCAGATATACTAAAATTAGAAGTCTGACCAAACTGAAAGGTCAATTATAAAGATCAGCAAGAATTTCCTGGAAATATATGTATTTCAGGTTTCAAATTTTTTTTTCACTCAAAATAAATGATAGTCACATTCATTGTAAAGATATAAAGGAAGTTGCAATGATAATTGCATCAGACACAGTGATCATCAGGTAGAAGAACAGAATGAGCAAAGCACATTTTCAAATAGCAGGTGAGTTACTTTTACTCATGATTATGTTGAAAGAATATGAATTAAAAGAGTTTTCATCATTTTCCCTCATTTTCATGGCCATAGCTGATTTCTTATACCTGATTGATTTAACAATGGCAATTATAAGAGAAATTGTCTAGATTCTTTTCTTTCCCTATTGAGTTTTATAACTCAATAGCTTTTGATTTTGTTTGGTTTGATTTTCTTAAATTTAACTTACTTTTTACAGAACATTCAAGTTTGCAGAACACTTACGCAGAAAACCCAGAGCACCCCAGAGTTTTTCCCCTACTATGATCCATTCCCAGACCTCACACAGTCTCCACTATTGTTAGTATCTTGTATTAGTGTGATATATTTATTACAACCCATTCACTAACACTGGTACATTACTATTGAGTGAAGTCTGTGGTTTGCATCACGTTGTATGCTGTATTTTACAGTACTGTGAGGTTATTAGATTATATAATTTTTGTTGAGGTCTGATTACTTATAATAGGCTTCTATATTCAGTTGTAATGCTTCCCCTTCACTTTTAAATGTTATTATTTATTTCTTTCTCTTTTCCCGATAAGTTAAAACTGAAGGTCCGTATTTTGTTGGCCTTTTAAATGTGCCAACTTTTGGTTTTATCAGTGCTTTCTATTATTTTTCTATGCTTTATTTATTCTACTCTAATATTTACTATTTTGTGCCTTATGCTAACTTTCTAAAATGTCATGTTTTTTAAAATGGTTTCTCTGTGGTCATGTAGATTAGTATTATTTGTCTTAAAGCTGATAAATATAAGAATGCATATCTTTATGACTAATCTTTTATTCCTGGAATTAATACAGTTTGGTTATTACTATTTTAATATGAAATTTGATTCTGTTTGTTTCTACATTATTTCAGATTTATGTAATCATACTTAAAGTTAAATTGGTGTATACGGCCATAAACGTTTATAGGGGAAAACTTGGGAGAAGGACCCTGACCAATGTTTTATGTTTTTTTAACTTTAAAGACAAAAAAGATAACAAAATAACAACAAAGAAAAAGTGAAACAACACAAAAACAATAAAATCAATACAGAATTTCAAAACAAGATGACAGGAAATTAACAGTAGTTTTTATATTATATGCTGTTATCTTCATTGAAGGTGCTCAGATAATCAGCTGTAACAATAGAGTTTTTTAAATTATTTTTTATTCTCTTTAATTTTTTGACCATTGTTTTTTGCCAGAAATATTCCCCCTTGGGAAAGAAAAGATCTACAGAGCCTCAGGACCCCAGGACCATTCTTGTCTTTACTGCAAAGCACCGGTAATTAATTGCTCCTCTGATTTTGGTGGCACAGCACAAGTACTGAGTTTCCTTGGTTTCTGCCTTCACAACAGTCACTTCAACATGTTTGAGATTATGACTCAGAAAATGTGGAACTGTTTTGGGAGCCATAGGGAGAGGGGGACTATAAATATGTCAACAGCACCATGCCTTCTTTCTGGTGGGAAAACTAGCAGTGCAATTATTCCCACCAGTTGAATGGAATCATGTTAAAGCTGAACAACACTCGTGGTTGTTGTGGGTATCTTTCTCAACAGGTGGGCCTCATGCTTTATGAAATGGAGTGGTACTTTGCTTCAAGTTCTCTCTTTACTCTCATTACCTGGATCCTAGCATGCCAGGTGCCTCAAAACCATATCACCAGAGAACCCCACCTTTGTATTCATGAATGGTTCCTGGGAACTAAGCCTGGTTCTATAAACTCAAGGGCCCCAATGGACACTAGGGCATCTCTGCCAGATGTAGGACAACAAACTCCTACCAGGTCGCCTGGAAGCAAGAACAGTCCACCACTGACTGTCTTCCAGGCACAGGTCTCTACTTCCTCAGTGGAAACTCCCTACATGATACTATATCTTTATCCAAGAAGGGTAGAAGTATAATGATTAGAGAATTCAATAATTTCCATTTCTTCCATCAGTCTAACTTTCCAGCTTTTATGACTTCCTCCAGTATGAGCTCATTTCTAGAAAAATTCCTCAGCCAGGTAAAGTTTGCGAGATGACTTGAAGGCCCCAGTTGTTCTCTCTAATACATGCGATTCTTCCAGTCCAGTAATTCCATCTCAAATGTGTGAGGCTGAACTGGGAAAGTTTCTGAGACCCCTTCATGCCAATACACATTCAAGAATCTTGTGTTTCAATTTAAAACTTGTCATTGGTGCTCTAGATCATGGGAGGCAATGATAGAAACCACAGAGGCTCATGACAAAGCTTAAATATGCTGGGTAAGGTAGTTTTGCAAAATAGGAGAGCACCTGACTTCTTAGCTGAAATAGCAATAACTTAGTGAAATATTCAGTGAAAGCTTCTGATTTTAGATAAATAATTCTGAAACAGAAGAAACATGTCTAATCAGATGTTATGGCTTGGGTCTAGATTTCTCCTCAAAGCTCATGTGGTCATACTTCATCTTTTTCAGAGGTGGCTGGATCTAGAGTGTGTGATACTGGGATTGATTCATGTTGTAATGCTAGGATCAAGTGTAGTAAGGTTAAGTCTGTGAGTGTGACTCATCCTCAGAAGCCTGAATAAGATATAAGGGATAGAAAGAGCTGTGGATGCCCCTTGTTGCTACACTACATTTTGCCCATCATGAACTCTTTCTTCCATAGTATGCTTGTCTGCCATGCCACTCTGCCTTGGAGTCAGCTGATTATGGACTGAAACCTCTACAGACCATGAGATAAATAACTGTTTTCTCCTTTAACTTTGTGTCAGGTATTTAACCTCAGCAATAAGAAAAGTAACTAAGACAGAATTTGGTACCAGAGAAGTGGGGTCATTGCTATGACTATACCTGACCATGTGGTTCAGGAGCTTTTGAGACTGGCTTGTAGGAAGAGTTTGGAAAATTTCAGAGATACCAGCTGAAAAAGTAGCACTAGAACACCTTATACTATACTTAAAGATTCTGGAAGATTTTGGTCAGAGCCTGAAGACCAGATAGCTGATAGAAATCTTGCCAGTAAACACCAGGTTTCTGCTGGTAAATACCAGGTTTATGCTGATAAAAAAGACAAAACTGGTCATGGGAGTCCAGATAGTGTGTGTTATGGCTTAGCAGAAAGTTTATTTGCATTTAGCTCATGTCCAGAGCTTTTGCCTGAGACTAAGATTAAGAGTGGTGGACTAACTAATCTTGTGGAAGAAATTTCAAAGCAGTTGAATGTTAAGACTATGGCATGGCTACTGTTTGGGGATTTTAGACAGATTTATGTAGAGAATCAAGAGCAAAGAGCACAGAAGAATGACTTAAAATGTTTTGAGCTTGACCAGAAAGAAAACTCCAGTAAAGCTGCGACTGCAAAGATGAGCAGAGGAGCTCTTGATTGCTGAGAAGGAACAGGAAAGTGGAAAAAATGGACTGAAGCTATTACAAGATGCATCAGGACTCACAACTGCAAAAGTGAAAGGCTTTACTTTGAGAAGGGAGCCCCAGAGCATCATGTTCCAGAATGGCAGCAGCCTAAGGGTTGCGCCTCAAGATTTGGTTCATAGGCACTGAAACTCTAGAACCAAGAGAGAATAAAGCCTGGGTTCTGCTCCAGCTGGGAGTAGACCTTTGCAGCATCCTTATGGTGCTTGTTTTAGGTATATGCAGAATGCAAGAGTTGTGGGGTCAGGAAGGGTTCTCCCCACATTTCAGGAGGCTTGGGAGACCAGCCAGTGTGCCTACAAAAGGGCAATATGTAAAGTGAGTATGAAGCCAAAGAAGCAGTGGAGACCCCAGAAGGTTTCAAAAGCCAGGAACAAGAGCCATCAAAGGAAAGCAGCAAAAAGTGAGCAAAGCCAGCCAAAAAAAGAGAAGACTTGGGATCTACACCCACCAGAAATGTAGGAGTGGAGGGACCTAAGTCCTTGGAAGTTCCCAAATGGTCACAGATTGCCAGGTGTGTTGGTTACTCTATTGTCATTGCTGAGACAAAATTTCCAACACCCAAAATTAAGGAAGGAAAGCTTTATTTAGCTCACAATTTGCAGAGGTTTCAGTCAACAATCAGCTGGCTCCAAGCCAGGGTGGCATGGCAGAGAGATAATAGTTCATAGTGGCAAAAGACAGCAAAGACAGCAAGAACAAAAAAGGGAATGCAGCTTCTGTTCCTCTCTAATATTGTAAGCTAGTTATCCCCCTCTTGGGCTGGTTTGGCACTCACACCATCTCTGTGCTCTCCTCTTGCACAGGCTCAGGATGTTTATAAAGTGAGAACTCTGGCCCCCTGCTGAGTCATTTAGTGGAACTTCTAAACTTCTCAATCTGACACAATGGACCAACCAGTAAAAATCATCCTTTGTCAACTTGGTGACATATTTCTTTAAACTAGTTTCCTGAGATGAAGACATACACATTCTTATCATTTTAAAACTTGAACATTATAACACAGGCTTAATAATCCTTAAAAACAGTTTAAATTTATCAACATTATATTACATTAGAATAATAACATTCTGCCCTGGGCCCCGCAGACACTCATGCACATCCCTTCATGCAAAAGGCATTTAGTCCATCTGCAAGAGTTGCCAAAGTCCTAACAGTTTCAGCATTACTGAAAAGTCTAAGACCAAAGTCTCCTCTGAGATGTAAGGCAAACTCTTAGCTGTGAGCTCCTGTACAAATTAAAAGTTAAACACTTCCAACATTCAAGAGCAAAAGATACACATTTTCATTTCAAAAGTTACAAACAGGGGAGTACAAAGGATGGGAACCAAAATAAGTTCCACATCCAGCAGGGCAAACATTAAGTCCTATAGTTCCTTGTCCAGCATCTGGAGCAATCTGGGGCGAGACGTGTATTCTAAAGGATTTGGGTGGCTCCACCCCTATGGCAGTTCTGGTGGGTGTAGCACCCATGGCTTCTTTGGGGCTGGCTTTGCATTCTCCTTGCAGGTTTCTTCAGAAAATCCACGTTCCTGCTTTTTCCCAACATCTGAGGTCTCCACTGCACCTTTGACTTCACTCTCACATCTTCACATACTGCTCTTTCAGGGGCACATTGCCTGGCTTCCCACACCTTTTGAAATCAGGGTGGAAGCCTTCAGAACCCCACAACTCTTGCATTCTGCATACATCTAAAATGAACACCATGTGGATGATACCAGCGTCTTCTGCCACCCGGAGCAGTAGCCAGGCTTTCCTCTCTTTCGCCTGTAGGAGTCAAGTGCCTGGATCACTGGGCCCTTTCAGTTCAAATCTGAGGAATGAATTTTCTATGCTGCCACCATTCTGGAACATGGTGCTCTGTTGCTTTCTCTTCAAAGCAAAGTCTTTCACTTTTTCAGTTTTGAGGCTGCAAATGGTGGAGACTTGCTGCTTTTTATGATGCCCACAGGCCATCCTTTACATTCTCTTCATCCTTTGCAGTAATTAAGATCTCTGCTCTATCTTTGCAGTCCAAAGCTTTAATGGAGCTTTCTTTCTGACCAAACTCACAGCATGTAAATCATTCTGCTGGGCTCCTTGCTCTTGATTCTCAACATACATTTGTCTAAAAGCTCCCAGCCACAGTCCTGCCACAATCTTAACATTTAATTGCCTTGAAATTTCTTTTTCCAGATTAATTAGCTTACTGCTCTTAATCTCAGTCTCAGGAAAAGTCTCTGGACACAAAATGCAGACAAACTTTCTACTGAGCCATAATACACACTATTTGGACTCCAATTCCTTCTTCCCAAAGGAAACCTCCCAAGCCTGGTCCATTACCAGCAGGATTTCTATCAGCCTGCTGGCCTTCTGAGTGCTGACCAGAATCTCTCATACAGAACAGCCTAATGTATTCCAGCACTACTTGTCCCGGTTACTTTTCTCTTGTTGCTGAGACAAAATATCTGATGCTCAGAATTAGTGAAGGAAATGTTTATTTAACTCATGCTAGAAATGTTTATTTAGCTCATGCTAGAAATGGGGAGCTGACACTCCCCATTTAGCTCACACTTTAGTCCATACTTGGCTAGTTCCAAGGCAGAGTGACACATGGCAGCAGCAACAGTTCATGGCCATGGAAAACAGTAAAAGCAGCAAGAACAAAGAGGTTGAAGCAAGTCTCTTTCCCTCCCTTATATTGTATGCAAGCTACCTCAGTGACACAGGAGCCTGCCTGACAAGTGCAAGGTCTTGAGTTCAATTCCCACTTCCAGAAATAAAAAGCTACCTGCCCCAGGGCAGGTGTAGCAGTTGCACCCATAATTCAGCATTGCACCATGGATCAATCATAAACTCTAGAAGCCTACGCCATGACTTCCTGAGGGTTTAGAGGGACATCCAGACACAAACCATCTCACTACTTTCTCAGGCAACATCTCTGAACCTTTCCTAACTTCCCATAAGCCATTCCCAAAGGCTCTTGAGCCACGTGGTCAGGTACAGTACAGCAACAACCCCATTTCTCTGGTACCAAATTTTGTCTTAGTTACTTTTTTCTTGTTGCTGAGACAAACTACCTGATGCACAAAATTAAGGAAGGAAAGATTTATTTAGCTCATGGTTCATGGAGGTTTCAGTCTATATCAGCTGGTGCCAAGGCAGAGTGGCATGGAGAGGAATAACAGTTTATGGTGGCAAATATTATGAGACCAGTTCCTGCACAGGAAGCTGTCTACCTCCCATGTAATATCACAGTGAAAGACATAGCCCATAAATCAGTTCTCAGGAAAATCCTCCACTCATTCGCAGTTGCAGAAATACTTCAAAGTGTCTAAAAGTAACCTTCAGGAAAGGACAACTCATTATCTACTCATTCATATAGACTGGATGTCATGGATATAATTTTCACAGAGTGAGTTATGGTGGAGGACATTTGCATTTAACCCATGTGATTCAGTGTGAACTGTCAAACATACAGAGCACAGCCCTCTGGGAAGGGCTTGGACTCAAGAAGATATAAATGTCAGCTTCACCAACCCCTTAAGGGTGTCAGCTCCCCATTTCTAGCATGGGCACACTCCTCTTTGAACATATTATTGCCTCAATAATCATGGCTCGATTGTTCCTTTTTGTCTGTGTGACTCATCCAATTCTTTGTGACACAAAAAGATTTTCAGATTTTTAGTATTTTGAGTCAGGGATTAAGGATGCTCAAATGACATAATAAGTGCTAATTTATAATAACTGCCAACAATTACCAACACATTTCTATTTTCAGGCCTAATAGTTACTGCAGTATTGGGGTCAGATTTTAATATGATTCCTCTTTATGGAGAGATATCATTTACTAAGTAACAACTTCTATGAAATCTAAAACACCTCACTGGGTCCTTCTGAAGCTGCATAATCATCTAAATAATTTTCCCCTGCTTGTAGAGTCTGTTAATTGATTTAATTTCTTTTTTTTCAGCCATTTTACTTTGCAGTATTTTCTTGATGTTTTGGTTTCTATTGTTTGTTCTCAAGGGCTTCAATCATCTGGATCGGCTTCCAGGACAAAAGAACACTTGCAGAGAACAGTGGGGCAAGGGGGAAAATAACTATTGAAGGAAGCCACGTGGATCACTTGTAGCCCATTCCACAACATATCCAGTCCAAGCTCTTCCATCAAACGTCTTCATGCAGCCTCAGGTTAATGCATGCTTGAGCAGTGATCTCTAATTTTGTACAGAGGTTATTACTGAGCCAGTTAGTTGAAGATTATCCTTAGTTGCCATCTTCTTTAGTTTTACCAAATACTCCTGAGAAATTTAAATTCATCTCACCTGAAGGAAGAACGCAGCTAAGGGTTTAATTCTTTTAGGCTACTGGAATAAAATGGAGCAGAATGAATGAAAAAAGCTATTCAATATCTTGGCGTTAGAGAAGGATTAATTTACCTCACAAAATAAAATTAAAAATGGTTTCTAACACTACTTATGTCTATCCTAATTTTGATCCACAATGCTACATGACATTTTAAAAAATGGAAATAAAGTCATACAGATATCCTCCAGGAGGACTTCTCAATCACATGCTTCAGGTGTGTAATTTCATCCTTTGGAAAGAACTCTCTTCAATTTAAAATGTATGAAGATAAATGTTAATCTTCCATTTTTCTTCAATAAAGCTGTTAATTAAATATTTCGTATTTCTTCAACTGCTTTCATCAAAACTTCACAGGATAGAATTTTTGCAGCAGTCTGCCAGGAAAGAAGCAAATATTTTGGAAAATAGTATGTTTGCATTTCAAATTTCAGGAGATGCTTGACTGAAAACACACATTTTGGAAATAAGAAACCTGATGGTAACTAAGGAATTTCTCATAATATTATTCAAATGGAAGAAAAAAATACATGTAAATTATTTATAAAAGTGACAAGCAAAACAGTTTGAAGAGAAAGAAAGGCTTAGTGACTTTTAAAAGAAATAATACTACATAGGTTAGAACTAAATTATTTCAAGAAGACTAAAATTTTAAATTACTCAGAATTTCAGCAGAATGAGCCTCCATTTAATGATGGATGAATACACTTCAAATGACTGGATTTTATGCACTTCACAGATGAACACGTTCCCCTTCTTGAGAGGAGCCGGAAACTGCTGATGCAGCGTGACCTCTAATTATGGGCAATGTCAGAGCTTTCAAAAAGCACTTAAAAATTATTGATACAACATCCTAAGTGAACCAGGCTAACCACTAACCCCAAATCCTGGACCTAGAGGTGCATTCAGAGACATAAATATTTACTTAACTGGAACGGGAGTCACACGAGACACAACGCTGATATGCAGTTTTGAAGGACGTCTGAGGTCTGACTATGAGCTAGATGAGGGTGAGAGACTGCTGGAAGTCAGTGTCTCGGTGCAGTATGTGCTCTCAGGAGCTTTATCTCCAGAATCCCACCAGGTTCATCTAGAAAGGATGTCTTCCAGACTCTGGAAAAGCGGGGGTTAATATGGGGTGGGGTAGGGAGTAAACACTGGAAACTGGCAGCATTTTCTCTATAGCAAATGTTGCCAGATCCTATTTCTGAAAATTTACCTTTGTTTGGAGAAAGGAAGCCATCCACACCCATACCCTTTACTGCCTTGTTTTATCACTTGGGAGGGAGAAACCCACAGCCAACGAGAAACAGTGATTCAGAGAACTGCCCTGGGAGTGATGCAGGTAGGGAAGAGACTAGGGCTTGAAGCAGGCAACGCTTCTCTTTGATTAGATGAACAGTAGACTGCAATGCCAAGGCCCACCCCCAAATTACACTTTTTAATACCATCCCAGTATGCATTAAGCTTCAAAGTGAATATTAGAGGGAATATGCATTTGAGCATAGCAACATCCAAGAGGTAAGCAAAAAAAAACATCTAAAGAGACAAAACAATAATTGGAATCCAGCACAAATATGAAGCAGATGTTAGAATTATGAGAACTAAAATATCAATATTATAAATATATTAAGATCACTAATGGAAAAGAGGAACAAATATGAAAGAATAGATGGATGTTACCTTTAAAAATTTGGCATTGATTCATTTGTTGCAAACCTTTGTTTTTCTGAGTTTTGATGTGGCTGGTTTTCTTATTTTCTACTTGTTTGCTTGTTTTGGTTTTGAAGTGTTGGGGATCAAACTCAAGTTGTGCATGCCAGTCAAGAGCTCTAGTACAGGGGCTGGGGATTTAGCTCAGCGGCAAAAGCGCCTGCCTGGCAAGTGTAAGGTCGTGAGTTCGGTTCCCAGTACCGGAGAAAAACCAAAAAAAAAAAAAAAAAAAAAAAAAAAAAACCACAAAAAAAAAGAGCTCTAGTACTGTGGTATAACCCTAGCTCTACTTATTTATTGATGTGTCAGGGGATAGATGAGGACTTGGCAGCTACCTCCTTCATGTTTTTTTCTGAAAAACACCCATTACTGCATTTTTGTCTCTTAATTATTAAAAGGGATATTTAATATAAAAGAATACATATTTTCATTTTTATGCCACCTATGTGTTATTAAAATACATATTAACTTTTTTTGTCTTTTGAGACAGGGTTTTGCTATGCAGTTCAGGCTGGCCTTGAACTCATTTTGTATACTAGGGTGGCCTCTAACTTGTGGTGATCCACCTACTTCAGCCTCCCAAATACTAACATACTTTAAATTATTTCTTTTGTATAATGAGCTTTGCTCATCAATATGATTTTGTTATTTCTTCATCCTATTTTTAAATGAGATAATACACATGCAGCTTTCATTCATCCATTCCTAGACGCTGCATTCCCTTGTCTTGCCTGTGTAATGAAAGCTGGACTCTTTGACCTCTGGGTGCCAGAATCTGCAGATTCTGTACATTCATCTGGTGTGAGGAGAGGTGGAGTTTCAGTTTATGTCTTAGGCTGGAGGAAATTTGAAGAAGTCAATTGTCTTCAAAGGGCAAAATGTTTAATGTTCTATTTTTCCATGCTGATTGCAATTTCTGCCTTGATTTAGTCTAGCCCTTAATCTGGTGTGAGTTAGGATAGAATAAATAATGATAGAACAGAAACAAGGAAAATCATTATTTTAAAAATGAAACCTTACCCAGGTGTGATGGCTCATGCCTGTAATCCCAGCACTCAGGAGGCTGATACAGGAGGATTGCTGTGAGTTTGAGGCCAGCCTTGGCTACAAAGTGAGTTCAAGGCCAGTCTGAAGTGCATAGTGAGACCTTGTCTCAAAAAGACAAAAAGATAAATACATAAAAATGAAATCCTAAGCTTCAGAAGGCAAAACTAGCTTAATTTTTTTTCCTTTCAAGAAGTGATAAGCTAGGCCATTTCTTTTACTTGCAAATAGATCTCAGAGAGTATTTTATTTCAAAGTGGCTTTTTGATGACTATCACATGCTAGTGGGCCATAACCCCTTGCTCTGCAGAAGAGGACTACTGCCTTTCATCTCCTCTTTCCACAGATACACTAGTCCATAGACTTTCATAATTATACCCAGTAGTCGGAGTAATAACAGACATTACCACCCCCTTTCAGTTTGCCTTTATTTCTTTGACTGCGTACTTTCTTTTAGACAGCTTTGCAAAAACTTTTTTCCTCATTTTAAAGATAAAAGAATGACAAGATATAAACAAACACACATACATTTACAAAGTAACACAAAAACAGTACAAGCAATACAAAATTTCAGACAAGGCGATAGGAAATTAAAAATGGTGGTTGTATTACATATTGATATCCTCAAATTGGTTACTCAGATAAAGAAATAGTGTAAGAACCTGAAAGAGTGAATGAGATCTAGGAGGTGCAATAGATATTGTGAAGGGGAGGGAAGCTGCTCAGAAGGAAGGAACAACTAGGATGATGGAAAAGAGAAAAGAAAGAAGGGAAAATATGTATATATGTATATACATGACAGCTAAGATGGTAGTACTACTCATTTCTATTGCTTTATTGAAAGGAACAGTTAATGTTTGACCCTGTACTTTTAAATGTCTACATAATAAACCCCTTTAGTCTCTTGCTCACTAGACTTAAAGATTATTTTGCACAACAGGTGTCAATGAATTATACTAAGGGTAATGTGAACTTATTTTTCTCAGAGTCTCCTTGGATTCTGTTCAGCTACATTGAGGGCTTGAAACACCCCATCATCTGTCTGTCTAATGCTGGATTTACATACAGATTTTAGCAAATGTACCTAGAGCATAAGCAAAGGGAAAGCAGATGCTTCTGCCTGAAAAAGTACTGCTAAAGATTTTGTGGTCTAATATAGAAAACACAAATCAAACAGATATGTAACAGCTATGTCTAGTAAAGGTTTTTTTTTGTTTGTTTGTTTTATTATACAGCTAAGTTAAATAGAAATTTATATACAGTCAGAGAGCATTTGGGCCTTCAAGGAAGTCTACATAATAAAGACATCAGCATTGTGCGTGGAAGTAAATCCAGAGTTAAGCCTGCGGATGGGAAACTGAGAGCAAGGCCATCAAGCTTCCCAATATTGTAGTCGGCTAAGTTAAGCAGAAATACACATACAGAAGGAGACAGGGCACCCAAGGAAGTCATCAGAATATGGTTGGAAAAAGATAGGCCCAAAACAGAAATGGAATGGTCAAACCTACACACATTCCTAAGGGGTAAACAATAACTTGAGATTATATTGCATTGGTACAACAAATCATGGCAATTACACTATCTGATAGACATCAGTCAATCTGGTGGATGGGTGAGCATAGCATCTTGACCCATCCCTTCCTAAAAGTCCCTTTGTTCTTTCCATGTACTCTTGCTGAATGACTCATTTCCACACTGTATCAGTATTAACTAAGCAGCTGTATTTGTAATCCTGCAGGTTGATGGTAGTTTGACCCACACTGTACCACACTGTGACGTTGCTGTGTAAATTACCCTTGACAGTGGCCAACCCACGCAAGAACTTCCTTGAAAATCCAAGAGTTGTTCTTCTCTCCTTATTTCTGATTAAACTCTCCTCACTTATTCCTTTGGTTTGCAATTTCCTTGCTCGGTGTTGTGGGAGCACGAACTCAGCACATTCATCATCCAACAGGTCGGGAGAAATGCATAGGGGAGGGACCAGAACATCCAGACCCACACTCCCTTCCCTTCCCCAAAATACCTTTGTTCTTTCCATATACCCTTGGTATGTCACTTGTTTCATCAATATTAGCTAAGAAAAGATTCTTTTGATGCCATAGGTTGATTATGTTTGACCCATGTTGAATCCCTATTGTAACTTTGCTGTATAAATTAGCTCTGACAAAGAGCTTCAGTGGCCTCCCACGTGGGAGCTCTCCTGGAAATCCAGGAGCTATTCTTCCTCTCCTTGTTTCCAATAAAAATTTCCTGACTTCCTCCCGTGGTTCACAGCTTCACTCCTTGTTGTGAGACCACAAGCTCAGCACGTGTGACATCGAAAATGTTGGGAGTTATATTTTTCCTGCATCAATTTCAGATAATCATGCATAATATTTCATAATCTTTTATAATCTCTGTAGCTCTGCTTTTAACAGACATAAGTGAAATACAGGTGGCTTTATGCTCACAACTCCCCATCTCTGACTGTATTTTCTTCCCTTTTGAAGACTTTGTCAATTAATGATGTTGGCTTTGTCCTTCAGTGCTAAACTGGTCTTCCTTGGTGATGGTCAGTAAGAACATGTCTGACATGGGAGCAGACATGATGGAAAGTTTGAGTAAGTGTTGTCAATCACTTCAGGCCAAATTTGATCAATATCAGAGTGATGACTCTTAGGCTTAGTTTGTCTAGAATCCCTTGTCAAGCTACCCTTATTTATTCTGCAGTCAGCAACTTAAAACATCAGAATTTTGACTAAGAAGAATTATAAAACTTTCAAGCAAATGTAGTGAGACCTTACAATATTAGAACTTTAATAAACTATATTTGCAAAGCTTATAGACATGAGACAAGTCAGTAAGAACAAAGCAAATATAGTCTTTAAATTGACTTTAAGATGATAAATAGTGACCAAGTTAATGGAAGAAAACTTATATTATATGAAATAAGCTTAGTTTGCAAGAAAGATATATCAACACATACTTTTATTTTATTATAAATCAAAGTGCATTAGCATTTGGGAGAAGTCAAGTTATTTTCTATAGTAAAGATTGAGAAATATGGTTTGGAGATACCAATAGGTTTAAGTAAGCATGCACAACAGAACAGCAAAACCTTTTGAATAAAGGGTATAAGAATTAATTTTATTGTACTGAACTAATATTGTACTGAATATTATTTTACTCAGGACTGTCTCTTATTGATCAAAATGAGCAAAGGATTTTGTAGATAAATAAGAAGTACAAAAGATAGCAAATCAGAAGAAAGAGTTTGGTTACTTTTACAACAATTATGACTGACTCTATCTTACCATGAGACTTATATCCTTAAAAATAAAAGATATTGTACATAAAAGTAGCTTATGCAATCAGAATTGTTGCATAGTCTTAAATAAATACTCAAATAAATCCAAACTTCTTAAGATTTAATTTTTCTAAACATTTAAGAATGTTTAAGAATGAATAAAACATAGTAGAAACCACAGTAAATCATTTTGACAAAACTAAATTCTCCTCTGTTAAAGTCAATTGTATTCTGTGGAACAAAATAAGAATGTCCACTATCACTACTCTTGCTTTATACATATTTTAAAACTTTACCAGAATAGTTGGGCAAGAGAAAGAAATAAAATGAATACATATAGGAAATAAAGAAATCAAACTGGTATAGGAGAAATATAACTTCCAACATGCTAGGTGTTGAATGTGCTAAGTTCATGTCTCTTGAAACTGAAGAACGAATTCCAAAGAGAAAAGGAGGTTAAGGGTAAGAAAGTTTTAATGAGGAGTAGTAATAGCTCCTGAGAGATTGGAGGGGATCCCAAAAGTGAGTTGGCACTAAGATCACTTCTCTGAGAATGTTTTACAAGGCAAAATAATGAGGCGAGTATAACGGATCAAACTACAATCAACCAGTAAGATATATGTATAGCCACTTAGCTAATGCTGATTCAGTAGAGAAGTGTGGCATGTAGCAAAGGCATATGGCTGACATCATTAACCTAGACTTATCAATGACTTATAAAACAGGAACACCTGGGGGGAAGAAATAGGCCCAGGTGTTGTTACCTACCTGGGTGTCTGTTAGATGTATATCTGGACTTAATGGACATGGTGATACCAATTACAGTCTAATCTCAAGTTTCTATTCATCCCTTAAGGAAATATGGAAGTCTGGCCATGTAAGTTGCCTTCTTCAGATGTGCCTTCAGTCATAATTCTGTTGTCTCCAACTTTCACTGACTTCCTTGAGAACCCAGTCTCTCTGACTGTACAATAATTTTTTCTAACTCAGCTGCCTATAATAGCATTATGCTTACTTTCAGATGACATGACCCTGTATAGAGAAGACTCAAAAATTCCACCAAAAGAATCCTAAAACTAACTAACAATTTCAGCAATGAAGCTGGAAACAAAATCATCATTCAAGAACCAATACACTTCTGTACACCAATAATTATCACACTGAGAAAGGTATTAGGAATACAGTACCATTCAGAATTACCCTCAAAAACTTATATTGTTATGAATTAACTTAACAAAGAAAGTGAAAGACCTCTATAAGGAAAACTGTGGAACTCTAGGAAAGGAGGTTGAAGAGAACATTTGAAAATGAAAATATATATCTTGTTGCTCCATAGGCAGAGTGAATATTATCAAAATGGCCAAAGGAGATTAGGAAATGGCAAGTAGGTGTGACTTGTTAATTACTAGATTCTGGAATATGTGCATGGATCAGTTCCCCAAAGCTCTGCATCTGGACTTCTTGCAAAAATTTGAGCAATTTTTAAATAAGATGCCTGGACTTGAAGTCAACCTGAGCTGTGGGATCACAACAATACCTCACAGGACCCATATGTAAAAGTCATCATGGGTTTCCTCCAGATTTTGACAGTGTAAAAGGACACAGACACCAAGAAAATCTTGCTCTCTTGACTTTCCTTATAATAGCCTCCAGTGCTCTCTCCAGGCTGTGCTTTCATCTTGCTTTGCTCTCTTTTACTCAGCCCAAGCTCACTCTGCAAAGCCAGTTTCTCTCTCACTATTTACTTTTACTCTTTCAAATAAACTGCCGCTGCTTCGTGCTCATTTCATTTATTTCTTCATTTGAGATGAGAAGAACCTAGAATCTAACTCCAGAAGGAAGACAAGCAACCCAGAACCGTGTAACATTTATTTGCTGAGTCACATTTAGAAGGAGCTACCCTGTAACATTTTGGCATAGCCATCCAGGAGGCTCAAAATCCAGGAGATTCCAATAATAAAACTACTAAATATATATATATATATATATATATATATATATATATAATATATAATATATATATATATATATATAAAACAATAAAACTACTGCTAGATACTATACATACAATAATAATATTACTAATACTAATACACAATACCATATATATATATCACAATAAAATACTAATAACGTTCTTCATACAACTGGAGAAACCAATCCTAAACTTTATATGGACCCAGAAGAGATAAGAATATCAATAGCAATCTTGGGCAATGAGAGCAAAGAGGAAGTGTCACAATCCTGGATTTCAAGCTATATTACAAACTTAAAACACTTAAAGCAGCACAGAATTAGCACAAAAAGAGAATATGCATCAATGAAACAGAATAGAAGTTGTAGAAAAAATTCCAGCCATGATCAATTCTCTACTTTCTGACAAAATTAAAACACTTTGTGGAGCTACATTATCCTCTTTTACAAATAGTTCTGGAAAATCTGGCTACACACATAAAGATGACTTTTCTTCTTTTTTTTTTTTTGGTTTTTCTCCGGCACCGGGAACCAAACTCAAGACCTCGCGCTTGCCAGGCAGGTGCTTTTGCCGCTGAGCTAAATCCCCAGCCCCAAGATGACTTTTCTTGATATTTTTTGTTTGTTTTAGAAAGAAAATAAAAAACAAAATAACAGAAACAAACACACAAAAAACATAAAAAAGTAAAACAATACAGAATTTCAAAACAAGGTGATAGGAAATTAATAATGGTTCTTGTATCACATATTGTTATCTTCAAAGTGGTTACTCAGATAACCAGATATTGCATCTAGTCCTAAATCATTCACCATGTACTAGAATAACATTAAATTAAATTAAATCAAAATGAATGAAAGACACAAGTATAAAAACAGAAACACTTAATCTCTTGGAAGACACAATAGACAAACTATAGGCATAGGCAAGGACTTTCTGAACACAACCCAAATTGCACAAGAGATGACATCAAGAATCAACAGGGAAGATCATATCAAATTAAAAATCATCTGTTCAGCAAAGGAAGAAACCCACAGAGTGAAGAGGAAACCTACAAAATGAGAAAAAGTTTTTGCAAACTCTTCCTTTGAGAAAGAGCTAATTTCTAGAATACATAAATAACACAAAAATTTAACCACCTGGACTTCCTGGAAGAAGATGGAGTGGTGAGCAACAGAAAAAGAGCCTCTCTGAGATTTGGTGTCCAGACATTGAGATAAAGTGAGGAGGAAAAGTAGGAGGGAGGTGAGTCCCTGGGACCCAGGGAAGATCTGAAGTGAAAATTGAAGGTCACAGGGGAGTGGAGAGAGAATTCATTGAAGCAGAAGAAGGAAGTAGCAGGTGGTGCTTCCTCCCTGAACACAGATTCACTGCATGGGAGGGATGGCTCAAATCTACAGATGCACAGTGACTACTAATAACTCCAGAAGCCTCCACAGAGAAACACACGGTGGGATAGAGCAGTGGATGCAGCAGACTGCAGTGGCTCGTTATTCAGGTTCAAACATCCACGAGATGAGGGTGATTAACTGGGTGCCATCTTGGAGAGGGGCCATCTGAGCTCAAAATGCAGAACAACTGCTGGCTCCATCTAGCAGGAGGAGGAGATGACTTCAAGTCAGCAAGAGGTCAGCAAGCCCAGTTAGAGTAAGTAAGAGGTGCCAGACTGTTGCAGGGTGAACAGGTCTGGTTCCCAGCTCACCACCAAAACCCAACCTGAACTTTAGTGGAACTAAAAGTGCAGGCTTGCCAGATTACTCTGCTACCCTGCTGAAAAGCTACAGCTGACTTGCTGGAATTAATCAACTTAGAACTGAAATCCATCTGCCCATATTGTCTACCACTAAGAGCAGAGACACACCTTGAATTGGACACTTTTTTCTTTTCTCCTTTCTTGTGTTTTTCTTTTTGTTTGTTGTTTTTCCTTGATTGATTGTTCTTAATTTTATATGAAGGTAAACATGGTTTCTAGGGTTTTGTTTTTGTCCTATTCTGTACTTGTTTTTACTCCTTTTCTTCTCTCTTTTGCTCTTGTCTTCTTCAACAATTCCCCAAAGGTTTTCTGATTGTCCTTTGTCTTACAACCTTGCTTTAATTGCTTCTTCTTTTCTATTTCTCTATTTTTCTCACTAATCTCTTTAAAATTTTCTCCCTTGAGGGTAAAATAGTTATGTTGAGGGCTTATTTACTGCACACAACTTTCCAGTTTATTTTAGATTTTTTTAATATAATGACAAATGTAATTCATATGGGTAAAGGTGGCGTGTTAATAGTTACCTCAGTTTGTCTTTTTTAGGCTGTGTTTGATGATATTGTTATTGCTGATTGTACCACTTTAGACAAAGTGACATAATGGTTCTAACCAGTTTTTCTTCCTGGTATAACAAGACTGACATTGAGTAAAGTTTATTAAAAATGCTATAACTCAGTGCCAAAGAACCAGAGGCTGAGCCAAGTAGGAAGAAGCTTCTCATTCCCAGTAAATTAAGGATCTTGCAAGAGATTCAAAATCCAAAAGCCACCTACACCTGGAAAACACCTCAGAGAAGTAGGTGTTTCCTAATTATTCTAAATACTAGTAATAAGGTTGTTCATTATAGGCAATTTACAAGCACCAACACAGGAATTAAACTAAAAAAATTAGAAAAAGAGAAGTAAATTTAGAAAAATGTAAACCCAGACTTCCAGCTCACCAAAGGCAAACTAAGGGCCAATGAGGTACAATAATTTGAAAGCATCCCATCTGGACTTTCTGAAATGGTAACAGCAGAAGTAACAAATCAGATAAACAAGGCTCTAGAAAAAAATCAAATAAGAAATAATTTCTCAGATAACTACAGGAATGGTGACCAAAATGAAAGATATGCTTAGTGACTCTAGATCAGATAGAAATAAAAAAAAAAAAAAATAGAAGAGCTTAGGAAAATGATGGAAACCATGAATGTCAAATGTAAGGAAGAAATGGAATCTTTGAAACAGAATCAAACAGATATCCAAGAGATTAAAAATTCCAAGAGATTAAAAATTCCATGGAACATATACACAGCACAATGAGGAGAGAATATCAGATACAAAAGACAGGATTGTGTTTAGCAATCATGAAAATATTTCTTAAAAATAGAATGGGACCATAAAAATTAGCAGCTGCCAGGTGGTGCAAAGAAGAATAACATGAGGTTGATTTGAGTCAATAATAAGGCAGAAGACAGCAAATGACATAAAACACCTGCCCCCATATCTTATGACCGAAAACTTCCCTGCCAAGAACAATTTGGCATACACTTAAATGAGACATACAGAACTTCAATTAGCCATGATCAAAAGTAAAAAAAAAAATCAACAGCAAGCATATAATAGTCAAATTCCAAAAATTCAGCAGAACAGAATATTCAAAGCTATTAGAGAAAAGAAGCAAATCACCTCTGAAGGAAATCCATTAGAATCACAGCAAACTTCTCAACACAAACTCAAGTCAAGCAGAGCTTTGCATGAAGTATTTCAAACTCTAAAAGAAAACAACCTCTTACCTACATTGACATAATTCTGCAAAGCTACCTTTCAAACTTGATGGAGATTTAAGATACTTCCATGAAAAGAACACCTGAGAAAATTTATAAATACCAAATCAGTACTCCAAAAATATTCTTGAGGAGATTCTAGAAAGAATTAATGAAAACTACAGCTCCATAAACCCCAACACAATGAATCCACCAAGCAAGGTAAACAAATAGAGGGGGAAAAGGGGAAGCAAACCTGTAAAATAGCATGACAAGGATAAATCAATACATATCAGTTATAACCATCAACATTAGTGGCCTCAATTCACCAATCAAAACAATCAGACTGCCAGAATGGGTCAAAAAGCAAGATTCAACAATATGCTAAATAGAAGAAACACATTTAATTAAAAACTCATAGACTGAAAGTCAAAACATGGAAAACAATACCCCATGTGACAGGAAACTCCAAAAAAGCAGTAGCTATTCTGTTTGTAGACAAAGTGAATTTCAAGCCAAGACTGATTAAGAGAGACAAAGAAAGTCACTACATCCTTGTAAAGGGAACAATCCAAGAGGAAGAGACAGAAATCATAAATATATTTGCACTAAACAGCAATGTACCCAACTCTATAAAACAAACATTAAAGGACATGAAAAATCAAATAAGCACTAGTACAATTGTAATGGGAGACCTCAACACCCACTGTCACAAATAGATCAATTAGACAAAAATTCAACAATTAAATGTTAGAACTGAATGAAATTTTGAACAAAAGGACTTAGTAGATGTCTACATGTTCTACCCACAACATTAGAATACACATTCTGCTCAGCTACATGTAGAGTGTTCTCCAAAATAGAGCACATATTAGCTCTTGGAATAGTCTTAAATAAATGCAAAGGAACTGAAATTATCCTATGAATACAATCAGTTCATTGCATAATGAAATTGGAAATCAATGGCAAAAGAAACCACAGAACTTCATAAACACATGGAAATTAAATAACACCCTTCTGAACAACCAGAAGGCCACAGATGAAATTAAAGAAGAAATAAGACACTTTCTACGGTTAAATGATAATACCAATACAACATATCAGACCTTATGGGAAACAATGAATGCAGTCCTATGAAGGAAAATTGTAGTGAACAATACCCATATTAAGAAAAGAGAGGGAGCTCATATAAACAACTTAATGTTGCACCTCACTGAGACGGAAATTAACAAACACGTTTACAAATAGTACCCAAAGTGAAATATCTAGGAATCAATCTAATGAAGAGAGTAAAAGACTTTCATATTGAAAATTAGAGTACTTTAACAAAGGAAGTTGAAGAGGATATCATAAAGTGCAGAGAAATCCCTTGTTCTAGAGTATGAAAACCAATATAATGAAAGTGGCCATACTTCCAACATTGTTACACAGATGAAGGCGATTCTGATCAAAATTGCAAGAGTGTATTACACGGAATTAGAGAAAACAACCCTGAAGTTAATTTGGAACCATAAGAGAACTAGAACAGCAAAAGCAGTTCTGGGAAACAATGTTAAGACAAGGGGCATCAAAATCCCTCATTTGAAGCAGTACTACAAAACTACTGCAATAAAAACAGCAGGTACTGGGAACAAAACAAAACAAAACAAAACTGAACCCAAGGATTGGTGAAACACTTTAGAAGATGCAGAAACAAATCTGAACACACTCAGCCTCCTTATCTTTGACAAGAGCGCCAAACACTGGAAGAAAGATAGCCTCTTTAATAAACCGGACTGGAAAAATTGACTTTCTACATGCCAAAGTTTAAAATTAGACACATGTCTATCACTGTGCGCTGAACTAAAATCAAAATGGATCAAATTTCTAAATAATAAAGAAGAAATACTAAATATGCTGGAATGTAGAACAGGTACAACAGTTGGAGACATTGGTGTAGCAAACACTTAAGAAAACCCCAGTTGCACAGGAACTATCACAAAGAATCAACAACTGGGATCTCATCTTATTGGAATGGTTTTGTACAGCAAGAGAAACCACCAACAGAGTGAAGAGACAACTCAGTGTGGGAAATTTTTTTCAGCTGTTCCTCAGACAAGAGACTAATATTTAGAATACACAAAGGACTCAAAAATCAGGCCTCCAAATTTAAAGACCCAGGCACAAAATAAGCATCTGAAATGCATAGATACTTCTCAAATGAAGAAGTAGAAACAGCAAATAAATAATTGAAAAAATGTTCAACATCACTAGTCATTCAAGAAATGCAAATTAGAACAATGCTAAGATTCCATCTCACCCCGGAAAGAATGGCTTTCAAGAAATGAACCAATAACAAATGCTTCTGAGGATGTGGGGAAAAAGGACCTTTTACACTGTTGCTGAGAGTGTAGACTGTATCAAACCCTATGAAAATCAGTGGAGATTCCTCAAAATAATAAAATTACAGATTCCATTTGAATCGGCTCTTCCCCTTGGTATATTCCTGAAAGAATTAAAAGCATTATACCACAGTGATATATACATACCCATGTTTATAAAAGCACAATTTGTAATAGCTAAGTCTTGGAAACAGCCCATAAACTAATATATAGATAAAGAAGATTTTTTTTATATGAAGGAGTACTACTTAGCCATAAAGAAGGGTAAACTTAAGACATTTCTAGGCAAATGGATGCAATTTGGGACCATACTCTTAAGTAAAATAAATCAATCACACATGTGTAAATATCATATTGTTTCTCTGGTGTGAGAAATCTTAAGTGTAACTAAGGACCAAAGTGTATAATAAGTGTTAAGAAATAGAAAGGAAATTTTTCAAAGTGAAGAGGAAAGAAAGAGTGGGGAGAGGAAAAGAAAGGATGGGAAACAAAATACAATGACAAAAGAATGATAAAATGGAAACAAAGCTTTGTAAATAAGGATGAAAGGAGAGAATGAAGGGAGAGGAAGGGATTGGGAAAAAAGAGGAATCAAGACATCATGTACAGGTGATAATTTCCTGTGATGAATATGATCATTATATAACATTATATTGTACCAATAAACAATAAAAATTGAAAAACAAAATAATGAACAAAAGCAATGACCTAGTAAGATGCTAAACAACATGGATGTGCTCACTCAATATAAGCTCCTTGGTTTCAACAAACGTATCACTCTGATGAGGGATACTGATAGTGGGGGAGGCTGTGCATGTTGTGGGAACTGGGAGTAGGAGTGAGAATCTCTCTACCTTCCCCTCAGTTTCACTGTGATTCTGCATCTACCAAGAAGTAGTCTCTTTTAAAACAGGGAGGCGTAGCAAAACCTGAAATGTACAACACTTAGAAAAGACAATTAGAAAGGACTACCTACTCTGATTCCCTTCATTTATATTCTGGAAACTATAGAGGCAGTGGAAGGACCACTGGTCACCAGGATTTCAGGGAGAGGACAGGTTGCCCAGGTGAAACACAGGTCAATTTTAAGGCTATGAAATCAGACCAAGGAGTGGAACTGAGAACTATTTTCTAATGCAGCAACACATTTCACTTTCCACCAGTAGAGTTTAGGGATTCCCATACGCTGAAGTGAAATAAATCAGACACACATGTGTAAATATGGCATTGTTTCTCCCGTGTGAGAAATCAAGTGTGCAGATTAGGACCAAAATATATAACAAATATTGAGAGATAGGAAGAGAATATTTTGATGGGAAGGGGAACTAGGGAGGGAGAGTGAAAAAGAAAGGAAGGGAAAAGAAAAATAAAACAAGAAAAAGTAAACAATGGCAGGAAAACGTTTGTAAAACGGAGGAGAAGTGGGGCTCAAGGGAGGGTAGGGGAAGGAGAAACAAAAGGAATCAAGGTGTATCATGCACAGGCACAAACTCATTATGAATGTGATCATTATGTATGCCTAAAATGTACCTATGAACTTAGTTAATTAAAAAAATTCAACCACCCCCCAAATAGAAATACGTAAACAACATGGAAACTGAAATGAATGGACACTTCTCAAATGAAGAAGTATGAATTTCTAGTAAATACATAAAATAATGTTTAACATCCCTAGCCATTAGGGAAATGCAAATGCAAACAACACTGAGATTTCATATTACATCAGAAAAATGACTATTATCAGGAAATCAAATGATCACAAATGCTGGCAAGTCTGAAGGGGAAAAGAAACCTTCTACATTGTCTGTGGGCATGCAAATTAATACCAGTCCTACGGAAATGAGCATGGGGATACATCAAAAACTAAAAATAGAATTCCATTTGATTCAGCTATCCCCCTTCTAGGTTTCTTCCCAAAAGAGTTGAGTACATCATATTACAGTGATGCATGCTTTCCCGTGTTTATAGCAACACAGCTCATAATAGCTAAATATTACAAGTGGTTTATATGCCCATCAGAAGACTGGATAAAGAATATGTGGTGTCTGTATAAATCTGAATGATCTGTAGGAAAATGGATGAATCTTGAGACCATAATGTTAAATGTAGTAAATCAGATGCGCAATCTTAAACATTAAATGGTTTCCTTCCTATGAGAAACTGGGTATAAATGAAAGATAGATAATAGTAACACGAAGACCTTGTGCAAATGGGAAGGGTCAAAGAGATGGAGGAGGTGCAGTGGGGAAGAGAGGAGGAGGATCTAAAAACTAAAGACATTTTATATGCAAGACCTACTGCCCATGATGAATAGAATTATCATGTACTGAACACGTATTCCACGTATTCACAAAAAAGAATAATAAAAAAAGAAGGCAGGATTTTTTTCACTTTCTTAATTATTAGCTATAGATAAGATGCACATAAGCTTGTGGTTTCGGGCCTTAGTTGAGGAGAATGTAACATTTTCTAAATAAGGTTCTGGGTCCACTCAAAATTCAGATCATTGCTGAGAGGTTGAAAAAGCCAGATGTTCTCAAAGGAAAACTAAGGGCAACACCCACCTCAGACTAAGCAGGGCCTTACTTCTCTCTGAAGTAGGGAAATAGAGACCATTTTATTTGTACAAGTAGAATGATCTTTCGTGATGTAAAGGATGTGCTCTGAAAGCTGAGCATACTACAACTGCAAGTAAGAATCAAGCAGAGGACAGCCAATGTCTAAACAGTTTATGGTTCTGAAATGATACTGGAGCTGAACTCCCCACCTTCCTGCACTAACTGCATATATTTTGTCTCTAATCACCTTTATCTTCCTTCACTTCTGTAATTCCTTTGCCACTCATAAAATTCTACTACTATTCTAGCATTCCTTTTCCTTTGCTTTGATAATGTGTCTAATCCACTATTGGAGAAAATAGATTCATTAATCTTTTCTTAATTGCTAACTTGTCCTTTACATTTTCTTTAAAATAGTATTTGCCTAGATTAACATTTCCTATCCCCTAGCACGATTTGAATCTTTAGAGACAATCATTATAATCTTTATTTATTATTTTAATATTATTTAGTTACGTGGGAGCAGGTACAAAAATGTTAAAACCTACTCAGAGGAATGTACCAGTTGGCAATGCAGGAAGTAATGTAGACAAAAGCACTCCTCAAGGAACAATATTGAAAGACTACCACCGACTGCAAAAACCAATAGGAAGCCTCATTTTTGTTCCCAAAATGCAAAGATAGGTAGAGATGAACTTCAAGCTACTCTGGGATCCTACCAAGCAGTAGACATCGAGGCACAGCTGATCTCAAGAAGAGAATGATAAATACAGTAGATTCAAGTCCTGGAGAGCCCAAGGTGTTCACTGGGGCAAGGATCAAAAAATTACAGTGGAGGGAGCTGAGTATTATGAATTTAAATTTACAAGCTGGCATGCAGAGGTAGGAGTAAGTGATTGCATGGCTTGTGACTCAGTTTTCTGTTGCTGTAACAAAATAGCTCACGCAAACGCTTTATAAAGAGAAAAACTTTACTTTGGTTCAACATTTTAGACCCGTGAGTTCATGACAGGTTGGCTGTGTTGAGTGTGGGCCTGTGGTAAGACAGAACAGCATGGCAGGAAATACATGGTTAGCAAATCTGTTCACTTCGTGGAAGCTTGGAAGACAGAGAAAGAAGAGGAGGAGTAAAAGTCTCAGTACCTCCTCCACAGACACCCTCAGTGACCTAACTTCCTCCCATAGACCCTGTTTCTTAAATATTTCATTACCTCCTAATAGCGCCACCGCCCCACAGGCCTGGGGTCTATTTCAGACCCAAACAATAGCATTGTGTCATGTAGTGCTGTAATGGTCTGTGCTATCAATACAAGGATGGAAATGTAGATCATACAGAGTCAAGCATAACTGACAATGGTTCAGCTGGGTGGTGTGTAAAGAAACGTTACACAGAGCGAATTAAATAAAAATATAGCAAGATGAGAGCGCTCAAGAGAGGGATCACGGAGGAAAAGAGGCGAGTGAAGGGGTATTAATAAAAGGAATTAAGATGTGTTCTGTACATGGACCAGTTTCCCACAAGGAATGCATTAGTACATAATATATAGGTAGATGGTAGCCTCAGCCCTAGAGTCCATCCCTGCCAGGATATAGTACACTGTATATTATATATCTATGTTAATATCTGTCTCTATATATCTATATTATCTATCATCTATCTCTGTACTATCATCTATGTATCTATCTATCTATCCATCTATCATCTATCTATGCATATTGTATAGTAATCAAGGGGCAGTGATGATGTCTGCTCAGTGAGGCGCTATAACAGACAGCAGAAAATAATTTCTGCTGATTGATCACAAACCTACCTCCTATTCACTCATCAGCGACTTCTATTTATGCTTCTTCTCTCAGCTTGCCTATTGTTCCTCATTATTCCAACAGAGCTGCAGAATCATGTTAAACCTCTGTTGCTTTAATTTTACAGCTTATTATCCTTTTCATCCATTTGGCAATGCACCATTACTCTTGGCCTATCTTCACTACCATAGCGTTCTTAGTTTTTAGCAGGGAACCTGGAAAAGGCAGGTGCTCCCTGAATGGCGGGCAAATGAGAAGGCTTCAGAAAGAATGCTTGCTATGCTCTTCTCAATCAGAATCCAAGAGTCTTTTTCATAACCCACTGTGATGTCATTCTTTCTGGTACATATGTTTCTTTTCAAATAAATACCTTTTATTAGATGAAAAATGGTATACTGTTAAGCACTAAAACTGTATGTCGTTATTTTGCATGTACAGTAAGAGAAAGGTGATCACAATACTTGGTGCACAAGTACTTAATTCTGATACATATGTTTTTTAAAAGGGAAGGGATATAGTTATTTTGAGGACAAAAACATTTGTTTGAAATTCCCCAATGGAGTTCTGAAGCTATTGAAGAAAATCTCTTTTATTCTTAATTTATAATTAATATGTAGGTGGGGTACATTTATGAAGTCCTTCTAATTATGAAGTCCTTCTAATCATTTTACAGAATCGAAGTAGATAAAATTGGGGCTGTGCTCAGTGGCACAGCACCTGCCCGGCAAGCACAAGGTCGTTAGTTCGATCTCTGGTACCAGAAAGAATAAAATAAAATAAAATAAAATAAAAATTGCACTGAAAGTAGATCAAATTAATGGTGATAGCTTTTCTAGTAAATGACATTTTTAATCTTTTATATAAACTTTTAAACAGAGTATAATATACAAACAGACATAAAAAGGCAAACAGGAACTATGTATTTTGATGAAATTTGATAAAGTAAACATACAGTGAAATTAGCACTTTGATTAAAAAAGTAAACATTCCAGAAACTCTTCCAGTATTTAACATTCAACTATATTGAGGTTTCTTACATTTTGTATTGTTTTTGAATATTTTTGTGCTTTGTATCACTGGCATCACAGAGTTATGTTCCCTTTTATGTTTGACTTATTTTGTCAAAATTATATGAAATTATGTGAAGTCTATCCATGTTGTAGTAAACAATAGTATATTTTTTAAAAAGTCCTTGTTCTTTGAATAATATTCCACTTTATGAACTTAAAATAATTTATTTTTCTATAACACATTTTTCTTACAGTCTTGGGATCAATCTTAGGGCATTGCACTTGCTAGGCAAATGCTTTAACACTGAACTGCATGCCTAGACCAAGACTTATTTTTAAACTAACATACTTATTCTTCTTTGCATCTACAGTCTATCATTGATTCAGCCTTTAGGTATCAGAAAGGTACTCTTGTGATCATTGTTATACGTTTAGTTTTGGAAATTTATACATTGACTTTAATTGGTGTGTGTATGTACCTACCCATCTCTGTGTACTACCTATAAGGAATACAGTAACAAAGAACAGAGATATGCTCACACACACACAAAAACAGTTTACCAAAATAGTTACACCCACTTACACTTCCTCCAAAAATACCTAATGTGTCCTGTTTTGCTAATTTTAGCGATTTGGGGTGGTATGAAGTGTTAATTACTGTAATTTTAATTTGCATTTCTCTAATTACAAAACAATTTAGCATGGTTACTTTTTTAAAAAAACAAATATATATTTATTTTTAAAGGATAAACTTGGATATATTTATCATTTAGAATATCTTACTTTGAAAAATGCTTATGTTGTGGGATAGCTAAATCAAGTCAATTCTCACATTTTACCTCACATTCTTATTTTTTGTTTGTAGTGAAAACATTTAATACCCACTCCTTTAGCAAACTTCAAGAACAAAATATATTTTCCTTGTTTACAAGTAACGTATCTTAAAACTTGCCCCTTCTATCCAACTATTTTCATACATTTAATTGATTTCCTTTTTATACATACTTGTTAACATATTTTTTATTAATGTGTACTTTTTCCTTACTGATTTTTTTAAATTAAAGGAAAATATAAAGTGATTCTTTCAGTAATAATTAGTTGTTGATCATATATTCTCAGATTTTAAAAATTTCATACTTCTAATTCTTTTCCAATTAAGGTATTCTCCACTGTATCCAAAGGTTGAAGAAAGAAATCTTTTTATCAGTGGATGATTCTCTTATTAATAAAAATTTTATTGTAGGAAATGCAATGGCATATATTTCCTAATTTGTGTAAAAGAAATGTTTGCTGTATTTGTCAAGAATACTCTCTGAAAGCATATTGTAACACCTACCATAGAGAATTAAGAAAAATCATGAAAAGCCTAGCATGTGACACATGGTTGAAATCCCAGCACTTGGGGAGCTGAGGCAGGAAAATCACTGAGAGTTCCAGGACAGGCTGGGCTACATAGTGAGTTCAAGACCAGCCTGAACTACATATTGAGACTCTGTCCAAAAGATCAAAGTACATAAACAAACAAAACCAAACAATATGGGTCGGGGATGTAGATCAGTGGCACAGTGCCTGCCTGGCAAGTACAATGTCCTGAGTTCAATTTCCAGTCCAAAAAAACCACACACAAAAAAATAAAGTGTGCTAAAATTAAGGAAAATCATGAGAACAATGCAAAACTCAAATACAGTTTTGTTTTTTTTTAAACCCTAAATGCACATGCATGAATTCTTTCCAGGATGTGGCCTGGGCATAAATGTTCAACATTTATTAAGAATCTAGATTTCTAGTGCCCATGAAGAAAGTATCGCATGTCTTTCAAAACAAGTTTTACAACAGGTTCCCTTAACCAATCCACCAAAACCTGTTTTGGTGAGTGTTTATCTCAGTGCATTTAAATTACAATCCAACACTTTCATGTTGGTTTATAGGGTCTACATGATCTGTCCCATGCCTCTTTCCGCTTCATCTGTTTTTCTCATTAAGTTGCAGTTTTAATACATTTTTAAAATGGTTTCCATACACAGCAGTCTTGCTCTTAACTCACAGTATTTGCACATGCTTTTCTGTCAATTTGGAGGAGTTCTATTTTGGCTTATCTGGAAATTTCTTATCTTTCTAGCCTCAAATTTGGATGAACCATCTACAAACACAAAAAAGAGGAAGAAGTTGGACTATCTACAGGAACATACATTTCTTTGTCCCAGTTCTCATTATCTTGGTATAATGTATTGTCTTACTCAAGATGTTATCAATAGCCAACATCATTTTGGCTATTAATTTGTTTTCCTGTCTATTGTTGTCTCTCCACCCTTTCAATTGGATATGATCTGCCTGAGAGCTGGCAATTTGTTTACATTCATCCACCTGTTTATCACTCTGAGCACACTTATCTCAGGTAGAACTGTTATTTGAAGACGCCATAGCTAAATAAATCACTCATAGAGATTCTTTACCAAACATTAGCTTAAAACTTTTATTATGGTAATTGTAGTGGATTGATGACTAGTGGTCAACTTATAACCCCCAGATGAACTGTGTAAGTGTGGTGCTGAGTGTCAGAGGCCCACCTGGGGATTGTTGCCAGCAGTATAAGAGGCAGAACTGGAGAAGGAGAAAGAGGCTGTTGGAATCTGAAAGGCTACTTGGAGCTGAGAGAGGCTGTGGGGAGCTGGTAGAAGCTGTAGGAGCTGTTGGTTGTTTTGGAGGAGTTCCTCAGGCTGGCTTTCCTGATGAACTTGGCTGTTTTCATCCTCCAAGGAGCTTGGAACTTTTTTTCACTGAGAATGGCTTTGGTTTACTTTGGGGGAGCTCTGGTCCTCACTTTGAGCATCACTTCCTGGCTCCGGAGAAAAAGATGGTGCACCGCTCAGTAGCCTGGAGAAGCTTTCTTCGGTGGCTTCCCTAATGAGAACTCAGCCATCTTGATCATCAGAGGAGCTTGGGACCTCACTGTTGTTGAGTATGATTGTGGTACCTTTTGGGGGAGCTCTGGTTCTTCCGAGCGTCACTTCCTGGCTCCAGTGCAGATCCCTCAGCCTGCTGGCACAGATCCTTCATCCTACTGGCACAAACTTTCTAGATTCCACCACTGACCTTTGGGCCTTCCCAGCGCAGAATCGTGAAACAGGCCTGCATGAGATATTATTATGGGCTCTGGGCTTCCAGTTGGATTCGTGGGAGACATTGTTATGAGCTCTAGATCTTAAGCTGGACTCATGCAGGACGTTATTATGGGATCCAGGCCCTCATTTCGATTCTTGGTCTATAGTGTGTAGACAAATTTCCTGCACTCCCTTGTATATTGCTCTTTGGGTAACTATTATGAATAATCATGTAAAATATGTGTCCTGTACAATATTGTGTTCTCTTGTAAAATAACCCCTAAACCAACACAGTAATGTTAATCATAAAGTTTTAAGTGAGCATTTTCAGAACATATTTGTCTAAAACTCTGTGTTTCTTTTATTTTTTAAAAGCATCACTTTATTTTGATTAATGAAAAAACAGAGTTTACAGCCCAACTCCGCACCCTGGTGCCTTGCACATACTAAGCAGGTGCTGCATCACTGAGCTACACACCAGTCTGGAAGATTTTGCATATGTGAAAAATTCTCAAGTGAGGCTAACAGTTATGCAAAGGCTATATTCTGAATAGCAAAGTTTCGTTCTAGATTTCCTGTATTTGAGTATTTGTGAGAGCGTTGTGGTTTGGTTGTGAAACGTCCTCCAAGTGTTCCTGTCTTGACGGCTTGGTTCCCAATTCAGAGCTCGTTCAGAGCGGGCCTTGCAGAGGTCATTAGTGCGTAGGAGTTCTGACCTCACGTGTGGAATGATCCACTGATGGAGTACTTGCCTGATGGGCTATTGGAGGTAAGCAGAACATTAGGAGGGAGAGCCTTGTTGGAGGATTGGAGGAAGCTGATAATGAGGGGTATGCTTTTGGAGGGTATATTTTGTCTGTAGAGTCTCAGCTCTCTTTCTCTTTCTCTCTCTCTCTCTCTCTCTCTCTCTCTCTCTCTCTCTCTCTCTCTCTCTCTCTCTCTCCCTCTCTCTTCCTCTCTTTTTCCACCTGCAATGAGGTGAGTACCTCTGCTATGTCATGCTGTCTTCCATGACATTCTGACACACTAAAGACCTGGAAACAATGGAGACATGTGATTATGGACTGAAGTATCAACAAGGACTCGCTAGAGTTCATTAAAAAACTAAATGAAAATATACATTAACTGTTTAAAAATCTTTTAGTCCTCTTAGGCATAACCCACATTTTGGGGGGATGTGCTAATATGGTTCTTGTTTTGTTTTGCTTCCTCTCTTAGTTTTTTAGAGTCCTTGTAAAGTCTCACCCATCTCCAGAATGGCTGCATAATTTGGGCACTGCACAACCATGTGTAGCATTTTCTGAAATGTTGGGGAGATCGCACCTGAACCTGGTTCAGTAATCCTCCTCACTGTCTTGTAGTCATTACCTCTTGATGTCCTTGTGACTCACTTCTGAGAAAAACACTGAGAGAATAAAACCATTTTGATCAAGAATCACTAAACAATGACGGCATTCTGTTGTGACTTCTGTAGCCATTTCTTCTTTTCTACACCCTCTCTGACATCACTCCATCATATCTGTGTGTAGGCAGGGACAGTAAAACAGACAAAGGAAAAGTCTGAACCAAGAATTTAGTAATGAAAAAGACAAGACTGAGATGAAGGTGTCATATCCCCAGACTTTTCAGATAGAGGAACTAATGAATTATTGTATTAGATGTTCCATGATATACATTTAAATGTACTCTATCATTGTTTGGATCTCAGCTTTTTCACTTACAACTTGTTTAATCATGAAACAGTTTGCTGCTATTGATGTTAATGACTTCCTGGATTGTCTTGAGAATGAAAGATATAACGCATGCAGAAAATGAGCACTTGATAGATACTGCATGCAGTTGTAAAATAATATAAAATAATTAAACCACAACGTAAGTCTGTTCAGTACTGATGCAGTTGAAAAATGTGAGCTAATAAAGATAAAAGTACTCATCTCTCATCATGTTCAAGTGTCTTTTTTTTCAGTAGAAAGGTACATTTTATACGTTATTTATTTACTTATTTACCTATTTATACTTCGTCTTCTGTCTCTTATGAAGGTTGTAAACTTCCAGAGGCAGAGAAGGAAGCGTCTGTATTTAGGTATTGAAACACTCACGCTTAAAATAATGCTTGATAGGTCCTAACAGACTAACAGATACTTAATATATAGTTGTGGAATAAATTCCTAAATATGTAATAATTTGCTGTATTATTGGGTAACTGCAAAGAAATATTCATGTTTTGTATTTGGCCCTTGTAGAAAGAACAGAAGAATATTACCCAGAGAAAAAAATCATCAGAATCCAGGATTCACATGAATTTGGAGGCGGAATCCAATCTACCTGCATTTCTATCAATCTCAATGGAATTTATTTTATAGCAGAATTTCATCTGTATTGCCACTAGGTACCTGGCAGAAATAAATTTTAATTTTTCCCCAAGGACCAGATCTTCAAACAAGCATGCTAGAATTCCATATATTCTGCAGAAATATGTATCAAAGTAAGAGAAATAAAACAAATGAAAAGAAGGCACCACCAAAGTTGAGACAAATAAAACATAAGAACCATAGCTACAAAGCCTCTGACTAAGAAAATTTCATACTGTGAAATACAGCTAAAGAAGTGCAAGAAAGAAAGAGAATGTAAGGAAAACAAAAGTTTCCTGAATAAGAAGATATAAGTAATTTTAAATATTTCTATCATTATGAATAGAGGGATTAATTAGTCAATAAAATGAGTAGATTATCAAATTATCTATTTAAAATGTGTCACAATTCTGTTATAAAGCACAAAGATAAAGATTAAAAATAAGATTATAGAATAAAATTAGTGAGGTTTACAGTAAGTAAATAAGGTTGTATACCCATATTAAATGAGAAAAAAATGTCTTAAGAAAAGATAGCATTCCCATAGATAAAGATGACAACTGCAATATGACCAAGAAATAAATTAATCAAAGAATTCAATAATATGTATTAAATGGGTAACATTGTCTGAACATACACTACAAAACCTAAAACAAAAAGTTACAAATCCCCAATAATAGGTCATATATTTCCTGGTTATTGATGACATAGCTTCAATAAAATTTGTGTATTGGTTTATATTAATAATTATTTCAAAAAATTTATAGGAATAATGTTTGCCATAGCAGAAATTGTAAGTAGTAAATTTATTTATTACCAGGGGAAAGAATAATTTATTGTGCTCCATTCATACATTGAAATTTGGTGTACAGTATTTGTTAAAGAGATACAAAGACTCATACTTAAATGTTTAAGTAGTGTTATTTATAATAGTTAAAACCAAGATGTGTTTTAACTAGTGAATAATTAAATAAACTGTGGTGCATCAATACCACAAGATCATATGCAGCAATAATTATTTGATATATGCACCAGCCTGTATGGACTTCCAGAGGATACTGATGAAAAGGTAATGCATAATGTATGATTGACATTACATAACATTCTTGCAATAGCAAAATTGTATTGCTGGAAAATAGGTTAGCGAGTGCCAGGAGCAAGAAGTAGAAGAGGAAGAAAATGGCTCCTGCTCATTGCTCACCACTTGTAAGCTTTTGTGCCAAGGTGTTGGGGTTCACATGCCAATTATCTCCTCTTAAACCATGTGGCTTAACTTGCTCCATCTTACCTTAAGTTTCGTTATCCTAAAATCCAAGTAATGACACTGCCAATCCTGATGATGTTTTGAGGATTAAGGAAGTTAACACAACCAGAGGGCGTAAAGCACTGACTTACGTGTTACTCACACATGGCCGGTATAGACTATTACTGTTCTTCATCTACTTGTTACCAATTCATCAATATTTCTGAATATTTTGCTTTCCTACAGCATTCTATATCCTCTAAGTAAAATATTAAGAGCAAATTTGAAGTTTCTATTGGTCTGTTTTGAATGATTATTATGTCATTTGTGAAATCATTTCTGTAAAGTTTTTTTTTCCTCCTTGGGTGAAGACACTACTGATAATGAATAGCTGTTTTCTAAATGAGTGTGTCTTTGACAATTGGGCAACCATAATTTGTGAGACTGTTAGAACTCTTAAAACTGTGTGTGGTGGTTATTGTTGGAAACAGTACAGTCTCAAAGCAAATTTGTAAAATTTGTGATCAAAGACAAAAAAAGTTAGTATTATCAATCTGTCTCAACAAGAGAGCAAAAGACAGACATTAAGGAAAATTACAAAAAACCCCACCTACAGCTATCTATATTCTGTATACAAATTGATAGGACATCTCTTTTAAGAACACCATAGATTCAGCATTTCCCACTCTCCCTTGCTCTCTTGCTTGTTCTCTTTGATGGAAATAAGCTCTCATGTTTTGCTCTAGGCTATAGAGAGGCTATAGAAAGGCCCATGAGTCAAGGAACTCAGGGAACTACTCTGTCCTCCTAACCAAAGGAAAGCAAATTGAGTCACCAAGCACAAGAGCGAGCTTGAATCTGCATCCATCAAGTGTCAGGAAATACATTTCTTATACAAAAGTAGGGCAAAGTGTCATTCTATACAACAGCTATTTTGAGAAGACACTGAAACATCTTGGCTATTTTGCCCACCTGATGTTTGACAACTTCTCTAATGTGGATCCTCTTGGTGAGCAGTGATGTACAATGGAAATGGCTTGGCATTTTGTGCTAATCCTACGCAATCCATTCACGTAGCTCTCTATGACCGCCTCTTGTCACCCATTTTCTAATTGTTTGCTTTTCCATGTCTTAACTGACTAACCAGTTAACCATGACTGGAAAACTAATGTATACCTAAGCCCAGAGTCATTTCGCCTTCTTACAAAACTAGGCAAGTCCTGCGCACTGCTGTGATTCTTTCCCCCCATATATTTGGGCTCACCATTGAATGGGGACAGTATTTAGTCTCTAGTCACTGTTGGCCCCTGTAGCATGCCTTAGAAATCCAGATCTCCTCCTGTGCTAAATCAAACTCCCTACTAGGGAGAGCAGGTAAAGATTAGGAGCTGGCATGAAGAGTTCACTTGGCAACTGTGCTGTACTTGTACTGTTTTGATCCATTTAGGGCTGGTCTCATGACCTACAGCTGAAGAGAAAAGAAAAGTGTTCGGATACTGGAAGCTGAGAGAATATTCAGTTTTATGAGAGAGGTAATTGATAAGAATTACAGATGTCCACTGAACGACAGCTAAATGGAGCAGTTCAGCAGTGAAATAATCTGGGAAGTCGACTTTTTACCTCGCCCTCCTCCCAGTGTAACCCTCTCTGTCTTCTAGGGTCTCCTGTCAGACACATCCAAGAGGAAGTGGGAGAGCAATAGTATCTGGAAGCCCATAAAGGCAAGGTCAGTCTTCTAGGACACGGAATAGAATATAAAATAGTACAAAATTGCTCTAAAAGATTGTGGCCATTAATTGTGATATGTCAACTTTAATGGAGTAAGAAATGCCCAACGGGTTACTAATGCACAGTTCTGATGATGTCCCTGGGATGTTTCTACAGATACTGGCATGTAGGCTAGCACACTAAGAGTGAAAGTCCAAATGCTGGTTGTGGTGGCGCCCATCACTAGGTTTATAGCCCGGATGGAACGAAAAAGAAAGGAAATGTGTGTGCTCATATTGAAGCAGAGCTCCAGTCAGTTTGAGTGGTTGTGTCTTCTGTTGCCATCACCTTTGGATATCAGTCACCAGGTACCCAGTGTCTTCTAAACATGGAGTATTTTAGGCACCCATGATATTGACTATTTATTGCTAGCATTGCCTCAATATTATTCTTAAGAAATCAAATGACATATATAATATACTCTTTTCTTCATTTAAAAAATTCTTATTCTTTGAATTTCACCATTGTGTTGGTCCACTTTCTGTTACTGTCACAAGATCAATTTTAGATCAGTCAGCTTAAAAAATCAAAGATGTACTTTGTCTCAGCACCTTGGAAATTTCAGTCTATGATTGGTTGCCTATGTTGCTTTGGGGCTGCAGTAAGGCAGTGCATGATGGCAGGAATATGTGGGGAAAGGGACCCATTTAGAACTTCACAAGTTTCTGAAAGAGATGGAAAGAGACCAGGGTCCCTTTCAAAGTCACAAACCAGGGACCTAAGACCTGCCAATAGGACCTTCCACTTAAAGTTTCTACAAATTCCTTTAAGAACCATGGATTAAGGACCAAACCTTTAACACATAGGCTTTTGGGAGGACAAAATATGTTTGGGTTTTTTACCCAAACCACAACAACCATTCTATAAGAAATTCTGACTTATTTTCCAAAAAATCTTTGTTGAACTCTGTTTAGGTTGTTGTTTTAGAGTTGCTGCATTTATCGGATTAGTTTCCACTTCTCTTTTTCTCATTCACCAGTGACCAAGAAATACAGATTTATAATTTAATGTCATCAAAACATTTCCCATCCAAGAAGAATAAATTGCTGTTCTATTTTTAGATATATTCCTTCTCATAACAAATATATGATTTTATAACTCAGTTTAATAAATTATAAGCACAACAGAAATTATTTCCAGGTACAGAAAATGACTTTTGAGCAAAATTATAGAATGAGTTCTGACCAAAGATAAAGAGCAAGCTAGAAATCTCAGAAACCCAGGGAAAACTTACCAGTCTGAGCTAACTCACCATAAAAAAAAAATGGATGTTATAATTTTATGTTCTCCAATCAATGTCTCAAGCTTTTACATTTTAGATTCAAATAACGAGTTTCCACATACTAGATGTCAAATACTTATTTTCATTAAATACATTTAAGTGTCATCAAGCATTCTGTAAAGTTCGTTCAAGTTGGCATCAATGTGTTAGGGCAGCTTTAGTTTGGGAACCCAAAATATATTTTATAAAAATCTTGTACCTTTCAAAGTTCTGCCTTAGGCTCACAGTATGAATAGAATGTGGTCCACTAAATGGAGTGGTTGACAAATCCTTTACACCTTTATACACATTATCCACTCTTAATGACACTAATGGCTCAATGAACTGGTGAGAAATGAGATAAAGGGACTAGGGGAAAAGATATAGTGGAAGAAGAGCAGCGTAGCACTAAGGAAATGTAGACAAAATAGTTTCCTCCTTTTATCTGCGCTATCCAAGCTGTACGGAAAGGAACCACTGATGAAGAAGGGAAGATTATTTCAACTGGCATTCTCTAAGACCTTTTGGTTTGTATTTAGCTTTTAATGCGCATATTACAAGGATACTTTTCTCGGCAATTGTATAAGAATGTAGGTCAGATGACAGTCCCATGAAAACCTCAGTGAAATAATTTCACTAACCAGGAGTTAATTCTTATTATGCCAGGAAAAATAAGCATCACCATTTATTTGCACTGAGGTCAATGGACTCATTTATGTTATTTATATATTAAAATTATATATTATTTATATAAAATTAATAGTAATATATAAATATATAATATATAAAATTATATATTAAAATTTATATATTAAAATATTATTAGAAACAGTAATAGCAATTTCAGAACAAACTAAAAATATGTTCATTATTTCTATAGTTTTCACTTTATATGTATTCAACATGGACAATATACTCGGATGCAAGTAACTGCTTATCCATTGTCATGCGTAGCTCTGCTGTATATCCATTTTGGAAATACTGGTATCAGGGCCAGATATCAACCACCGCATGCCCTCAGTGGTGGGGAGCCTTCCTGGCAACCATGAGGTGCTGACGTTGATTCCAAGTACCAAAGAAAAAAAGCCTCACATCTGTAACAAGTGCTAGAAATCATGAATTATGATTTTTGTTGTACTTCCACCAGTGAAGTATGACAAGTAAATAATTTGTGAAACCGCTGTAGCTCACAGTTATCTTAAGCAATGGCCATTTTGCTTGGTATATAATTGCATAGCTATTTCACTTTTTTCTTCTATAAACAGCACTGAGAAAAATGTACTCAATGACCTTTAAAAGACGTGCATCATGTATTTCCCTCGAATCGCCTCTGGTTACACACGGACTTTCGTGATTATTTCATTTCCAAAGATGATCTGGTAAATTTTGGTGCATAAACCTAATGAATAGACCAATACTCAGCTTTGGCTTTAAAGCAAAATAGAATGGGCCAGATGTTGTCATAAAATATTTTATGATGAAGTCTTAGCTGCATGACTAAATTGAAAAGAACACTAGTTGCTTCTTTACTTCTGTATAAACTGTCCACTCAACAATTTACTAAGATTGTGGAAACTCATTTAGGATACAGTCATCTGAAAATGTATCTGTTACATTGCTTTGATTCTGTTCTCCAGCACCGTTATTGTATGAGGTGCTAGTGTTCATTTCTTTTGTCTTCTAATTTTTTAAAAAACATTGAAACATGTTTTTCTCTGTCAAATTTTTAGGAAACTAACACAATCATTTTCCATGTGTTCAACAAAAATTAAAAAGCAATTTGCAAAGATACTGTTACCAATCCTCTGTGATACAGTCTGAAAATGCAAAACTTTGAGAAATATAATAGGAAAAATGGAATGTAAATGCAATCATGACAGTTTATTGTACTTTCATTTTATCACTTTAAACCAGGGATAGTCAAATTTTGCTGGAAAGTGCCAGGAAGGGCATACTTGAGCTTTGTCAGAATTTTGTCTCTGTCAGTTTGACTCAATTCTTCCATGTAACTTAAAAGCAGTTCCAGACAACTGGTAATAAATATGGGTAGATGTAAAACCATAAATATTTGTAAAAACAGGAGACAAGATGGATTTGGTCCTCAACCACCGCATATCCACCTCTATTTAAGTAATCTATTATTCTTTGTCTCCATGTTATTTGAGCATATCTTACTTCATTTAAAATAATTTCTATGCAGTAATGAATATCTAACCCAATTAAAAGGAAAAATTGCAAATGTAGCAAAGATAGTACATAAGATATGGAAAAATGTGGTCATTATATCCATAGTTGTCCTGTTACTGGGGCATGATACACAATACCCACGATTTAAATGAGAAAGGTTTAATTTGCCATAGTTTTAGAAGATTTAGTTCATGGTCAACTGGCTCCAAAGTAAATACACTGGGAGCATGCAGCAAAACAAATATGCTTATTTCATTGCAGCCAGGGCAGCCACTCTAGGGAACAGTACCAAAGACAAAAGGATCAGCAAGTAGGTGTAGTTGCTAAGGTCATGCTTTTGTAACCCACCCAGACCCACTAAGAAGTGTCATTTTATTACTGACATATGTGGCTTCCAACCCAATCAAGTTGATCATTAAGCTAGGGATCTGATGATGCAGCTGAGATTTATGAAAGAGTCCAATGAATTTTTTTGTTTGTTTGTTTGTTTTTTGGTTTTTCTCTGGTACCGGGAACCGAACTCACGATCTTGCACTTGCCAGGCAGGCGCTTTTCCGCTGAGCTAAATCCCCAGCCCCCGAGTCCAATGATTTTATATAGTAATGGCAAAATAAAATATATACCAATCCAATGAAAATTAAAAATTTTTAGTTTTAGCTTTGAGTGATGGTCAAGTAAGACTAAAAATGATAAAATATCACATCTTAAAAATAATTGCAAAAAACTTCAATATTAACTCATAAACTAAAAGTCTATCCAGTGAATGTTGATGCTGTTTTTAGGGTCTTTCTGTACAAGATGAAAGGAAGGTCTTGGATTAAGGTTTAAAAAATGGGCCCTTCCCATGATGTTCTCCAAACACTGTTCCTTGATATTCTTGATATAGGAGATAGAAACTCCCAAGCTGAATGATATCTGGGACGAGTTCATGTTCTCTAAAACTGAAGAGTGAATTTTGGGAACAATGGAGGTTAAGAGCAGAATATATTTATTGAGGGAAAGAAAGCTTCTGTCCAAGAGAGGGACAGAAGAGGGCCTGAGTGAGTTGCCAAGGACCTTGTCCTTCCCAGGGATTTTAAACAGCAAAACCATGAGGTGAGGCGGGTCCAAGACAGGGGGAAAATGGGAATTACGAGGTGGGCATGAGGTGGGACAAAACTATGGTCAGCCAATAAGATTATGAGTATAATTGTTCAGGTAAAATTGATTAAATTGGGATCAAATGGGAAAGAGAGTCACGTAGCAAGCAGGTATGACCACAGGGCAGGGGCTTTTCCTATAGAGGATTGGGCTAGTGACTCTTCCTGGCTTTTTCAAAGTGATCACTACCTATTTAGAATACCAATCCCTGAGGTCCATCTCTAGGGACATATGTGGGTGCATCTGTTTAATCTTTTGTCCACAGCTGGAGGTGTCTGTCTGCCACACAATTGCAAGGTATCTCATCTTCCGCACTGGCTCCATTGAGGGCCTGGCCCTGGCTGTCTGTCTATAGTAATTTTAATATTTCTATGTAACTCAGCTGCCTATAACATTCTCACAAAGGATATTAAGGACCTTGTGGAGGTGAAGGTGAGAATCAATAGAAATACAGTGATCCATCTGCCAGTCTTTGCCATAGCAGTGAGGTAAGTCAAACCTTTTGTAAATTTAAGATGTATTACAGGAAGAATAAATGAAATGAGAAATGTTAAGCCATAGTAAATTTATCTAATTTTCATAGTGAATTAGAGATTCATAAGAAAGAATAGAATTATTCCTGGAAGACAGCATCATTAATTTAAACCCTAGGCAAATGCACAAAGGTTGTTGGTATAAAAGCACATAAACAAAGATCAAACACACAAGAAAGTAAGCTACAATGGATTAGACCCAGCAGAGACAAATATATATCTAGTATATCTAGTGTATATGTATTATTCATTGAACTATAAATTTGTCCTAAGGATTCCTCTATGCTTGAGTTCAGCTATAACAATCTGCAATCTGGCGTAGTGTGTAACCTCCCTGAGAGCCTAGCTCAGAAGGACATTCTTGTAACAAATATCAGTGTCTCTGTCAATTATAGAAAGTGAGCTTCAGTCAATATCAGGGAGCAAACTGATTCAATAAAGGAAAATGCCAAGCTGTAACTAATTAACCCGTCTCTGTACCTCTCTCCCGTGTTCTGTCTATGGATGCTGTCAGAGCACGTAACAAGCTGGGATTGTACAGTAGAACCTCTTGTGGTTCTAAGGTCTGTCTAAGCCCCCCATACTTCTTTCCTCAATAAATAGTGTTAAATCAAACTTCCTTAATGTGTTTCCTTTGATATATCCCAACAGCTTTATATCTTCAAGTACTTTTGATACGTTTATCAAATAAAAATATATTATCCTTTTAAAGCAAAGGTTACATGGTAACATAAAATGTGTCAAAGAGCCCATCAAAATAATCAGAAACAAAAATTTAAAAAGTATATGTCTCTTCATATGTCCATATCTAATTGTCATCTGTCACTATCATTTATCATCAATTATCCATCCTCTCTGCATATATCATATTTCAATAAATCATGTTATTTTTATCTGTGAGCTAATCTCCATCATATCTATTGTCTTATATGCAATATACAGTTTGTATTTTAACTTTTATCACCCAGCCTTATTGATATTTCTTCGTAAATTCAGCTCAATGAGATCCACATCTTTTTCTCCATGGTCCATTGTCCCTTCTCTAGGTGGTCATCTTCTCTCACTTGAGCTTTTGGAGTATCTTCCATAAGAATGATATAAGTATCATCCTTATATCAACCCTTACCCACCCATGCCACTCCTGATAGCTAGAAGACATTTTTTCCTCCCAGAAGTATATTTCATCATGTGCTTCTCCTCTTATAGCATGTGAATCTACTAGTGCCTTCTTAAGACATTTCATATCCGGGCACCGTTCTTGGGACAAAATCCAGACTGTGGGTTCAGCTCTGCTTGGTGTCACCATGCTCTCTTTTCCGTCAATCACATGCATTTGTCCTCTTCTGTCCTTTCTTGGTCTAGCTGACTTGCTGTGATTTTCTGTTAACTCATTTCTGTTCTCATCTTTCCCTTGGGGACCTCACTTGCCCTTCCTTTGTCAGATCATCACCATGTCTTTACAGAAGGGTCCCTGGACTTCCCTTAAATGACAGAATCACAGCACTGTGTGTTCCTCCTTGCTGGTAATTTTTAATACTGTAACTCTGCTGTCCTCCAAATGATTCTTTTGTTGTTATCTGTGTCTTCTATCAATCACTGTCCCCACTAGGGAAGCAAATGGCATCTTTGGTTCCCTGTCAGCATCCAACATAATGCCTGTCATATTGTGAGTGATAAAAATATATTTACCAAGGAAAATGATGGAATAATTAGCATTTATGTGATGAAAACATCACTGGCCTAGAAAATACTGCCACAGTTTCCGTCATGTGAATATTAGTTTGTTAAATGAAGAGAATCAGTCTGGCGTGCCACAGACATAAAAGCAAACAAAATGGAGCAGAGGAAATGAATCCCGAAATTCATTAATCTTTATTATGTATAACACAGGGCATCCCTTGTCATGAAGAATTAAATGATAGCAAATAAATTGATGTTTGGATAAAGCTTATTTGCATTTTTAAAATTAGTAACTTCTATTCCCATATGTACGACTAGGAGAGAAGCAGTACTCATTGCATGTGACAATAATTCAATTGCAAAGAATTATCCTAAGAGAATTATCTTGATTTTTCTTGGTATGACCTGGACTTGCCCATCTGCCTATCCTGGCCATCACTTTCATCCAGTGCCTCGTGCATTTACAAATTTATTGCATTTATGTTCAGTGCACATAGACTGTCTGCCACTGCTTTCTTCCTTCACAGCTGCATTTTTTTCTACATCTTCTTTTTCCTCCAAACCCAGCACCTACTCAAACTCTGATGCTCATCACTTCTTTACTTTATTATTCGCATCTCCTGTAAGAGAGTACAAGTCCCATAAGAGCATCAATGACATCTAACATTTTACTATAATAAATTGCACCTGTTGCAGAGCTTGGCACTTAGTAAAATGTTGTAAATATGCATATAAAAGAGACTCAAATGCATAATTGCTCTGCCTTTTTAATTACAAAATATGGATGCAAATATCCAGTCCATGAACAGGGACATATACATGTGCAGTAGAATAGAATTCCCTTAAAAATTCTAACTTCATAATAGGTCTTAACAAAATAATGTATAAGGAGGAGGAAAAAATTGTGTATGAAAAATGTTTAGAAGTCATAGCAAAGTGGTGTATTTATAGGTAGATCCTACTTAGGCAAAAATCAATTGATAAATAATATCTTAAAACCTCCAAAAGAGTTGTTTGCATTTTTTTGTTTTTGGACAGAAGCCTGCCCTTCCATTGTGAAGTATTACGAACAAATTTTAAAATTTGGGGACTTCTTGTGGCAGCTGAATAACATTTAGATCTTTTCTTGGTTACTTTTCTCTCTTTGCTGGGACAAAATACCTGGTGCCCAAAATTAAGGAAGGAAAAGTTTATTTCACTTACAGTTTGTGGAGGTTTCAGTCCGTACTTGGCAAGTTACAAGGCACAGTGGCACATGGCAGAGGGCTACAGCTCATGGCAGAACACAGCCAAAGCAACAAGCACAAAAGGGAAGAACAGCCACAAGCAGCCTCTTCCTCTCCCTTACATATGAGAACTATCCACCCCAGGGCGGGTGTAGCTGTCACACCCATAATCAAACTCTAAAAGCCTGCCCCATGACCACATGAGGCTTTGGGGGGACACCCAGACACAAACCATAACAGATCTTATTCATCAAACTGCAGAACTCTTCCCTTTTCAGGAACGTAGACACCACGCCACAGTGTTCTGACATCCTTATTTTAATGTTCTGATCTCCTTATTTGTTGTGGCGTTCTAGATAAAAGCAGCTAAATTTGAAACAAGTTCGATATCACTTCCTCCAAGAAGAAACACGTCTTCTGGGCTTGAGATATTGAACAAGCAACTCCTGTCCTCATCTGAAGCCTGTGGATATATTTTTTTCACCTAAGGAATTTTGGCTTTCAAGAAGAGAAGAATTTTCCTGAATAGCTACAATGACAGGGAAAACAGCACACACAGACCCCGTATAAGGCACACCTTGATGGCCTCGATTGGGTAGCACCCTGGATCATGTTCTGCACCTGACTCTGGAGAATGTACTTGGAAGCCAGTTCCACTTTCCTTCCATTGGTCAACCTGGGGCCTCTTCTTCTTTGTCCAAGGAGCCCGAGTTCTGCTTTACAGTGACTGAAGTCTCTCTGCAGGATCAGTCTAAGCCCTTCACAATGACAGTGGCTTTCTTCAGAGTGAGGATGACGTTTTCTAGAATGCTGATAATCTGACTGCTGAGAAGGGCCTTTATACTTTCGATAAATGCAGTGAAAGGCTTTGTCATTTTTAAAAGGAAAAAAAAAACTGTGTGGTATTACATGCTGTCAAAGCACTTGCTAATTCAATCAAAATATAACTCAGAATGCAAATAAATTGATTTATTTCTTGGTTTCAGAGGCAAGTATGCAATATACTGACTTCTTTAAGGAACATGTGGCTCTGGTGAAAATATGACCTAAGAGGCCTTTTTTCCTTATGTATAAGTCCAACATTTGCTGTGAAATAGCATGACACAATGAAAGTCTAAACTGTACAGCTCCTAGATAGTAAGTGTGATTGCAAATGTGGTTTATGAATTCTTGTATGTAAATACCTTTGGACTTGCATATGTGCACTTAAATGTGGATACACACGTATACACATATATAAGTAATGGGTTATTTAATATAATACATTCTCAGAGATCAAGTTAACATAATAAAGTAAATACATCTTTCCTTCTCCAACAAAAGCTTAAAAAATATCTGTGGGTTTAGGTATGTGTGTATTTAAACAAAACAATAAAAAACAGTAATAGTGCTAGTTAAAAAGAGAATGTACTACCTGTAATAGTAGTAGTTAAAAAGACAAAATACTACCAAGAAAATTTATAACCATGCTAGGGATATAGCTCAGTGACACAGCACCTGGCTGACAAGCACAAGGTCCTGAGTTAGATTCACAGTACTAAAAGAAAAAAAAAAAAAAAACAAGAAAATTTGTAATCAAATTTAATAAAATTATTACATTGAGATTTCCTCCAAAATTGTCATAAGTAAAGCAATGCTGTAAATTTATAAATAATTCTACAGTGAAGTCCTGGAAGTGACAGTTCAGAACAAGGAGATCTGTGTTTAGTGAAGGGGTATCTGTAGTATAGGAATATATATATATATATTACTGGATTTCTTTCTTTTATTTTGTATAAAATAACAAAGGTGTTTATCCAGAATTTAAAATAAAAGTGGTCTTGGTCATCAAGCGGGAGGAGGGTCCTACAGAGTTTGCAAGCAGCCAGGAAGAAGAAAGTCAATCACACCCATATGAAATACAGCATGCCGTGATGGAACCACACTGGGAATCCTGAATGCTCTCTGTCACTTAAAAAGTGAACAGAAATTTTCAAAAAGGAATTGCTTGTTATTAGCAGAAGGCAAAAATAAATATTATAATGAACTACTTAAATGCTTAAATATATCAAGATAAAATAAAAGACATCTTTATTTTTAAAAGACATCTTTAACTTAAATACATCGTAATGCTCTTAGAGGCAAGCCCATTCCTCCACTTGAAATAGCAAGGCCTGGAAGCTTACCTCTGATTTGGATGTTGAAGAACACAGCCCAAATATACCTGAAATTAATAACTAGAAGTAATAAGGAATGTTGAGAAATTATTATGTGCATAGATGCTTTTAAAGATTTCACAGATCTGGGAGTTTGAAAGAATTATCAAATAAAACCTAAATTTTACAGAATGAAGTGCTCTTTTCAACTGAGTAAAAATTGGCCACTTTTTTGTCTTCTTGGAGTCATATTCTGAGTATAAAAGGCAAGAAAAAATTGGGCTTTATGTTACTCTGACCGAATGAGTTCCAAGCATTTGGTTAGTTGTCACCTACAGAATGATTCTGAAAGACGTTTACTAAGGAATAGGCTTTTCAAGGAATAGGAGTCTTGAATGACAAAGTTGAGAAGGCCCACGTCCTTCCCTGCATAAATCAAATATGTTAGCAGTGAGGAGAGCCCGGACTTGATACAGAATAGACTGTATACTCCTGAAAGCAAAGAACAACATTGCTAAAGTGTTCAGGTCATCCTCTGCCTTAACTAGTTTTGTGATGTAACATTATTATAATACCAATGACCCTTGCACACTTTAAAAATCATAAAACTTGACACGAAAAAACAAAGCAGTCAATATACATCAACCTCAAATAGTCAGAAACACTAACAACCAGGAAGAGAATAAATGCTCACTATATTTAACAGAATAACTGGAAGAACAGTAGTTGACTATTTATATGAAACCATGAAAGCTAGAAAATAACTTTTGTCAGCTTTATTGCTATGAAAAAACACCTGGGAAAAACAACTTAAAGTAGGAACTTTTGGGCTCATAGTTTAAGAAGTTTCAGTCTCTGGAGAGATGAGTCCCTTAGTTTTTGTGCTGTGGCAAGGCAGAAGTATCAGTGCAGAAGGGCGTGGTAGACATGCTCACCTCATGCCAGCCAGGAAAAGAGAGTAAGAGCCAGAGAGACAGAGGCGAAAGGCTGAGGATAAGGCAGAGTTCCTAAGGGAGTGCACTGATGCCTTGCTATCTAACTAGGACCTACCTCCTGGGTTTTCATCACCTGTTATTATAACTTCTTCTGGATGACCCCCTCATTCTCATGCTGTCATAGATGGGGCTTTTCAGAGTGGCTGGCTGTAGAGTCTGTGATGCTGGGATGAAGTGTGTGATGCTAGGATCAAGGGTATGTGATTACTAAATCAGCCCGCTGATTGGGTTGGCATCGTTCCTGGTAGGATGATGGGTGCCTGTATAAGATATGTGTGGTGGATAGCCTAGAGGTGGGTAGCCTGGATAAGAACAAGGGACAGAAAGAGGGTTGTTATTTATCACTGATCACTTGGTGCCTTCTGCCTATCTGATCTCTGATGGCCCTCTACCATGCTACCCTTCTTAGAGCCAGGAACTGAAACCTCTATAAGATGTGAGCTAAATAAGTCTTTCCTCCTTTGACTTTGGGTGTTGGGTATTTTGTCTCAGCAAAGAGAAAAGTAACAAACACACTTCCCCAGTATGCCACCAAATTCTGAATCCCTCAGTGGACTCATCCCCCGCTGAAGTTTGAAGTCGCATGAGTCCGTCAACTTCCAAAAGACCACGTCTGAATATGTGAGACATTTGGGGATATTTTAGATCCAAAACTTAATAGTGATGGATTGCATGATGATTGTATTTACTTTCACTGTTTCAATCAACTTTTTAAAAAAGATAAATAAAAAGAAACATTTCCAGCACACTGAGTGAGCGTCAAGCTGTGAAGGATGATGATGCCTGGATCCATGAGCATGATTGTGACCTGAGATTGTGGCTGTATGCAAGTCCTCCCCCCATGACTTCAGGTGGGGAGATGGATGTAAATCTGAGAGAACTTCCTGAGGTGAGGAAATGTAGCTGGGCTTCTGAGGGAAGCAAAGCAGCATTGGTTTAGGAAATATATATCCAGAGAAGCACAGAGTGCCAACTTGGAAACCGGCAGTGTACAAAGTATTTAGCAAAGTGTTCATTAGTGAATTCAAGTGAGCAAGTTTCTGGCTGCTACACAAAACATCACAGAAAAATTTCAGAGAAAACAGTGCCTGGTACTGAAAGAGACAGAGACAGTGTCTCTTTGGACCTGCCAGACTGAAAGCCTCATGTATCCTGCGTATCGGTTAGAGTACAGAGAAAGCTCTTGCCTTGGTAGTAGGAAAAATTAAGTCTTCAACTGAACTAAGATATATTAAAATAAAGCTAAGAAATGGTGAAACTAATTTTAAGTAATTTAATTCTCTTCCAGAATAAAGCTGAAGACACTGATAGAAATAATAACATATCCAGTACTCTAAAAGGTCACTATCTAAAGCTCTGTCAATAATTAATACAAAGGCAAGTCACAAAACATATCCAATGATGACACATGTCCACAGTATGATCAGATATTAGAATGAAGAGACAAGGGTACTAAATTAGTTATTATAATTTAATTGTATACTTTGGAAACTTTAAATAGACACATGGAATTTATTTTAAAATGCTGAAATCAAATTTCTAAGGTTGAAACTACAGTTTATAAAATAAGAATAGACCAGATGGATTAACAACAGATTTAATGTACAGAGAGGGAAGTTAGGAAATTTAAAGGCAAAATTATAAAACTACCAAATTACAGCAGAGAGAGATTTAGAAAAAATAAGACTAATAGCATTTTTTGTACATATTTGCAGTACATAGGGATAGGTACAGGAGGGAGGGGAGGATGGAAGGGAAAGGAAGTGAAAAAAAGTAAGATGTATTATGTACCTGTACCACTGCCACACAAGGAAAATAAACAATATGTGCAGTACATATATTCTAATAAACTAAAATACTAAGAGTAAAAACCTAGCAGCAGATCAAACAGCCTCAATGCAACCAAAGCACAATTAAATTTGGAAGAGACTCTATCAAGTTATATTGTAATCAAGGAATTTGAAGCTAATGATGAATAGAAATTTTAGAATGAGTCATAGAAAGAAAATGCTATATAGAACGTAACTTAGATACAGACGACAGGATGTTTCTGACATAAAACACTGCAAGTTAGAAAACTGTAGTGTAACACCCTTAAAATTGCTGAAAGAGCTGGAATTGGCACCACTGTCTATAAACCTAGCACGATGAAGGCTGAGGCAGAAGGATTGCAGATTTGAGCCAAGCCTGAGATTTAATGAGAACCTGTCCGAAAATAAAATATAAAAATGGCTATGATATACCTCAGTGAGAAGGCCTTGTACTCCAGTACTGTATATTAAATAAGCAAATAAGTAAATAAATAAATACTGCTGAAAGAGGAATAAAACTTTGACTTAGAAATACATTCGCAGAAGGAATATATTTTAAGGGTAGCAGTGGAGGAGGAGGAAATGGCAGAGTGGAAATTAGCAGCTTATCACAACCTGTCCAGGAGCTGCAATCCAGAGAGCTGCAAAGCAACAGCTCCGTTAAGAGAAAAGAAACAACAGCTACAGAAATCAAGAAAGCCACGTTGGAACTTAGAAACACAGGAAACAATGAGAAAGGGAAGTCAACACACACACAAGAATGAAGTCTGGAGCGCCAACTCTGGCTCCCAGAGAAGTGGAACAAGTATAAAATCAGCAAGCAGAAGATTTATTCTGGCCCTGAGTGAAGGAGAGAGTGTAGAAAGGAGGTCTGAGAGAAAATCTGAGATTCCCGGGCAGTGCTAAGAAAAGCCTGGCAAAGGGTTTGTAGATTCTTGTGTGTCTCTCAGAGGGCATCCAGCAGGCTCACAGGGCCTCTTCCTTGGCATAACGCTGGATTTTTCAGAGCTTATGCGCAGGATGTTTGCCCTGCTATGTTCCCTGGACTTGGGGGTGCTAAGGGCACACACGCATTGCGTCTGTAGTCCCTGTGTGTGCTGTGCAAACTTGCTTGTTTGTGCATGTGGAGAAACTACGACTCCATAGTCTATCCTCCCGTAGGGGGCGCTTTGCAAATAAGGGCAAACTAACGTCCCACCAGCTGCTCTCCAGCCACAGCTGATATTCATTATCTTCAACATCCTTGCTCACCCTTTCTTTTGCTCCAGCTCAGCAGTTAGCTGCTGTTGTGACTCAGCTCTTCATTTCTGACGGTCACATGCATCTCAGTCTAGAGTTGATCCCATTACATATTACAGGGCAAGGCAGTGACCGGGAGGTTCCTCGCTGTTCAGAACACAGGGCAGCACAGCATTCCCAGACACTGCAGCCACTGCAACCAAAACTCCAAAACCCCGAGGCACTGGAGGAGTTTCCGGACACAGCAGTTTGTGTTTTACAAGTGTTAAAACTCAACTAATACTGGCCGGAAGAAGTCCACCTACCTTGAGTCTCCAAATAACTTCAAGCAAACTAAGTAAAGAAGCTGACTGCTTAAACGAACAGTGGTAAGTGTGACAACTGGTTGACCAGCAACCAAACACTTCAGCTGAGCTTGTACCAGTCAGCAGCTGCCAGCTAGTCACAGCAGGTCTGAAGAAGGCAAACAGAGAGCTGTAACCAATCAAAGTGTTTCTCTGACTGGTTTCTGTTTTCTGTTTATCAATAGTCTATGCTCCTGTTGTAAGACAAGCTCTGCAGCTTTCTCCTTGTAAGGGTATTATAGATTGCTAAGTTACTTAGAAATATTATAGGCAGTCAGACAGGGCTGGGCCCTTGAGAAGTCAGTGCAAAAGAAGACTGGCTGGAGGCACATTCAGTGAAGGTCAGGCTTCAAGAAAAAGAGGAATGACTGCACCCATATACTTCCCCTAGGGATGAACAGCAGTGATTGATATTCTAAATAGGCATCCACCACCTTGGGTGGAGGAGTAAAACCTCCTTAACCCACTCCTTCCAGGAAAGCCCTTGTCTGTCCCATGTCCCATGTATGCTTGCTATGTGACTTGCTTCCCCATTTGATCCTCAGTTAATCAATATTACCTAAGTGACTACACTTGCAATCTTATTGGTTGGCCATACTTTTGTCCTACCTCACCCCTACAGTGTGATTTCCCATTGGATCAATGTTACCTAACTGACTATATTTGTAATCTTATTGGTTGATTATAGTTCTGTCTCACTTTAGACCTTCCTCACCTGGAGGTTTTGCTCTATGAAACACCCTCTAGAAGGGATGCCCCCAGCTACCCTCTCAGGACCCCTTCTGTATCTCTTAGACAGAAGCTTTCTTTCTCTCAGTAAATATTTCCTACTCTTAAACATTGTTCATAGAATTCAATTTTAGAAAACATGAACTCAGCATATGAGACATCTAGCAGATTGAGAGTTATATTTTCCCTATATCAAGGGGAGCCCTATTTACAAATCATTCTTTGTCAATTATCATCTGTTAACATTAATTTTTCTAAAATCTTGGACATTTGAGCATGAATATTTTTGGGTGACTCTCATAATTAGGACCCCCAAAATTTTAATGGAAATCCATCTGGTAATCTTGGGTACGTGTGTTTGCAGAGGCTCTGACCCTCACTAGCTCGTCCCATCCTTCCTGGTCTGTATAGTGCTGCGGATGTCCTGGACCACTGTTACGTTCTCAGGATGTTGGGAAGTCCAGGCACCTTTGGTCTACACTATTGCAGTTGGTAAGAGAGTTAATAGTCCTGATGCAAAACAATAATTATTGCCCATTCAATAAAAATATGAGTCACATGTGATTTTCTTTTCTAATTAGAAAGATAAAGGAAAACCTGGCCAATGGAAGGGCTGGATAGCACATATCTGGGAAATCTAAGTTTCCCAGATGCTTTGGCTGTGATACTACATTATTTGTTTTACACTGTTAAATATTTCTTAGTACATGTTTGCAGTACATAATGGTGTTGTGTCTTCGGGGAAGTACGCACGTGTGTACAGCATATCTTACTTCTTTTTACTTCTCCTTTGCTCTCCATGTCACTCCCCAAAACTTTTGGTCCCATTCCCAAGTGCAAAAGCTCTATCTCCTTGTTTTCTATTATCTATTTTTTATTTACTTTGGATTTTTCTTATTAGAAAAAGTGCATGACATTTAAACTTATGTGTGTTATTGTTTTCAATTAACATTATGATCTCAAGGTGCACTGACTTTGTACAAATGACACAAATTTATCCTTCTTGTGAAGGACTACTCCATGTGTGTAACTACAACATAGTCTCTGTCCATTTTTCTGCTGATGACCATTTAGGCTGCTTCTAAGATTTAACTGTTATGAGTTGTGATGCTATAAGCAGGTATGCATGCACCACTGTCTCATGGTGTCTTTAACTCTTTCAGGAATATACCTAGAAGAGCTCTACCTTGGTTGAATGACATGTCTCTTGTAGGGTTTCTTTGAGCAATCTCCATATTGATTTCCATAGTTGTTGCACAAGTTTACATTCCTAGCAGCAATATAGAAAGGTTTGACTTATTGATAATAGCGATTCTTTCTGGAGTTAGATACAATCTCAGTATTGTTTTGATTTGCATTGCTCTAAAACCTAGAGATGCTGAACATTTTTTATATATATTTATTTTCTAGTTATATTCCATCTTGTGAGAGTGTCCCTTCATTTACCTTGCCAATTTTTAAATTTTTAATTTTAAGGGATCTTATTCTTTAGTTTTTATATTTTCTAGATATTAGCCCTCTGCCAAAGGAATATCTGGGAATTTTTCTTCTACTCTGCAGGTTATCTCTTCACTCTGTTGGGATTCCTTTTGCTGTGCAGAAGCTTTGTAATTTAATATAATTCTATTCATTGATATTCAGTATTCTTTCCTGTGCAACTAGGGTTCTGTTCTCAAAGTCCTTGGCTATGCCTAACATTTCAAAGTTTTACCTATTGTGTCTTCTAGCAGGTTTTTTCTGGTTTGACATTTAATTCTTTGACACATTTTGATTTTAGTTTAATGTATGAGGAGAGATCCTATCTTCTGGATATGAATAGCCAGTTTTCACAACACAGTTATTAAAAGAGGCTGTCTTTCCTCCAGTTCATAGTTTTGGTTGCTTTGTCAAAGATCAGATCGTTTAGTGTGCCTGAGGCTATTTCTGCATTTTCTATTATATTCCATTGACCCATGTGATTGTTTTTGTGCCAATACCAGGGGGTTATTTTTTTAATCATAGTAACTTTGTAATGTAAATTCAAGTCCAGAATGATGATGTCTCTTGCTTTGCTCTTTGTACCTAGAAATATTTTAATGCAATTCTAAGTTTCTTCTGATTCAAAGTGAATTTAAGGATTGTTTTCCCCCATTCTGTGAAGAATGCTGTTGAAATTTTGATAGGGATTGTGTTCAATCTGCATATCAATTTTCAGAGTATGGCCATTTTGACTGTTTTGATTCTGCCTTCTCAGGAACAGAGGATATTTTTTCATTTTTTGATGTCTTCTTCCATTTCCTTTGTTAAAGTAGTGTAGTTTCCATCGTAGAAGTCTTTCATTTCCTTATGTCAATTCATAAGTATTTAATTTTTTGTATGCTATTATGAATGATATTATTTTCTATTTTTTTCCAGTGGATTCATTGGTAGTGCATGGAAACACTAATGTTTTTTATGTGATCATTTTGTATCCTGCTATATTACCAAATTTGGCTATTAATTTTAAGAGATGTTGATGGATTTGAGATTTTTTTATGTGCAGGATCCTGTCATATGATAATTTAACTATTTTCTTTCCTATATTTATTCTTCTTATTTATTTTTCTTGCCTAACTTATCTTGCTATTGTTTATAATATTATGTTGAACAGAAGTTGTGGTAGTGGATATTATTGTTTATTTTCTGAATTTAGAGTGAATGCTTTCAACTTTTAATTTAATGTTGGACTAATTTTGTCATAAATGACTTTTATTAAATTGAGATAAGGTCCTTCTCTATCTTTTTTCTTCAGTGTTTTTATAATGAAAGAATATCATATTTGGCTAAAGGCTTTTTTGCATCTACTGAGATAATTGTGACTGTTGTTCTTGCTTTTGTTTATATAATTCACTACCTTTATTGATTTGCTTATGTTATACCACCCCTGCATCCTTGTAATGAAGTCTACTTGATCATTATATAGCATCTTTTTGGTGGTTCACTCTTTCTGTTTTCCAGTGTCTGTTGTAGGTTTTACATCCATCTTCATCACAGAGAGTGGAGTGTAGTTCTCTTTTTGCCTGGATCTTTGTCTGGTTTTGGAATAAAGGTATTGCTAGCTTCCACCAGTGATTTTTGAAGGTCTCCTTACCTTTTAATTTTATTAAAAATCTTGATGAATATTCGTGTTAGAAATTCTATGACGTTTTTGTACAATTCAGCAGTGACCTGAGTTTTTCTTAGTTTGTAGGTTATTTATTACTGTTTGAATTACCTTGCCTATTTGTGGGTACTTGGGCTTTTTAAATCTTGGTTTGGGGCTGGGGATTTAGCTCAGTGGCAAAAGCGCCTGCCTGGCAAGCGCAAGGTCGTGAGTTCAGTTCCCGGTACCGGAAAAAAACAAAAAAACAAAAAACAAACAAACAAAAAAAATCTTGGTTCAATTTTGGTAATTTATTTCTATCTAGGAATCTATCTATTTTTTCTGGAATAGTGCAATGTTTTGACATAGAGGTTTGGAAAGTGGTCATTAATAATGTTTTTTATTTTAGCAGTGCCCATTGTGTCCTCACCTTTGTCACTTCTGATTGAATTGTATTGGCTCCATTTATTCCTCCTTTTGATTAGGATCCTTCCAGGTTTGTCCAGTTTGTTCACGTTTTAAAAAAAATCAAATTTGAAAGTAAAGAATTTGCTGTATTGCTTTTTGGTTTCAAGCTAATTGATTTGTGGGCTGGGGATTTAGCTCAGCATCACAGTGCTTGCCTGGCAAGCGTGACGTCGTGAGTTCGATTCTCGATACCGGAAAAAAAAAAAAAAACAGCAACAAAAAAGCATCAAGTTAATTGATTCCTGCTTTGGTCTTTATAATTTCCTTCCCTGTACTAATTTAATATTGGAATTGTTTTTGTTTTTCTAGTACCATGAAGTGCATGGTTGTGTTGCTTATTTGAGCTCTCTCTGTTTTCATTATGTGGACATTTATAACCCTACATTTCTCTCTTACCATTGCTTTCATTGTGTTCCATAAATGCTGGTCTATTTTATTAGCATTATCATTTAAATCTAGAGACCATCTTAGTTCTTTCTCAATTTCTTCTACAGTCCATTGTTTATTTAATAGTGTATTGTTCAGTTTCCATTCATTTGCACAATTTGTTTTTTACCATTGATTTCTAACTTTAATACACTATAATCTGATAATATACATGGTATAATTTCAATTGTTTTACCTTTACTTAAATGTTCAATAGGCAAGTATATAGTTTATTTTGGAGAAATTTCTGTGTTCAATTCTGATGAAGTATTTGTTTGTTTAGTTTTTGTCTAGTTGATCTGTTTGTGATAGTGGGGTAGTAAGATCTCCCACTGTCATTGTGTTTCTGTTTATTTGATCTTTTATGTCCAGTTTTATTTGTTTTATGAATATGCATGCATTGTAGCTCGGTGCATATATGTTAAGAATTGTTACTTCTTCTTGTTGGATTATTCCCTTTACCAAATGTAGTAAACTCTTTTGATTTTTTGATCAGTTTTGGGTTAAAGCCTATTTTATTTGAATATCATATAGCTACACTGCATTTTTTTCAGGTTTTTGTTGCATTAAGTATTTTTCCCATTGTTCAATATTTAGTTTATGTGTTTCTTTTTGAGTTAAATGTGTTTCTTGCATATAATATCCTGTTGAATTTTGTTTCTTAATCCATTCTGCCAGTATGTCTCTTTTGGGGAAATTAGGTCATTCACACTGAGAGTTCTTAGCAATAGCTATTTGTTTATTCCTGTCATTGCCTTATCTTCCTTTTGCTGATTGAATATCTCATATCTGTGCTTCTACCTATCTGCTCATCCAACCTGGTGTATTCATTCAGCCAGATTATTTGTCATTGGTAGCTTGATTTTTTCTACCATATTGTGAAGAATTTTTGGAGTGCAATGTTGAGGTTATGATCTCTTCAGGTTCTTTCTATCATGAAAATATCTTTTTCCTCCATCAACTTTGAAAGATAGTTTTGCAATACGTATCAGCCTGCATTGAAGACTGCTTTCTTTTAAGACTTGAAACACTGCATTCCCATCTCTCTTGCCTTCATGGTTTTTGTTGAAAAGTTCCCTGTAATTCTAAAAGGTTTTCCTTTATAAATTATGAGTTGCTTTTCTCTAACAGCTTTTAACATTTTGTTCTTGTGTTGGACTTCCAGGATTTTGAATATGATGTCATGTGGACTTCTTTTCTGATCATGGCTTTTGGGAGTTCTATATGTGTCAATTATCTGTATGTTAATTGTTTTACCTTATTTAGAAAGTGTTTGGCTATTTTTTTCAGTAAATTTTTTAAATGTTTTTAAAAAAATCTTATTTTCCCTAATTCCAGTTAATCTTAGATTAGTGTTCTTTGCATCATCTAGGAGTTTATTTTACCCATTTTAATGTTTTCTTTCTGTCTTTAAGAATTCTCTAATTTATTGGGCATTACAAAAAGCCCTGTCTTCTAGTTCTGAGATTCTGTCTTCACTTTGAGCAGGTCTATTGCTCATTATTTTGATAGAATTTTTAATCTCTTGAGTTTATATTTGAACCCCTTTTAAGTACTCTAAGTTTTTTCTACTCTGGTCATGCATGTTTTGCAACATTTTATTTGGGTCTTCCATCTTTTTATTACTGTATACTTTAGACTCACTGATGATTTGTTTTAATTGGCCCAGTATCTGGTAGACATATTTTCTCTGAGCTTGACATATGCCTTATTGAACTATTTAGTTATTCCCCCTGATGCATTTCAAATAATTAAGATATGAAACTTTCAATTTCCTTCCCTGTCTTTTCCCATTGATCAAGTTTGGGAGAACTGTGAGTTTTTGAAGACATGTTATTGGCTTGTATTTTGATGTTTCCATTTTTGTTTGATTTGTGTTGAAGCTTGTGGTTTGATTACATTGGAAAGTTTTGTTTCTGGCATGGAGCACCTCTTTACTTAATGTCTTCTTTTCCATTTTGTCTTCTGAATGTAGCTAACTACTGACCTTTTTCTCTGTTTCAGGATTAAGTCACTTCTGTTTACTTGACATGAGAGCTTACAGAGCATGTGTTCCAGTACATACTTCTCCCAGAATGGATCACAGTATTGTTAATGACTTCCAGGCAAACTAGATATTGGAATCTCAGAACAATCAAGTAATAGCAACTGCTTTATAAAGTATCAACCATGTCCATAGAAAAGAGATTTACAATTATCATATAAACACTAAGGCAAACCAAATATAAACCTACTATTGATTTACAGTAAATATGCACTCATTGAAACAATTTTATCTCTACTAACAATATCAAAGTATTCACCAGTAATAACATACATTTAACAATCTAGAGATTCATAAAACTTAGTGGTTATACTAGTAGAGGTAGATGGTGTGGGAAACCAAAGAATTTTTTTAAAAAATGAAAAATTAATCACTCAGACATGAACAGAAGGTATAAGTAAGATGGAGGCCTTATTGAGGGGTGGAAAAAATTAATAATGACAGAGAATAGTTACAGGAAATAACAAACAAGAAAAGAGAAGAAAAATCATTAAAAATAGCAGATAAAAGATAAGAAGGAAGAGAAAAAAGCTGTAAAGCAAAAAGTAAACAGAAAGAAAACAAACCAAAAGAAACAATAAAGGAAGTAAATACCACAATCCCCAAAAGCCAGTAAAAGAAAGATAAAATTAATACAAAATAGAAAAATCAAAAATTATCTAATAAAAGACCATATTCAGGTGTTATTGAAAGAGTGGTTTCTTTCAGTAATCTATAGCCCTGAGATTCTGTCAGACACTCTTCCCTATGCCGAGCTTTTAGAGCCTGCAGGTCTTCGAGGTGTTCTCCTTGCACTAGATCTCTGAACCTTCCTGCCCTCCCAACTGTGGTTGCTGTCTAACTCAAGTCCTTTCCTCCAATGGTGATGGGGAACACAACCAGCATTCTGTTCTCTGCTGGGTGTAGAGTGCAAAGAGGGGGTTCAGATGGGTTGCTGGATTAATATTGACAGTTTGGAGACCTAGTTGCTCCCTCATTCCCAGAGTGTTGTCCTTTCCCAGGATTGGATTTGTTGGTTAGTCTTTGACTCTGTTGCCTTGTGCTCTGCTCCCTTGGGGATGAGGTTCTGTTCCTCTGGAAAGGTTAGTTGTCGCAGGTGTGTGCAGGGCGTCACTCCCCCAGTTGTGGTGAGCTCTGTCACATGGGTGGCCACTACTCCTCCCCCATAGGTAAACTCCACATGGGGCTAGGCACCACTCCTCTCATCTTACTAGTATTTAAATTATTTCCAAATCAAATTTTGTCTTGAATTTGGCTTCAATTCCTTACAAATAAATCCTTGCTCAGATAATTTTATTTTAACATGGCTATATTTGCTATAATTTTCTTACTAGAAGCCAAGTAACTGTCTTGCTGTTTCAATATGCCCTTCTTAATGGGATGTGAATAGGTCTTGACACTTGAAGGCATTTCAAATCTCATGGTTTATGAGTCAAATTACTAATAAATATGATCAAGTCAAAGCTCATTTATTTGACAGACACCTGCACAGTTGAAATCATTGATAATAGCATGTAATAAATTATTTGAATGACCATGAATAAACTTGTATTAGTCTCAAAGAAATCTTTGAAATGCCATATATTTTTAAGAAATACTTTCCCTCTTTGAGCATGATGACTTAGATATGTTTCCAAATCAATTTTTTGCAGGAAGAAGTCTTAGATATGTCAATTTGCTCATTTGTGATGACCTAGTAACCACCTCATGTAGAGTTTTGGCCCAGGATTCTTACTCCATGTTTATAACCTTACCATACCTCTGTGTTGTTTTAATCCAGTAAGATTGTTTGGAAATCAAGAAGTCTATTTCCTAGTTTTACATAGGCACACTTTGTAAACTAGAAAAGTGGACATAACTAAAATCACACTTTTTCTTCAGGTCAAGATGAAGAAATCTTGTGTCTTTTAATTTTGTGCTCCAAAGGCCTCACTTTGTGAACTATATGTATACATACATGCATTTAGCAAAGCAAAGCAATATTCACAAACAGTATCTCATGGAAATTTTCAGTTCTACAGAAAGTATTACTTCAGTGCTCATTCTGTTTCAATTTTCATCACTCACATTTCTTATTTTTGTTGTAATTGCTTAGATTTAATTGATAAACTGGTATTCCTGTGCTTGATGATGATCTGTTCTAAAAATAGCCAGTATATCTCACTGTAAGGATTTTGCAATTAAAAATAAGAGGTTTTCCTTCTTACATGTGGTGAAATTTACATCTGTTATTCCATATATTTTTTGTTTGTTTTGTTTTTCTTCCAGTACCAGGAATTGAACTCACAACCTTGAGCTTGCCAGGCAGGTAGGTGCTTTGCCACTGACCTAAATCCCCAGCCCCTGTTATTCCATATTTTTGATTTAGGAAGTACACATGCAGAGTCTGGTGAAATATTCTTGCTGTTTCAAATTAAGAAAAATTTTGAGGAATTTATCATTTTACAATCTTTACTGAAAACTATCTATCATGGTTATTCTTGAACGTAAATTATGGTCTTATTTGTAGCACATGAGTGCTCACAAAATTCTTTTCAGATAGGAAATTCTAGTTTTCACATTAGAACAGATGCCTCAAACCAAATTGCATTATAATTGTGTATGGAAATAAGAAATTCTCCTTTCAAATTTTTACTGATTGTAGAAAAATTTGTAAAAATTATATTGTAAGGATACACATCTTGTACTTTAAGAAGTAGGTTTTGAAACTTTTCTATTAGCAAAATATGTGCACACTTGCAGACACCTAAACATTTAAACACCAAGTCTTAGTTAAGATGCAGTAAAATCTCTCTTCCATATCTTCACGCTACTTTGAATAAACATGTGCTTTTCACCACATTTAATTACATGTTTCCTTTGTTCACTCATTGTATAAAAAGCTTGTAGAAATGAAAGACTACATTGATCTTTCATTTATAGGACAATACTAATTTGTTGATTTAAAAAGAATGTTTTGTAGAGTTAATAAGGAACTGACCATTAGGGTCAAGTGTTTTTTATACATTTACTGTACCATAACATCAAGAAGATGGTAGCAGGGCTGGCGGTGCAGTGCAGAAGACGCAATGCCTACATTTCACATACTGCCAAGTGTTGGCCTCAGGTGTCATGATGGGACAGGACCCAGGAGGCCCGGATGCTGGAGTAGCTCTGTGTGACCAGGGAACTCACTGATAAGAGTACTTTGTGCTTGCAATTTCCTGTCCTTTTTAAAAAACATTAGGACAGTACTGATTGGCCCTACATATGGGGTTGCTTTGGGGAACTTGATGCAATTTCTTCATTTATTTTGATGCTGCCTTCCTCTAAATCAGAGCTTGCTGTGCTCATAACAACGTGTATGAAGAGCACTTCAAAACAGCTAATGCACCCAAGGAAAATTAATGGGATATTTTTCATTGCATTAGCAGCACTTTATAAATGGAACTAAAATGAACACATTGGTATGTACAGAGAAGATAAAGTCATACTGGAGGTCTCTGAGCCCAAAATGGCAGATTAACTGTGCAGAAATATTGAGAAGAGATTGAATAAATAAATGGCAGTTGGGTTGAATTTTACACTTCTAACAGAAAAAGATTGCAGACCCTTTTGAACTAGATAGTGGCTGGGTAGTTTATAAGACAAGTATTGGTTGTGCTGTTTGCCCAGGATTCTCAGGACCATAACGGAGGGTGATAAAATAAAAATAATTTTTTATTACTTTCAACTTCATGTGTAATTTCTTTCATTGTTTATTTGCAATGGTTAAGAAATGCATGTATCACCTACAGACAGTACTTGCCTGGTTTTTAGCCAGTTGATCATGTACCATTCTGGATGGTAATGTATTCTGCTTTGTATTTTGCAGATGATTTAATTATTATGAATTAAAATGAACTCAATAAAAGTTTCAATCTAGACGATATATACTCACGTTATATTAATGTAGGAATATTTGTGGTATTGGTTAAAATTTCAATCCACTGATCTAGACAGACTTGAATACAAATTCCAATTCCACCTACACTAGAAATATGAATGAACTAACTGAAATATCAAGTTTAATTGTTACAGGTTTTTAGGTGCAGAATTCAGACAGGTCTCACGCTAGCATTCTTTTGTCCATGTATTATTTCATATTGTCATAGTGTGGGTGGGGATGCATAGTGTGGGTGGTAATGCTGGCCTAGAAAGTTCCTGTGTGTCACCATTCGGTAATCTAGCCTCAACTTGTACACGGGGTTGTGAATGTGGACATCCCCAGGAAGTACAAAGAAAGAAAGTGCCAGAACGCTTAAGTCTAAGACAGTACCAGGCATAGCATTGCTTTTGCCACAGTCTGCTGGTCAAAGCAAGTATTGAGGCCAGCCTGTGGTCAGAGGGATTATACTTTCCTCTAGCCATATCTACAAACAAGGGAAGAGTAAGGAACTCTTTGTAGCACCCTTTCAGACTCTGATACAATTTTACTGAGTGTTTCTAAGTATGGCTGTCTTGTCCTGTAAGTGCCAGTGCTAGCTCCCAGGATGGATATGAAGACTAATGAAGATAGATTTTGTAAATTACAAAGCAAATGACTTCTCATTCGTAGAACTTGGGACATGTTAGTTACTTTTACATTTATGGCAACTGTTACCTCTGCAATATTATTATTCACATTATTTTCCTTAAACCCTGATTTTAAAAAATGGTGAGTAAATAACAAAACTTCATTTTAAAATTATAGTAAAGGGAAGTGTAGTTGTTGTAATTCTATATCTACAGAATGAAACTGAGAAATTAAAGAAAATTCAAAGATAATACTGTAAGGAAAGGAAACCAAAACCCAGCACATGCATTGCCTGCTTGAACAGTATAAAGGAGGGTGTCATAGGAAGGGAATGTTTAATTCCCCAGAATTCGAAATGAAAGTGAGAATAGAAGACCATAGGATTGAGGAAAGGTAGGCATGAGAAATGGATGAAGCTAGTAGGGATTTATTACAACTTTACAATTGGAATACCCACTCTCCAAGGCACATCTCACACATGACATCAATTTGAGTGAGCAACAACCAGAGACAGGCATATAATTTGGACTAAAAAACCTGAAAATATGCCTGAGAACATTTACAAAGTCTAGAAGAAATAAGGAAGATAACAAGGAAATTGTTATCCTGGAGAAAATCGGGATATCTCATGGCTTTAAGTATAAAGGAGCAGCTCTTCATGCATTTGCTCTAAGTACTCTTGATTCTCAACCAACCTCACCCAAGTTCAGGTGCACTGCCATTACGTCACCACCTCAGTGAGTGGATAACAAAGAAAGAGTAGAAATTTAAATAAATTTGCTAACCTGAGGGAGCAGAATCCAGAAGAAAAAAGAAAGTGATCAGGACATACTTCTTTATGAATATGATGAAGACCCTAATGTCTATGGAGCCCTACATCACAACAGTGCTGACCTTAATTTTCTTTCCCAATATGCTTTAATGAAAGATGAAAAAGGAGTTATTATCCTCAAAAATATTTTAATTATCCCAAAATACAAGTTTTTGAAAAAGAAAGAAATATAAATTAGCAAATGTACTTCTGAAAAGAAAGCCACTAAAAATTTATATGTATAGGAAAAATCCACAGGTTTTCAAGGAAATGTTTAAGGAAAAAAGATGAGAATTTCTAAAAGGAAACAAAAAGTAAAGAAAAGATGAATATGTTGGATAATACCCCAGTGGTGGGGTAGGAACCTCACATTAATTCAGAAATTGCTAAGGGCTCAGTATGGATGAGCTTCAATGTGAAAATCTCTAGGAAGGGTCAGGGAAGGCCAGGCTAGAGGAAGGAGTATTCTTTTGTGAGTTTAACCTATAGGAATCTCATAGTGAAAATAGGAGGAAAGCTCCCTCATATTTTCTGCACAAGGAAGAAGGATCGCTTTTAAATAAGACCAGACATTCTGTCTTCAGTGAGATTTTCCCTCAAGAGAGGCTATTCTATCAGAGCATAATACACCTGGGAGAGGGATGTTTCCAGATGCAACTCCCTCACCCAACACAGAGGAGAAATGAACATCAGACTCCATTAGCATTTGTACTGTCACTTATTGACTGCCAGTCTGAGAACCATTGTGAAAGTCACAGGTTAGAGCACCTTCAAATCTTATACCATATGATAAACTGATTTTTAACTTTGTTCGATTAGAAGTCAGGACTATGTGACTCTTACTGAAAACCTCTGAGATTTTTTAAAATAAAAATAACACTATAAAGATTACTTGAAACTAAGTAGTTGTAATAGTTGATACACTGTGTCAGCTTGAGATGTTTATAGGCTTAACTAAGTGACTCAGCAGTTCTACATCCTAGGGTGTAGAGGACAGGCCCTAGAGTGGCTGTTCATGCCCTAGGATGTTGTGATGGTTGATTTATTGCATCAACTGGAGAAGTTTATTAGCTTGACTCAGTAGGGGCACAGGGTCCTCTCTTTGTAAACATCCTGAGCCTGTGCAAGAGGAGGGGCAGAGATAGTGTGAGTGTTACACCTATCCTAGGGTGGGTAGCCTGCTTACAATATAAGGGAGGAAAGGAGACTTACTCTCCCTTTTTGCTCTTGTTACTTTGTTCTGTCTTCTGCCCCCTTGAACTGTTGCCCCTGTGCCATGCCTCCCTGCCTTGGAGCCAGCAGATTATGGACTGAAACTGCCAGAAACTGTGAGCTAAATAAAACTCTCCTTCCTTATTTTTGGATGTTGGGCGTTTTGTCTCAGTAATGAGAGGAAAGTAACTAAGACAATATCTTTCCACTTGCCCCAGTGAATTATATTAGCACCTTCAAATATTATTGCACAAAAGTAAATATGTACATATAAATGGTGGCCTAAATTGCAATCTAATTTTAAAAGGATTGACAGATTTGTTTTAAGTCTGGTTTTAAAATTAACAAATGCATTTCAGTTATTGAAATTTGTCAGCATGAGGATGTTCCTTATTTGATTTATTTTAAGGTTAGTCTCAATACCCAGCTTACTCAGTATTAATTTTACATACTGGATTCATCAAATACACATAATGCACATAGCATGATGTCACATAAAAAGCATTAATGTCTATCAGAAAAGAGAGTAAGGTCAGCAATACGATGGCTCAATAGGTATAATGCAAATATTAACATCTTCATCATATGCCTAAAGAAGAAATATTGCCTGTGATGAACAGATACTACATTTCATTAGCAAAATGAACTAAATATTCGAGATATTTTATATAATTTTTTTATTTTTATTCTCATTTTGCCTGGTATCACCATTTTGCATATATCACACATTGATTAACTACTCCATAGTTCCTGAATATACTTTGGGTATTTCTTTATATTCATATTTTCTTTATATTTTAGTCTTGGGAATTACTATTCACATTCATTCAGTGTTGCGGAATCCTGTCTTCAGATAAGTCCAATGACTTTAATTTCAGTATGTAATTCAGAGACTTTGCTAAATATATACACCTACTGAATATCTATTCAAAATATACAGGAGATTTTTATCACTTGGATTGGTCAATTATGTCTATGGTTCATCCCTCCGTTCAAAATACCCTGGCAATCACTAATCATTACGCTATCACTAAATTTGATTTATCCTTACTATAATTTTATATAAATTGAAACTTACTGCATGTTATTTTTATGTTGGTTACTTTTCCACATACATTTTAGTGAATCATACAATTTATTGTGATTATCATTATTTCTTTTTAGTTCTGAGTAGTGTGTGGATTTATCACATTTTACTTCCTCATTAACCCCTTCATGGGCTTTTCTAATTTTTGGCTATTACACAAATGGCAGAAATAAAATACCTGCACAAAAACTGTGTATGTATGCTAGGAATGTCTTACTAGCCACCAACATTATTGGGTTGGTTTATTGTGAATGCTCTCACATAAAACTGTACTCACAGCCAGAATATTCCTCTTAAGACAGAAACATACTACTGCATTTCTACACCTATCTTTTCAAGGTTTTGTAACAGAATTTTATGAATTAAAACATGGACCTTTACTTCTCAGAGAGCTGGAGGCTGGGAGGTCCAAGATCAACGTGCTAGCTGGTTTTGTTTCTAATTAGACCTGTCCCGTTAGATGCCACCTTCTTGCTAGGGTTAGGGTTAGGGTTAGGATGTAGAGGGTGGTATTTCTCTTCATCTATTAATAAGGTCACTGATTCTGCCATTGGGGTCCCACTCTCATGGCCTCATCCGATCTTAATTAGCCCTCAGAGAGTTCGCTTATTATTATCATCATATTCAGAGTAAATGATTCAACATAAATTTAAAGGACAATACTCAGTCCCAAGCAAACACCGCATAGTCTCTCCAAACATTTGCCATTTATTTTTGAGCAATGGGCAAATTTCTAAATTTATCCCATTGTTTGTCCCTTTCTCCTTGTTCTCTGTACACAGAACACCATGCTATGCTTCTATTCTTGAAATAAAAGAAACTTTAGCGAGTGCAGATTTCTATTGGATTTTACCTCTACCTAAAATGCTCTTTGCCCAGTGTCATGGTCACACTGTCATTTCTCTTAGGTTTCTGTTACCTACTTTTGTATTTATAATTAGCAGCATTCCTTTTCAGCAAAGATACACTAGTTTGCTTATTTCATTTTTAAATGATTGTCACTGTCTGGTATACATCTTAGCTGGTGTGTGTGTGTGTATGTGAGAGAGAGAGAGAGTGAAGAGTGAGAGAAAGAGAGAGAGAGAGAGACAGAGAGAGAGAGAGAGAGAGAGAGAGAGAGAGAGAGAGACTGGGGCTTGAATACAGGGCTTTCATCTAAGCTAAATTCTGAGTCTTTTCTTTTTTAAATTTTCAAGATAGGTCACACAAAGCTGCTTGTTGCAGGATGGGAACACACTTGCAGTCTTTCTGCCTCAGCCTCCCCAAGTGCCATGATTATAGGCATGGGAAAGCCCAGTGTATTGTCTTCTTTATGCATTGTAAAGTAACCTCCTTGCGAGTGGGATAATTGTTTCCTCTTTTAATCACTCCTGCATCCTCAGTTTCGGCTACAGTTCCTGGGCTGTGGAAATCATTTCACAAATATTTGTTTATTTCATAAATGAATAGATGTATAAAATAAATTCTAGGCAAGGGAACAGTACATTTTAAATGTTACAAGGCAGAAATAAACTTATAGTTTGGGAGTTACAGTAATCCCTGAGTTATTCCACTAAAGGAAGAGTGGTATATAAGATACTTCTTACAAGATAATTTAGGAGTTTTAAAACCAGTATAAGATTTTTGAATTATATACAGACATTTCAAAAATATTTCTAGATTTGAGATCTGTTTGAGTCATGATTTTCCCGGATGTTATGCATTATATTTTGAGTTTGTAGTTAATTCCTTTCCCTTAAAGAATTTTGCGGCTCTGGACATGTAGCTCAGTGATAGAGTATCTGCATAGCAAGTACAGAACTCTAAGTTTAATCCCAAGCACCACAGGAAACAAACAGAAAAACGAACAAAAAAACCCCACAAAGCCAAAATTGAGTTTGGAGCTTTCGTTACCAAGGAGCTAAGTTTCTTTCAGGTCCGCCTGAACTTTCTGAGGCTAGCTTTTAAATTTTTTGAGTTTTGTGATTTAGGGTATTATGAGGCTTAGAAATTTCTCAAAACTCCTAAGTGGGAAAAATGATTCAATTTACAATGGTCAGTACCTTTCTTATATGTAAAAATTTAAATTTTTATTTTCATTGTGTGTGTGTGTGTGTGTGTGTGTGTCACACTTAGGATTGAACACAGATCCTTCACACTGAACTACATGCCTGGCAACCACCACCCATCTCATTTTATTTTTATTTTTAGAAAGGGTCTCACTAAGTTACTAAATTTCCAGGCTGGGCTCAAATTTGCAGTCCTCCTGCCTCAGTCTCCCAGAGTGTTAGGATTGTAAGTGTATGCCAGTACACCTGGCTTAAATTTCTACTTTTTTTCTTCCATAATATATTTTAAACTTTTCTATATTTCCACTCCTATTTGTATAAAGGAAACATACATTTCTTAGTAAAAGTTCATCTTATTTAATTCTACTTACAATACCCATGTAGGTAAAAAGGTAACTTTGGCCTTTGTTTTTTTTTTTGTTTGGTTGGTTTTGTTGTTGTTGTTATTGTTTTGTTTTGTTTTTTCTGGTACCGGGAATTGAACTCACGACCTTGCACTTGCCAGGCAGGTGCTGTGCCGTTGAACTAAATCCCCAGCCCCTACTGAGCTAAATCCCCAGCCCCTAACTTTGGCCTTTGAAAAATTTTTTATCTAGAAATTACTACCACCTTTGGAGAAGCCATCAATATTTTCTCAAATTATATTTATTCCTTTTATATTTTGCCTCCTTCTTCTGAGCCTGTCATTATTTTTATACATAGTCTTTGCTGTATATTGACATAATGTTAATTTGACAAGCATAGTTTTGAATAGTACAACAAAAGAAAGCTTTATAAGAAAAAATTAATGGGAATATTGGCACATTATTGACATGAGTACAGTTGGATATTTTTGGCTACCTTGGTTTATGTAAATTAATACAATTTTTATTCCATGACTTTATAAAATCAGAGATCTATCTTACTTATCAGTGTACTATTTCGTGGTTGTTTCAGTCAGTGCTTTACTAGAGAGGCAGCTATAACATAAGGTATACAAATGCATAACAAATTACAAGGTTGGTTTACCATGGTCACGCAGAGTCCGATGAGGAAGCGTGCAGAGGGTGTCTGAACACTGGAGGTCGAAGCTTTCAGTCCAAGTTCTGGAGTTCACTGCACGGTCTATGCAAATCCATATTAAGAGGCCAGTGTGTCTGTGATGGAAGGCTGAAAGATTTGCTAAGAAAGCGAAAGAGTCTTCGTTAGAAATCGGAAGATGATGTCCAAGCTAAAGGCGAAGACTGGGGCGCCTCTAAAGAACAGCAGCAAGTTCATCCTTCCTCATTTCCCCGTTATACCTGGACAGGTCCTGTCCAGGCAAAGAGTCACCCTAGGGTAGGTCCTGTGCACCGGAGAGTTCAGAATTACTGAGCTGACGTAGTTCAGCTTCTAAACTTCTTAGGTTGACACAATGAGTCAGCCATTACAGTGGTTATGTCTCATGGATTCTTTTTTTTTTTTTGAATTATTATTCCAAGATTAAATGTGTTTCCTAGGTATATTTTTCCTGACATTTTTATGTTCTTGTAGCAGAAGCTGAGATCCAGTTAGTCAAACTTCAGGACAATCAAATGCTTTTGAAATTTCTCTGTTTAGTTTTTTATCCTTTATCTGCAGCACATCAGTTTGGTTGTGCATGTGTGTGTATGTGTGATTATTGAGCAGAACTAATTTTACTGATGGCTTCCCTTGACTGATCTGATTTTTTATGAAAAAAAATTGCATTCAAAAACAGTGTTGTATAACGGCATCTGACTTCTGTTTTGGAATACTTTGTGTAACATTGCCTCCAGAATTTTATTTAAATTTGTTTTGTTTTGTCGTGCTCTCAAGAAAGCATATAATTCAGTTTCCCAGGGCAATGAAAAAATATCCAGGATGCACTCCATGAGTTAATTTGGAACATTTTACCATGGTAACAAAATTTAAAGTTCTGCCTTGACCATTATAATACTGATAACTAGGAGAAACATAATTACATACATGAAGTCATGTATATTTTTATGTAATAATAAAATATTATGAATAATTTTGCAAAAATTAATAAGAAATATAAGCAATGAAAATAGATACAATCAAATGCAAAATCCATTAAGTTAAGAGAGACAATTATTAAATAATATCCACATAAACAACAATAAAAATATTGTGCTTATATGAGCTCACATGTAATTTATTCTTATATTTAAAAAGAAATGAACTAATCATATTAAATCTTTCACATACTGAAAATGTGGAGTCTCTTTCATATACCTACATATATAAAAACATTCATATACCTATATATATAATTAACAAATTCTTTAGTGTTCTTTGTGTTAACATAATACAGGTTATTATATCTTAAGGAAATACATGGAAAGTTCCAAACAAAATGTTAACAAAATTTACCTCATGAATGAATATTACATATTATATACCTATGCTTCCATCTTTTTATCTGTGTATAAATCATCTATCATCTAAATAGAACTAATCAAAATCATAATGTCAATCTGATAGTTATATTGGGTACCATTGAGACAAAGAACCATTCCTGTATCATCTCAATAAATACAAAATAATATTTGATGATATTTAAGATTTTCATTACATCAATATTTATAAATGTGTTTTGTCAGAAAAGACATGAAAATCTTCAATAAATATCATAAGCAAATGTAAAAGATTTTAAGAATTTCCTCTTGGTAGGAATGTGACAGGAGTCAAGTTATCACTACAGTACTTCTTTTTCACACGGAGCTGTAGTATAGTACTTGACTCCTGTTTAGTACTGCTTTTTCACACAGAACTATGTAGCCAATAAAATAGAGTGAAAAAAGACACTGTGTAAACACTGGAAAGTTACAGTTTTGTAGATAACATAATGTTGTATGCAGTTGGTTCAAAAGCAATACGCGATAAATTTTTAATATAAATTGGTGAAGTCACTAAGTTATCAGATACAAAATTAATATAGAAAATCCCAGGTAGTCCTTTAATATTTGTCAAATGATACAACTTTAAGTAGCATGAAAAATTTAAAAATGAATATGTGTAAAACGTTTTTCTAAGTCAGCTCAGGGTAACATAAAATATATGGCTTTAAAAATAGACATACATTTTCTCACAGATTTGATAATTAATATTTCCAGAGCAAAGTACCAGCCAATTTGACCATAGTGAGGTCTCCTGGTTTTTGAGCTCCCACCTTCCCACTGTGTCTTCATGTAGAAGAGGGAGAGACAGAAACCAAGACCTGATGATTCTTACTTGTTTCTGAGGACACTAATTCTACAGTTCTATTAGATTGCAGCTGTGAGCTCATGAAATAATTCAACATTAATCCTTCATGAGAGACACCATCTCCAATACAGTCACATTGAGAATTGGAACTTTAATATATAAATTCTGAAGGGACAGTATTTAGTTCCTGGCAGTATTCAAATCTACATATCAATTTGTTCAAACAAATTTAAATAAGTAAAATGTTTTTCTATGTTCATGAGTTGGAAGCTTCAGTATAACCAAACTGTTGATATTCTACAAATTAATTTTAAGATTAAATTTAGTCCCTATCAACTCTTTTAACTTTCTTTTAAAGAAATGACCACCTGGTTTATAAACTAGAATTTACATTTTGCAAAAAATAAAAATAGCTTAGCAATCGTGAAAAACAGTACAAACTTAGAGAACTTACCTCCTGAATACAGAACAGTTCAAATAGCTTTTTATGGTGAAAATATAATTTACAGCAATGGAATGGTGAAAAAGTAGAAACATTGCATGCACGTGTGTGTGTGTGTGTGTGTGTGTGTATGAAAACTAGCCCTATAAAAAATGAGGAGAGGGCGATTTTTCCTTGCTCTGTGCCTACAAATTCTCCACTGGAATAGAATTAATCACTATACATTACTGAAGGCATAAATATCAATTATAGGTTGATTGCAGACATAAATGTAAATGAGAAAATGCTAAATTTTCTGAAAGATATTTTTACTGTAAAGAGAAAAAAAAAAACAATGAAACTGAGTTTCAGACCAGGTTAGTAGGACAGTTACAATAGTTGATACGTTGCATATTGTTGTCTTTGTAGTAATCAGAGCACAAGATATAGGCGTGATATCTTGTGTAAATAATATTAGGGCAAAACATTCTTTCCAAGGAACTAAGAGAAGCTAGCTGTATTAAGAGAAAGGAAGAATGTTACAACATTATAAATGGCAAAGATAGCTCTAAAAGGCAAGTATAAATGCTAAACCAAAAGGGAAATTTTTACAGATCCAGGGAATGTGATGCCTATGGAACACAGAAAAAGTTTTGTAGATAACATAATGATAAAATGTAGATAACATAAAGTTTTGACATGTGCTTAGTGTTTAATAGACTGAACAAAGTGCTAGAAAGAATTAATTGGAGTCTGTCATTGCTGACTAATTTCAAAGCACTCTTCAGGAAATAAAGAAAAATAAAGAACTTTCAACAGTGAAAGTTGAAAGAGTTCGGCACACCCGCAAGAGATTGTTCAGCAAAAGATAGTTTGAGGATTAAAGAATTTAAGGTAATTTGTGACAATCCAATAGCTTACCACTGAAAAAACTGAATAGGAATTTCAGTATCAACAATACAGGAAATGAATTTCACCCAGGAATGTCATTTAGCAAACACGTGTCAACTACAACAATGAAACAAGACCAAGAAACTCCCAAAGGACAAAAAAAAATCTTTAGAGCAAATGGAGAATCTGATTTCTAGAAGTGTCATGCTATGTTATCTAAATTGTCTAATTTTCAACAAAAAAATTGTGAGATAGAAGAGAAGAGTGAAATAGAGCACATAAAAAGTATTCAATGTGAATTGTTCCTGAGGAGTTACAGATGTTGGACTGAATTGTACAAATAACTTTTAATCAAATACAAGTATATAAAAACACTAACCATATGCAATTAAATAAAACACAACTGTAATATATCACCAAATAGTAGTTTCCTCTTATTGAGGAAGGTTGTTTCTGGACTTCTATTCAATGCCAGAAACCACAGAGAATTCTGAGCTATATATAGTATTTCACAACGAGTCAGTAGCATATGTATTGTGAATACTTTGGACAAAGGGATGATTCATGTTCCCTGTAGGACAGAGCATAACAGTGTAAGATATCATCATGACACTCAGCATGGTATGCAGTTTAAAATTTATGAACTGTTTATTTCTAGAATTTTCCTTTCAGTACTTTAAGATCTGGTTGAAACCATGAAAAATAAAACTGTGGCCAGGTGTGGTGGTGCATGCCTGTAATCTCAGCACTCAGGAGGCTGAGGCAGGATGATCATTGCAAGTTTGAGACCAGTCTGGGCTACAAAGTGAGCTCAAGGCCAGCCTGAACTGCATAGAGAGACCGTGTCTCAAAAACACACACAAAAAAAAGAAAAATAAAACTGTGGATAAGGGGGACTGCTGAAGAGAATATAAATAGATGATAACAATATAAAAGAACCAATTAACATTTGTGAATTGAAAAATATAATTACTAAAATTTTAAAAATTCTTTATAAGGAGATCAGCAGAAGATTAAAAATGGAACAACAAGAATTGGAAAACTTGAAGATTAATAGAAAAATCTGCAAATGCAAAGGAAAAATAATTAAGATGAACAGTGCTACAGAGACAAATTGAATACCACCAAGTTTACTAATACACAAATAGTGAAAGTCACAGGAGAAGAGGAGAGAGGGGAGTATATTTGAAGAACTAGTTTAAATATTCCCAAACGGGATAAATAATATTAATTTATTATGTGAAAGAGACTGAGCAATTCCATGTTGCGTAGAATCCAGAAAAACTGCTAGACACATTCTAGTACAAATATCAAGAGAGAAGACAAGGGATTCATCACACAGTAGGGGCCCTCAGTAAGATTAGCCATCTTTCTGGAATCAGGAAGTACAAAAGTCAATGAGATAAAAGTTTAACATGCTTAAAGACTGTAAACAAACAAAATACCCAGTAACTCTATCCCCTGTTATTTGCCTAGGAAAAGAAGAATTTTAGAAAAGTCTTTAGGTGTAAATGCAAAGGTACAGTACAGTACAAACTGCATCAGAGTGATGTAGCAGAAATAGCTCTGGGAAATTCTGGAAAATGACTCCTGTAAGTTTAGCAGTATGCAATGTTCTCTGAGCTGTCTTCATTTCCAGGGTGCTGTAGAACTCAATTTCTTTCCATTGTTCACATTTCTTCCTTTATCTTCTGAAGTAAGTTCTTTTATTAATGATTATTTAGTAAGGGAAGAATTTAGATTTATGAACACATAATATTCATAACAAAAATTGTAATATGAATTACATATTATTATTTGGAATTTTTTCATTTCAGAAAAAAAATTAGTGCTGTGAGCCATTTGTACTACGGTTAGAGCTATTTTCACAAATATAATTCTAAAATATTGTGTACCAAATATGATGATATCATGTTTCTCCTTTGTTTTATTATTTTAAATGCTTCTTATCCCAGGCCAGAGGGACCAATTTTCCTGTCACTATACCTTGTAAATTGCCTTTTTTATAGCACCATAACACTATGAAATCTCTATAATTTGTTTTCCTTTGCTTTGCCCCTAACTAAAACAAAAACTCTATGAGAAGTCAGTTATGTAATTCCATCAGTAGAGTTTGAAAAATAAATCACATACACAGAGACATACATATACACACCCATGACAAATAATTAAATTAGTTTTCATTACTGTCAGCCATAAGATAAAAAGTTGTGCTTGATTTTATATTTTCTATTGACTTTTCAGATATTCACCAAATACTGTTGGATGATTCTTTTCATTTCTTTCCTTCGCTTCTGCTTTGCTTTGCTTTGCTTTGCTTTGTTTGCTTTGCTTTGATTTGGGACTGGGAACTGAACCCAGGGCCTTTCTACTGAACTACATGCTCAGCTCTTTTATTTATTTTCTCATTTATTTTTTAAGAGTGGGTCTTGCTAAGATGCTAAGCTTCCTGTGCTAGACTCAAGCTTTGGTTCCTCCTACCTCAGCTTCCCAGAGTGCACCATGTGCCAGGCTTTGATGATTCATTTTCTGCCTATGGTGGACACATTATCAGACCGGACTTATGACTTACCATTCATTGATGAATTGTGGCTGTGTCTCTTAAGTAGAAATTTCTTGTTTCAAAGATTTTTTCATCTTCTTCTAATACTTTCTCTGGTAGCCATTCTAATTAAAATTTATATTTCAATGCACCCAGTAAGATTTTATGCTTAGTATTGGTAAGCAGTAATAAATGTTATATTAGGAACTTACATTCATAATCTGTAATAAGACATTATTTAATATATATGTATATATATATATTTATGAGCAGTCAAAAATTTTGAATCTACAGCACAGAGAATTATGGCATAACAAGGCATAAGTCCATCAGAAGTTTAGTTTTAGTGATTTCCTTGATCCTGCTTTGAACACCCTGTGCAGATTTTTCTCTTGTTCCATCATAACTCTGAGATACAATTTTTGTTTTTTTGTTTGTTTGAGACACAGTCTTATTGCATAGTCCAAGCTGTCCCTGAACTTACTATGTAACCCAGGCTGACCTTAAGCTCAGAACAATTCTTCTACTTCAGATTTCTCAATGCTAGGATGGCAGGCATGTGCCATCCCACCTGGAGATTTATATTTTTGCTTTTAAGATATTAAAATAAAATCAAGAAGTAGGAGTTTATTTAAACTTAGCTGTGTGCTAGTTATTAAAAATGTATAAAACACAAATAAGTCTATTACATTTTAAAAGTGATCTTACTGTTTGCCTCATGTTGTTTTTTTTTTTTTGGTTTTTCCTCCGGTACCGGGAACCGAACTCACAACCTTGCGCTTGCCAGGCAGGCGCTTTTGCCGCTGAGCTAAATCCCCAGCCCCTGCCTCATGTTTTTGTAATGGAAGTATGAAGAAGAATTAAAATGTCAAAACTACACATGACACTGTAATGATAAGAAAAATATACCAACATGAAAAGAGCAAGGACAAAAATTATTATCTTTTCTTAACTATTATCTTTCCCTTACTTCCCATTCTTATCTATAAAAGTTTCAGCTAAAATTATGAAATGTTTAAACAAGGTAATGAAAACGGAAACGTTTTAACAGACTTATCAACAGGTAAAATATGAAGAAAATATTTCTTGACCTATTCATTGAAATGCTTATAAATAGTGGAAACTGGAGCTAAAACAAAGAATAATCCTGAGCAGCAATGCCATTTTAGTCTTCTCTATTCTTTTCTTAAAATTACAGTTTACAAACTTCTGAATAACACAGACTGATCCTGAAATACAAGTATTACATAGTACATTCTATGAAAGTTTTAATTAGAATAACTTTCATATGATCCACAATGTATACATGAAAAACAATATTTTATATTGTGACTAATTATATGAAATTACTACAATAAGTAAAAGGTAACATAAAACAGTGGCTGAATAAAGAGAAGATTTAGTCAAGTAAAAAAGAAAATATAAGGAAAGCCAACAATTATGTGTTTAAAATTTAACACCCATATTGCCTCCTCACAGGATAAATATAAACAATAATATAAATAAGTTCAATTCTACTTGATCATCCTAACGTTGTCCCAATAACATATACACTAAAAACTATGTTGCAATAATTCATGGGAATTATTAAAAATAAATGAGATTAGTCATTACCCTAATGCCTTTGACATGAAAAGTGCATTTGTGGGAACATGCACTTAAAGATTGTCCTAGCATGCTGCTGCAGTTTTTAAAATTTTGTTATGGAAAGACTGTCAGAAACGCTGAGTGGAGATTGTAACAAGAACATAAAATCTATATTTTATTTAGTTTAAAAGTAAATTTCAATTAACTTTTTACCTGATAAACTCACTATATGAATTATAGACAAAAGCCCTACTTTCCCTATAGGATATACCTTCTTTGAGAAATTTATAATGTGAACCTTTCCGTTTTCAAAACCTGTCATAGGTGTTTTAGGATAAAAACATTTTTTCTCAAGAAGAAAATATAGATCTACAGTTGATGACATAGAATTTCAATTATTTTTGAGTGGGTTTGGGAGTACTGGGGAACGAATGCACAGTCTTCAGATGGAGCTGCATCTCCTGATCCTCCTGTCCCCCTTTTGCTTCATTTTGGGACTGTGTCTTGCTAAGCCACTAAATTGCAGTTAGAAATATCCCTCTGTGTCCATAGATGTTCCAAACTCTGTAGAGTATAAGGAACCATGAAACAGCAGTTGAGATCGTGAATAAGCCTTGCTTCCATGACCACATACCAAGGTACCACTTTTAGAAATGTATTAGAAAGGTTTTTCCACATGGAGAGTGTTAGTTGTCAAATCACAGGAGGCCCCCCAATGGCTAAACCTTTCTCTTCATGGAAAGAGAGAACAGATGCTTCAGTTGTCCTTCACTTTTGAGTAAGATAGGAGCTAGAGAGCCATGCCCATTATTTAACCTTATTTGCTGTATGAAACAAGCTACATTCTTATCTTGATTTGAGTGCTATCCTATAAACCCTTACTTTATTATCTTTCCATATAGGAAAAGCTTGGTGACACTGGACTTGCAGTATAAATTTCTGGCAATGTGTCAGGTCTTTCTTCCATGTCTTTACCTCTTGTTTATGGCATAATGAGCCATGGTTTATGAAGTAACCCAAGGTTGAGAATTGAGTAAATCATGAAGACCCTCTTCTGATGATGGTTCCTGTTATTTTCCCTCTCTAGGGTCAAAAGTTTCCTACTTTTCAAATAAAATGTGGCTTTAATATGCTGTCCACCTATTTCAAATGTGAAAACACAATGATAATTAGTAAATATAAAACATATGGTGGTTTAATCTGTTTAGTCCTCATTCTGCTCTGATGACCAGCCAAGTGCTTCTATCTTATACCTTGTCTTAAGTGGTAAGGGGTGCCACATGGCCACTGCCTCTCCAGGATCTATTATTCCCGTTGAATTAAGAGGCCATCATCCAATAGATTTTTCCTTGTTTTTTCTTTGTGTTTCTTTGTTTGCTGGCAGTACCCATAACAGATCTGTAAAATGCAAGTGATGCTCTAAGAGTTCCACTGACATGTATTAGCTTATGGCTCCCAAGCCCTTCCCCTTGGAACTAAAATATCCCTCACATAACATTAACCAAGGCAAAGAAGAGCCTGAATGGTAGAATGAAGAAGGGTGCTGCATGACAATCTTGATTTTGAGGAGAAAAACAGAAGTTAGTTCCTTAGATCTTTTTACTGTTCCCGATGTCCTGGACAAGGTGCAGCAAAGTTCAGAATGTATAGATAAATGAGAAATGTACAGATAAAAATGCAGCAAGTAAATCCTATTATTCTAGCCAAAGGTCCAGGAAAAATGTAGCCTCATAAAAAGAAACATCTTGGCAATACCTGTCCTACTCCAGCCAAGCACTAACAGAAAAATTACTTTCCAGTGAGGTGCAGCAGAAGTTGATTTTTCTCTGTCTCTTTCTTTGCCATTCTCTCTCTCTCTGTCTCTCTCTGTCTCTCTCTCTCTCTCTCTCTCTCTCTCTCTCTCTCTCTCTCTCTCTGTGTGTGTGTGTGTGTCTATCTCTAAATTATAGATAGATACAGGTAAATACAGATATAGAAAAATGTAGATATTGTAGATGGGTAGATATAGAGGTCAGGATTTTTAATTTGCTATTATACTCTTCATGTTATACTACAAAAATGCCAGCTTTTCAAAAACAAACATTAAAGAATCTAACTCATGCTTAATCAATGAAATTGCATGATTTGGGTTTCGTAGCTTGTACACACATATGTTTCATTCTTATCACAACAAAACAATGCACAAAACAAACTCAACTTAAAAAACATTTATTTGTAGAGGCACATCCATCACAGGCCTAATGATGAGTTAGAAAGGACTGAATGTGAATAAATTGATCAATCGTACATGTCTATATTTGTTTATCTTTGTATTCAAATTGAGGATATCAATATGTAATATAACAACAATTGTTAATTTCCTATCATCTTGACTGAGATTCTGTGTGGCTTGTATTGTTTTTATGTTATTTTCTAAATGCATATGTGCTTGTTAAGATGTTCTTTTATCTTTAAAATAAAAATAAAAAAGAAATTCATCAATCTTTCTCTTTATTTTTGTGACATAATTCTCAGCACAAATGGTTAAACACAGAGGTAATCTGAATAAAAATGGAAATGTCCGTTGGAATGTCAATGTCTTATTTTTGTGTTCAAATCAGGCTCCAGTTGGAGCACAAACCTTAATTCCTTGGATGTTTGCACGTTGCTCTCTGCTGAGTGCTGTCTGTGACCTGGTCACCTGGGTTCTCACTGGATCCCATGTAATCTGAGGAAACTGACAAGCTGTGTTGCTGGTGCAACATGTGAATAGAAGAGCAACCAGACATATTGCTGGTGCCTGCTGTGGTCACGTGCATGCTTTATTCTTTAGTACACTTCAGTCATAAACCACAAGTTCAAACATGAAAGTGTTAGAAACTTCAGTGTGCCAGCAGCCAAGTATTAAACCAAGTGTGAAGCCACCGTGCAAGTGGGACCGGAGGTTGCAAAGATCACAGGTCATACAGCTGGTCCTGCCTGGGTCCTAGGAGTCTTGAATGTCTGCCTAATTATATCTGCCTCCTCTCCCTGGCTTCAGTAGCTACATTATCCCCAAGCAGAAAACCCAGGTTTATGTGGGTGTCCCGTTGTGTATTTCCCTTCTTTCAGGGATAATAATTCTCTAGCAGCTACTTATACAATAACCCAAAAGTTCACCTTGTATTTTTCCAGCTTTTTAGCTCTTTAAGGAAATATGGCAAATTTGACATCAAGCATTTGCTTTCCTGGAGGAAAATGGAAATTGAGTTAATTTTGTCATAATTTTATCTGTAAATTCTTAGCAATGTTTTCTGTAGAGTGCATGGCAATGATTAGTATGTAATTGAGTTCAGTTGAAAACATTTATTTTAAACTGAGTGAATTGTTCCATTAAATAAGATGTGACATCATTAGGTCAACCAAATTAGATATATCTGTCTCCAAGTAATTTTTAAAATTGTAATTCGATGCTGTGATTGACCTATACTAAGAAACTTTGATGTAACTTAATGGAGAAATGGATGAATTGCATGTCATATATATTATTTCTACCTTCCTGCTGACATTAAATGTGCTATTACGATAATTAAAGAAAGGTAAAAGAAAATTTTACTATGCTGTGCTAATTAAAATTTATTGTTAACTTAACTGAGTTAAGATACTCCTACAGAGGCTATTGGATTTTAAGGGTACTAATCTCATCAATAAGTTATGAAACATAAGAAGTGGTCTTTTATTAATTTATTGAATTCTTGCATTTTTATGTGTATATGCAATAAAATGTTTATTCTTTATACTCCAATATTTAACTTATTCTTCCATAAATTTAGATCACTCTTACATTATTTGTAAGCTAAAGTTGTGTAGTTCAGAACTATGAAGTCAGAAGGCAAATCATGTCTAACTACTTAAATTTTACCCAGTTCAATTAAGAGTAAGTCAGGTAGTTAATTGTAAAAGTTACTAAATTATGCTTTGCCACTGTATGCATTAATGAATGGTGGGAAATACAAGGTGAGAAAAGTTAAGAATGAGACTTAACTAAAATAATTCTGTTTAACATATAACCTTATAACTCAGATTTTATGTTACGTAAAGTGCATCTGTTTAAAAATTTCTTTAAAACAACGTTGTATGATGTATATAATAATTTCCTTGTCCCTACCTCTGTTTCTACAAGAGAATTACCTTGAGAAGGATTACTTCCTTCTAAGTACATACAATACTGTACTGTTGGTGAGATATAATAGATTTCAGTCTTTTTAATGTTCTTATGAAATAATTATAATATCCTTTTGTTGCTAGGAATGCACAGATAGCAAACTCTCAAATAAGTTCCCATACACTCTGTGAAAGTACAGAGTAGCATAACATACCTATAATGACTAGTACAAGGTTGTTCCTGAAAGAGAAACACTTCTCTTCACCATGAAAGTTGTTAAAGAGTTTTCGCTAATTTATTTTTCATAAATTACAAAAGCACATATATTTAATACCTTTCACCAAGAGAAACTATCTAAATATATTTCTATCTGACACTAGAGACTAACCCGTTGAACACGCTTAATAACTTATTATATTACACAGGTAATTTTTCTGAATGTTTAAATTCACTTGTTGCCACTAGTTGAACAGAGTAACTTCTATATACTGAAATGTTACCAATTCCTATGAATAAACCCTTTTATTTCTAGTTGCATTTCTTCAAATATATTTTAGGTTGTTTATTGAAAGTAAATATTTTTGTGCTACAATTTAGTAGAGTGTCTTGAAATTTCATATTCTGCTGGAAAATAAATCATATGGCTAAAATAAAACTATACAAATTATATTAAAAGGTATGAACATATCAAACCCTAGAGAATTTACTCCGTAGTCTGCAACTATTTTAACTATACTGGGTATAAGGCAAATAAATTATAAATCATTATATTATATTATTAATTTGATGAAATAGGAGACTAAATACTAAAAATAATTATTTTTAATATTACTTTCTCATTTCCACTTTATTAAACAATTTTTCATAAATACTGTGATGGTTTCGCTCTAAAATGTTCCCCTAAAAGTTTCATGTTTTGGGAAGGTAAATGGATCATAAGAGCACTGTGCTTATCAGTAGTTTTATTTATTGTTGAGTTCAGTAGTTCGTGTACTGTTAGGGAGTGGGGCTTGGTTGGAGGGATGGTTCATTGGGGACACGAACCAGAAGGCTATATTCATGTTTCCAGTTTCCTTCTACCTATTCTCATTCTGCTTCCTGTTTGCCATGGACTGAGAAGTTGTCCTTGCCATGCCCTTCTACAATTCCATTTCTTCCTTGGAACTAGCCAATCAGGTGCTGAGTCCACTAAGACTGACAGCCAAATTAGACCTGTTTACTTTTTACTTCTGATGAGTGTCAGATATTTTGTTCCCCAAATGGAGAAGTGACAGATACACACACTGTCCACAAGTTCTGCAGAGCTTATTTAAATTTTTGAACTATAGTAAAGTCAAAATGAAACTCAAAGTAGTGAGGCTCGGTCAATTTTAGCACAGAAGGTCGGATGTGGTGCAGCTCCGGTTTCCATGAGCTAGCATATTTACTGGTGAGATAGAGCAGTATTCCCTGATGTTTTAAAGCTGCATCTCAACTTTAGAATCTTTAAAAGTGAATTTAGTTCACAAATCAGTCACCTCCTAATTTATAAAAATGTTCACCAGTATGTTTGTCTTCCTTAATATTAAGCAATGAAATATAGAATTTAGGACCTTCTTGTCAATCAATATGAGTGTATGTGTATGTCTCTGAAACACTGTAAATAAAAGACAAAACAAAAATGTTGATACATCCGCATGACAGATGCCTGCAGTGAAAATAAAGACCTCATAGTAAGAAAAAGTAACTAGATTTTGTAAAAGTATCATTCCTTCATTTTTTTTTGGGGGGGGGGTGGGTATAAGGAATTGAACTCAGAACCTCCTGCTTGCCAGACAATGTTTGTTTTTATAGATATATGTATTGTATATTATTCACTGTAGGTGCTATAATTTTTTTTTATTTTAAGAAAGAAAAGAAGGAAAACATATTAACAAACAGACATCCATTTACAAAATAGCATAAGAACAATACAAACAAAACAAAGTTACACACAAAGTTGTAGGAAATTAACAATGGTTGTCATATTACTTATTGATATCTTCAAAGTGGTTTCCCAAGAAAACAAATAGAGACATACAAGACTGATCAAACAAGTAATCATTAATTGTTTCTTTCTGTAGAACAATAGAAGACAGTAGTACAACTATGTTAGCTATCATGTATATACGTACTTGCATAACAATTTTGAAGCAAGGCTTGGCATTCTTTTACATCATTTTTAGTGTCCTTTTAATTTTAGCAATTGTGTAAAGGTGTTGTTTTATGGAAGTTATTCAATCTCCAAAATAAATTTATTGTGATACTAATATCACACACAGATTTCTGGCAATAAAATCCTGACACTGCCTGAGATCAGTACTTATCAGTACTCAAAAGACATACTTATTATGGGCTCCTTAGTGTTGCTTAAAATATAACAGTGTCAATGCATTGAGAAACCCTGATCAAAGTCAACTGTCCAGTTACCCATTCAAGAGTATGTAAAATTTGGCTTATTGTATGTTATTTGTCTTTTTGCCTTAGTTACTTTTGTCATTATTGAGACAAAATACCTGACACCCAATGTTAATGGAGGAAAGGTTTACGCTGGCTCACAGTTTGTAGAAGTTTCAGTCCATAAGTGGCTGGCTCCAAGGCCAAGTGGCATGGCAGTTGGGGTTCAGAGAGATACAAATGATGGTAGGCAGAAGGCAGCAAAAGCAGCAAGCAGCAAGTGAAAAACAATGACAAAAGCAGCCCTCTTTCTGTCCTTTATATTCTATCCAGGCTACCAGACCTTACAGTGGGTAGCATTCACACACAGTGTGGGACACCCTTAATCTAGCACCCCACCCTGAATTAACCCCAGCATCACATTCTTAATCACAGTATCACACACTATAGATCCAGCCAACTCCAAAAACTCCATCTATGACCAGATGAGGCTTTGAGAGGACTTCTCGACAGAAGCTATAACAATTTTATTCTTAGAAGATTTTTATTGGTGTATGTTTCTGATACATAATAAATACATTAATTGTGGGCAGTTGGTACATATCTATATATGAAATCCTCATCCTTTACATCTCCCCTTCCCTACATTGTCTCTGGCCTTCTTGTCTCCTAAGATCCAGTTATATATAATTTTTTAAAATAGTTTTCAATGATGCTGCTCTGCCTCTGCCAGCTGCCAAATATTTTTTATGAAAACAGTGAGATAAAAGATGTTTGATCCTGAATAATTGCTATCTCAATTACTGTCAATCTGTTAGTGGTCATTGATAGTACCTAATTTTACTTTCTCAGTATAATATTTAATAAAATATGCAATATCTGAACATCAGAAAATTAACTCTGAGAAACAAAAACTATATTTTTAAAATATAAAAATTCATCATTTAAATGTAAAAAATCTAAATTATATTCAGTAATATAGGAAATGGGATTACATTTTTGCAAAATTTGCTACCAGTTAGAAAGAGAATACTTCCATTACTTGCACAAAGCCAGTAATTCTATACAAAAGTGTGACAAATTCCAAAAAATGTCTCACTCATGTACTTCTGGGAAGATCAAGTGGCATCCTCTCTGAGAACTGCCATCCAGACACTGGAATACAGCAACATGAGGAAGACAACAGGGAGGAAAGTGGGTCACTTGGACCCAGGAAGGATCTGAAGTGAGCATTAAAGCCCATGAGGACAGCAAAGAATGAAACATCAACAAAGAAGAAGCAGGCAGCCAGAGCAGCCACCTCCTTGAGTTGGGGCTCAATGTGTGGGATGAGCAATTTGAATTTGCAGACACACGCTGACCGCTGGTCACACCAGAAACCTCCATGGAGAGATGCAACAGTGAAAGGGAAGAGTGGAGGGAAAGAACCACATTAGCTAGTGAGTGCTGAGGGCTTAGATGGCGTGTAAGAGAGAATAGCTGGCCAGGAGCCATCTTGGAAAGGAGCCAAGTGAGTGCAGAACTCAGGTCCATCTAGCAGCTCCCAGCTAAATTTCAGCCTGCAGAAAGTGCACTGCTGGCTGCAATCTGCAGGTAGAACAGGTCTGATCCCAACCTCACAGCCAGATCCAGTCTGAACTTCATGGGAAAGAGAGGTGCAGGCTCACTGATATTATCCACTAACCTGCATAAAGCTACAGCTGATTGCTGGGATAAATCAGCACAGATCTGGACTCTGTCTCCACACATTGTCTACCAGTGATAGCAGAGACAAACCTGGAAGTAGACTATTTTTTCTTCCTCTGTTTTTTTTGTTTGTTTTGTTTTTTTTTATTTTCTTTTTGTTTTCTCCTTCATTGGTTACTCTTGTTTTTATCTCCTTTTTTTTTTTTTTTTTTTGGTTTTTCTCCGGTACCGGGAACCGAACTCACGACCTTGCTCTTGCTAGGCAGGCGCTTTTGCCGCTGAGCTAAATCCCCAGCCCTTTTTTTTCTCTCTCTCTTTTTTTTTTTTTTTGGTTTTTCTCCGGTACCAGGAACTGAACTCACAACCTTGCGCTTGCCAGGCATAAAATATATATATATATATATTTTTTTGGTTTTTCTCCGGTACCAGGAACCGAACTCACGACCTTGCGCATGCCAGGCAGGCGCTTTTGCCGCTGAGCTAAATCCCCAGCCCTACTCTTGTTTTTAGATGAGTGTAAACATTGGCTCCAGCTTCTTTGTGGTATTATTCTGTTCCTTTCTTCCTTTTATGTCTTCCTTCTTTCTTTCCCTCCTGTCTTCTACACCAGTTTCCCAAAATTTGTGTGATACCCTTTTGTCCTCCAGATTTGCTTCTACTTTCTTCCTCTTCTATTTCTCTAATTCCTAAATATTTTTAAATTTTCTCCCCTGAGGCTAAAATTGGCACATTGAGGACTTACTATATGCATATAATTTTCTCATTTGTTTTACATTTTGTTTTGTGACCACAAAGCTAGTTCAAACACTTAAAGATGGGAAATTAATTGTTACATCAGTTTCTCATTTTTAACATGTGCTTACTGTTATTATATTGCTGATTGCACTACTTTAGCCAAAGTGACATAAGTGTTCTAACCAGCTATTTTTTCTGGTATTTCAAGATTGAGATTGCCTAAGGGTCATTGCAAATATTGTGGCAAGTACCAAAAAACATCATCTGGGCCATGTAAGCAGAAAATTCCCATCCCCTACAAACTAACGAGATAAGATCTTGAAACAGACTCAAAATCGCAAAACCAGCTACACCTGGAAGACACCCATGAGAAGTAGTCATTTCCTTAGGAATCTAAGTGCAAGCAATAAAGGAATTCACTATAGACAATTTAGAGGCAACAGCCTGGGAATTAAACAAAAATAGAAGAAGAATCAAAAAAGAAAAAGAGGAGATACTTTTTAAAAAGTGCAGCTCCAGTCATCCAATTCCAAAAAGGTAAACCCAGAAGGAATGAGGTGGGACAGTCTGAAAGCCAACCACCTGGCCTCCCTGGAGAGGTAACAGCAAAGAAAATGAACAAGGCTCTAGAAACAAAATTAAGACAGAAGTAATTTATCAGATAACCACAGAGATGGTGACCACAATGAAAACCATGCTTAGTGACTCAGAAGAGGTTAAGAAAATGATGGAAGTCATGAATGCCCAACATAAGAAAGAAATGGAATCCATAAAACAGACTTAAGAAGATATCAAGGAGAATAACAATTCCACTGCAAGCATGAACAGTAGAATGAGCCAATGTGAGGACAGATCTTAGATATGAAAGATAGGCTTGCAGTTAGAGATCATGAAAAGAAAGATTTGTTAAAAATAGCAAGGAACCATGATAAATCAATCCAAGAGCTCTAGATGATGCAAAGAAGAATAACATAAGATTAATTTGAGTCAGTGAGAAAGCATAAGATAACAAAAAAGATATTTAAAAAAAGCTTTCCACAGATATCATGGCAGAAAACTTCCCTGGCAGGGAAAAAGAATTTTATGTACAGTAAGTGAGACACATAGAAGTCCAATTAGCAATGACTAAAAACTACACAGCCAGCCATATCATACCCAAGATTACAGAAATTCAACCCAAGAATAAAATACTAAAATCTTTTAAAGAAATGAAATAAATAGCTCATAAAGGAAATCCCATCAGAATCACAGTTGATATCTCAACACAAATACTCATCAAGGGATCCTGATAATGATTTCCCTTGGCAGTTTTGTCAGATTATAGTCTAACCAACAATGGAAAATTTTCCACTGCCTTGCCAGCATTTGTTATTGGAAGATATGTGTTATGGTTGATACGTTGTGTCAACATGGAGAGTCTAGAGGTTTGGCTAAGTGACTCAGCAGGAAGCCAGGGTGCTTACTTTGTTTGTATACATCCTGAGCCAGTGGAAGAGAAGGGCATAGATTACATGAGAGCTACATGCCCCTTAGGTGGGGGTAGCCTGTTTACAAAGTAAGGCAGGAAAAGAAGCTGCTTGCCGCCATTCCTCGGGTTTGCTCTGGCTGTTTGCTGTTCGGCTGCCATTCCCCCCTTTGATCTTGTTGCTTTGCTATCTTCTGCCTCAGAGCCAGCCAAGTATGGACTGAAACCTCCACAAACTGTAAGCTAAATAAACCTTTCCTTCCTTCATTTTGGACATTGGGTATTTTGTCTCAGCAACGAGAGAAAAGTAACTAAGACAATATGCCTTTAATTTAAAAAAATACATCAAACTACCAGCAAAACATAAAAAGCAAACCAAAAAACCACCTAATTTTCATTTGGAGAGTTTTACTGTGTATGTTTAAAAGCTAAACTGTAGAGAAATTATTTCAAATATAAATTAAGCAAGATTGTTGAATTTAAATCAGTGTTCAAATCTATTTTTATGTGGAAGATTGGCATATCTCACTTTCAAAATCTACTGTAATACAGGTAAGAAGGAAATGCAAAACAAAACATTACCTCACAAGTGGCGAAAAGAGAGTTGAGTGGTATAACAGATTTGTAGTCACTAGTCCTTAAAAGTAAAGCCAGCATTTCATGAAAACATATTATTTACCCACATAAAAATGGGACTGTACAACATTCTCCCACTGATAATTCTGAATAGCTATGCATCAAAGCAGGCTTTTACCTTTCTCATTCTTCCCTGATTTGAGTGAGACAGTTGACCATGTGTATGATCTCCCATTAATCTAGGTTGTGGTAGCAGATAATATATTCTGGGTTTTTTTGATCAGTAGAAACCAGATATGGACATAACACAGGTGTAGTATTTTTGCTTTGAATTTGGAATCCAAAGTGCCTGGGGTGGTTTTGGTGGCATGTTCAGAATATTTTGTATATTGTTGGAAATATACATTCACAATCAACCAAATGAGTTGGAATATTGATTCAATAACCTTATCTCCATATCATGTAGCATTATACACTAAACTTTCACAGTGCTTCTGCACAGGCAGTGTATACAAGTCCATGTCATGGCCTTTGAGATTTTGGCATGCATCTCAAGTGAGTCTTCCAGTTCTAAAGTCTCTAAAAGCCAAGGCAATTGGTATTTCTCCTCACACCGTTTGCAAATGGTGTAAAAAAAATACATGTCCCATGGTGAATTTACTCCTTTCATTTGTGTAAGTATGAGAAAAATGAGGAACAATCAGGAACTCAAGCCAACTGACCTCCGATAAACCCAGCGAATTTCAGCTGATTCTCAAACTACAGGATTAGAAGAACAGCAAATGCTTATAAAACATTAATATTCTGGGATTGTTTGTTGCTATGAAAAACGATGTCAAACAAGGTCAAGGTTGATAAAGTAAGACACAGTCACCAATTAACAGGTAGGAAACAACAGTGGAATGTTTTGGATCAATTAGATTTGTTCTTTTTTATGAGAGAAGCTACCACATGGAAATACTGTTTCCAAATAAATACAGCTTGAGAACATAATTTTAAGTGAAAGTATATGGACACACACATTTAAATATCACATTTTTGTGTGTGTGAGAAACTAAATGGGTGAATAAGGACAAAAATGCATGATAGATTTTGGGAAGTAGGAGGAAAATGTTCAAATGGGGTCTTGGTTACTTGGTTCCTTTTCTTCCATTGCTGAAACAAAAGACCTGACACCCAAAATTAAGGAAGGAAAGGTGGTTTATTTAGCTCACAGTTTGTGGAGGCTTCAGCCCATAATCGGCTGGCTCCAAGGCAGGGTGGGAGGATACAGGGGCAACATGTCAAGGTGGCAGAAGACATCAAAAGCAACAAATGCCAAAAGGGAGGAAGAAGAAGCCTCATTTCTCCCTTACATTGTAAGCAGGCTACCCTTCCCTAGGGAGGGTCCTTCACTCTCACACCATCTCCCAGCCTTCCTCTTGCACAGGCTCAGGATGTTTACAAAGTAAAGACCCTGAGCCCCTTGTGAGTCACTTATTGAATCTTCTAAACTTCTCAAGTTGACACAATGTGTCAATCATAACAAATGAGAAAGGGAATAAAGGAGAGGAGAGGGGGAAGGGAAAATGAAAGAAAGAATAGAAGAAAAAAGGAAACAAAGCTTTTGTAAATGGGGAGGGGAAGAAGGGACAGGCGGGAAATGGTCTTCGTATGTGTCTTTATATTGCTATCACCCATGCCAGGTGTGGAGGCACATGCCTGTAATCCCAGCACTCTGGAGGCTGAGGCAGGAGGATCATTGTGAGAGTTCGAGACCAGCCTGGGCTACAAAGTGAGCTCAAGGCCAGCCTGAACTGCGTAGCAAGACGCTGTCTCAAAAGGACCAAAAATAAATAAATAAATAAATAAATAAATAAATTGCTATCACACTATGCACTCATTTGTATGCCTTTGTGTCTGAATTTCTCCTTTTACTATGGCCGTTCCAGGCTCAGAATATAGCTCAGGGGCACAATGCCTGCCTGTAAAGTGCAAGGTCCTGAGTTCCATTCCTGGTACCCAAAACTAAAACAAACAGACAAAATCATATACACATTCCTCTTATTAGTTTATTGTCCACACTGATAAACTCACTTTAAATTGATTACCTCTGTAATAATCCTATGTCTGAATACAATCACATTTTGAGATACTGATAGGTTAGAACTTCATCAAGTTTTTTAAGAAGATGGGTAGGATACAATTCAACTTATATAAACGACTTTGTGCTTTGGCACTACTAATAGTTTTAATTGAAAATCATAATTTACACAGCTTCAATAGTTATCAATATCCTTTGCATTATAGGTCCCCAAATTATATAAGCAATTTACATTGAACATAAAGAACACAATGAAACATGGGATAAACATGTAAATCAACAACTTCTAGAGTGCTGTTTTCAATGCTCCCTGTAAACAAAAGAAATGAAATATTGTGATGTTACATGAATGTATTTTTGCTGCAATGAAATTAAAACTCTAATGAGTTTTCCAACCCTACATCTTTAAAATGCTATGAATGTTCTTCATATATATACCTACATATCTTCTTTCATTTCTGCTTATTCCAGAAATGAGTACTAGACTTACATTATTCTAAAATTCCTGCAAAGTAATGCAATTTTTGAAAAATGGAACTTGACATGGTGATCTATGTTAGAATAAAAGTTTATATTTAAGGATTACTATTTTAAGGATGAAAACAGTAGTTAAAAAAGAGTTAGATTTTCTTTTTTGACATAACTATGTCTTTTTCCTTAGAAAAGTCAGATAAAGTTGTTTTTTGATTCATCATTTTTTAACCTTTCTCACCAGCAAGGTAATATTGGGTGATATTTCAGTATTACCTGTTGTTTTATGAATTACTTTGTGTTGAGACCACAATAAAGCTTGATAGTCTGGTGTAAAAATAAATATATCTGCTATGATTTTTGTCTAGATATCCCTCAAAATCTCATGCAACCATGGGGTGATGAGTTTTTTGGAGGCAGCTGAATCTAGAG